>NC_042633.1:9797887-10097887 GCF_901001135.1 Rhinatrema bivittatum
ACTTTTCTTTTTGAAACTCTGAATCACTATGGCTTCCAAGGCCCTTTTGTATCATTTCTCAAGACAATTTATACCAATCCGCAGGCAAACATTTGGGTGAATGGGGAATTATCCCAAGAATTTACATTGGCCCATGGTACAAGGCAGGGGTGCCCCTTATCCCCCCTTATCCCCCCTTTTATTTGTTCTTTCTTTGGACCCATTATTGTGTACCTTGGAGGAGACTCAGAGCATAGAGGGGATTCAGATGGGGCCAGTGGTGTTCAAATCGGCAGCTTTTGCAGATGACCTTCTATTGCACCTGACAAATCCCACACATTCGCTCCTCGCTGCCCTCCAGGTGATTTCAGAGTATTGCCTGCATGCAGGTCTCAAATTAAATCTTGACAAGTCAGAGGCTATGGTGATAGGTCCGGCTGACTCTATTCCATGGAACGGGGAGTTTCCTTTAAAATGGGCATCCGATTGAATTAAATATTTAGGAGTCTGGGTACCCAAGTGCACTGCTAATCTGTACGAAATTAATGTGCCACACTTGCAACAGAAACGGAACAATCGCTATCCTCCTGGCTATACCTTCCCCTCTCATTCATAGGACGCATACTCTTACTGAAAATGACTGTACTACCCCGGCGGCTGTATGTTTTAAGCGTCCTCCCACTTCTCCTTACTCAAGCTATCATTGCCAAATTTCAGAGCATGGTGACAAAATTCCTATGGCGCGGGAAAAGACCACGGCTGGCATTGCAACTGCTGATGAGACCGATATCAGTAGGTGGTTTTGGCCTCCCAGATTTGAAAATCTACAATCACGCAATCAACCTGAAGCATATTAGAGACTGGATTTTGGGCACATCATTTTTCTCTGATACTCTCTTTGAATCACAATTACTTACTCCTGTATCGCCACGTTATGCCCTACATGTGTCATATGCATCTATCTCGACAACCATCAGAATGGGTCTTCTATTGTGACTGCTGCGGCAGACGTGAAAGTGGCTCACGCAAAAGGCTTCTTTGCCGTCTAGTGTTTCACCATTCCTCCCGTTCTGCGGCAATCCAGCATTTCCTGCGGACTCAGGCTCCTCCAAATTTCGTATCTGGGAACAATTAAAACTTACTTGTATAGGCCAAATGATGCATGTGGATGGGACCCTACTCGACTTTCCTGGACTCTGCACCTTCTATGGTATCTCTTCCAATGACTCTTTCCAGTACCTACAAGCCCGGTATTATATGAGATCGCTTGGTTATTCAAACTTTTTGGACCCTAAGTGGCAACTTTTGCGAACGTGGTTTGATCCAGATAATCCTCAGAAACATTCTATTTCTTATTTTTACAGAGAGCTGAAAGCCACTTACAAACGCTGGTCTCTAGAGGTGGTGCGACTTAAATGGCAGTCAAAGCTTGAGCAACCAATATCTGTCGCAGCGTTGATGTCTGCCTTCAACATGACGAAAAGGATAACTAGTACTACGCTCCTGTTACGATTCCTTCCCGCGGAGCTACCCTCCACGAGCAGGCCTCTCACCTCAGACGCCGTCGGGCTGCTGTGCTGCCTTCCCGTGGCAGGGAGCCGCTGGGCCTGCCACTCCTCCACGGCCCGAGTCGCGTGCTGGCCTTTACCCATGTGGTCGGCTGACCGCTGACCATCTGCCGTCCCTCTGTGTCCAGGGGGGACGCCGCTGCCACTCTTCCTTCGTGGCAGGGAGCCGCCGCCGCCCTGCCTCCATGGCAGGGAGCATCAACGTCATTCTCGGGGTCCTTGTCCGGCAGCCTGAAGGCCGTCCTGTGGCCTGCCTGCTCCTCCTTGCTCCTGTGTGGCCGGGTGCCCCTGTCCGCGGTGCTGCAGCTCTTCAGGGCCTTCCCTTAGGTGCCGGCGCACGCCTCTTTACTGTATTGAAAGGGCCACCAACAGGAAGTGCTGCTGGTCCCACCTGACGACGTCTTCCTGCTTCAGCCCTCTAAAAGGGATTCCTCTTCAGTCACTCCGGGCCTTCGGATCGGGTTCCACAGTCGTCTATGTCTTCTGACCGGTCCAGGTCCTCCATGGTCTTCTTCTGCTTTGACGGCTTCGTCTCCATGTTCTAGATGTCCTTCATCCAGGTCTTCAGTTGTCTCCATGTTCCAGATGTTCTTCGTCCAGGTCTTCAGTTGTCTTCAGGTTCCTGATGTCCTCTGTCCCTGTCATCAGATGTCTTCATGTTCCCGGTGCCTGATGTTCTGGCCTTCTCTTCTCTCGATGTTCCTGATGTCCTCGCCTTCATCTCTGCCTCCATGCCTTGGTTCCCAGATGTCCACCTTCCTGGTGTACCGCTATCGTGGTCCATGACCAGTCCCATGGGTGGGCTGTGTAGGGCACCTCACAGTACAAGGCCATCCTCATCTCTGCAGCGCAACCCTCTGGAAGACTTCCTGCTTCAGTCCATTGTTTTTAATCCTTGAGAATCAAATCCTGCTTCAGTCTTGTCCTGGTCTTCAGAGCCTATTGCAACCCTGCGTCCGTCCATATCAAGATTCTGTTTGACCCTGCTCTGAGCCTGGTGTGGTCCATGACCAGACCCGCGGGGGGCTGTGTAGGGAGCATCCCAGGGCAGGCCTCTTCAGGACCTTCGTCATGTCCTGGTTTCAGCTTCCACTATTCCTCCTGGAGTCCGCGTCGAGCCCAGCGTGGTCCGCGACCAGTCCCACGGGTGGACTGTGTAGGGCGCGCTGCATCACAGTCTCAAACCAGTTCTTGACCCTTGCTTCAGCCCTCGCAGTGTCTCGCTTCAGCCCTCTTCTATGATGTCTCCGCTTCAGCCCTCATCTGTGATGTCTTTGCTCCAGTCCTCGTCTATGATGTCTTCGCTTCAGCCCTTATCTGTGATGTCTTCGCTCCAGTCCTAGTCCAAAGTCTTCTGTGCTCTAAGGACTCTGTCTGCCCTCGGCCTCTATCCGGCCTGCCACCTATTGCCGTACCCAGCGGCAGGTCCGAAAGGGCTTGGAACGGTCGGAGGACTGTTCATTGATCAAGATTGCGTTGTTGGTCATCCTGGGGCATGCAGGTCCGGTAGAGGGTCAGACCTAGGTCCCCTGTTCTTGCCTCAGCCTTGTCCTGATCTTGTTACCCGTGCTCGCACTAGCTCACCTTGGGGCTCCTCCCTGGGTCATGCCGTGCGTCAAGGGCTCACACCACCTGCTTAAGAGATGACCGCACCCCTGTGCCTATAACCACAGCCGAAGACCTCCCAGCCCTCGGTCCATAACAACTGCCAGAGGACGCACTCATAACAGCTCCTGAGAGAGACCCGCTATAAAATCATTTACAGGATGTTCATTTATCAACACCAAGCGTATCGAGTGGGAATCGCCACTTCTGACACATGTATAAAATGCAGTTTGGAGGGAGCGCATCTGGGTCATTCTCTTTGGGGTTGTCAGGTATTACACACCTTCTGGAAGAAAGTCTTTCATTCTGAAAATGGAATCCTGGGCCTTAAGATCCCATTTTCCCCGCTTGTAGCATTCTTCGGCATCTTTCCTCGATCTTTCAAAGGGAAAAAGGGACACATCCTTTGGATTTCAAAAGTTTATTTATTAGCCTGTAAAGCCATCCTTATGGCATGGAGGAAACCAGAGGGGCCATCCCTGACAAACTGGCATTCATCTATCATACAACTGCTAATGATGGAAACCTTGGCTTGCAGTTGTTTATCGATACAGACTAGTAGGGCTATCAATGCAGTCTGGATATCGTTTATCCTAACCTTGCCACAAGACTCGAAAAGTCTTTTCCTTAATCGTATAGACATCTGAGATGCGGACTTCATGGTGATACCTCAAGACTTTATATTTCTGACTTATTGTTAGGACTTTTCATTGGGTCCCTTTCAGTGCACGGGGGAGGGAGTGCTGGGGGGGGGGGGAGTTTTGTAGGGGTTCCTGGGGGAGGAATGTATGTTCATAGAAGTTTACAGTTGTATGATATGTAACAGACCACATTATGTATCATATGTCACTCCTTGCTTGTTGTTCGCTGCTTTTCAAAAATAAAAACAGATTTACCATAAAGCACTATTCTTAATACACAAGACTCTCTACAATGATAAGGTTGAATGGCTTACTGCGGCTTTACATTTCCACACCCTCACTAAGGACAGCAAGATGAACAGGTACTGAGACTCTACCTATCCCATCCCCAAAATCAGTTCATCTAAATACAGTCAGAGAAAGAACCCTATCTATTACCGGGCCTCAATTATGGAATTCTCTACTGCAAAACGTAAGGCTGGAAACAAACTTTAGGATTTTTAAGAAAGACGTTAAAACATGGCTGTTTCAGCAAGCCTTTCAATAACTATAGATTGAAGCTCTTTTTAACATTTCTTTGCTTCTAGTAATTTTTAATATTATATTTAAGAATTTAACATTTTTATTTTGTTTTAGATGTTTTATTATGAATTTTATGTATTTATAACTATATTCTTATTTTTTGGAAACGCAAATTTTTTAACTGTACATGTGTTAACATTTGTAAACTGATGTGATATGTGCACACGAATGTCGATATATAAAAATCAATCAATACATAAATAAATAAATATTAGATAGACAGAGCCCCATTACCAATACTGACATGCTCATTCAGATCACTATTCAGTATATACCTTTTGTAATAATTTTTAAAGCCTTTATCTAGGTGTACAAAAACTTCCCCAATTTTAGCTCTAAAAGACTCCAAAAACTCCAACTGAGGCCATTTTAGGGGTATAGAACACCCCCATCTTAGATATCCTCTGTATTCATTTTGCTATCATTTTTGCTATTTGGAATATTTTAAAGTATGTAATTGCCATCGACACCAATAAAAACATATTTTCTTATCTGCCCTATATTCCTAAAGCTACAATGTTAGGTGGAAGTGTACGAGTAGTGGTATTTTGGATGCTTCAGGCTGCTTAACAAGAACAACAACAAGAACAGGCAAAGGAGGTTCAAACACCTCCAAGGGACATACCGGCACCAGAGGCAGAGCTGTAAGCCCCTCCTGTGGAGTACCCTGGTCCATCACAGGGCTTACCACACAGAAGGGCATACAGGAAGCAGATACGCGCGTACCCCCCGAAAACCTGGCCCAAACACTCCCTATGCACGCCGAGCATATGTTGAGTAGGATCGGCAGGGCGCGCAAGCCCCTGGATGTGCGTAAGTCCCGGGGCTTTCCTGGGGGGGCATGTCGGGGGCGTGCCGGGGGGGGGGGCGTGTTGTGGCCGGCGCGTCATCGGGGGCATTCCGGGGGCATGTACGCAGCCTCCAGACCAGTCCCCAGACTGGACCATGATGCGCCGGCGGCCGGCCCAACGCACACAAGTTATGCCTACTTCGAGCAGGCATAACTTGTACAACAAAGGTAGGGGGGTTAGATAGGGCCGGGGGGTGGGTTAGGTAGGGGAAGGGAGGGGAAGGTGCGGGGGGGTGGAACGGAGGCAGGCTGTGCGGCTCGGCATGCACAGGCTGCCGATTTTGGGCAGCCTTGCTCGCGCCGACCCCGGATTTTAATGGATATGCGCGGCTACGCACGTATCTATTAAAATCTTGCATACTCTTGTTCGTGCCTGGTGTGTGAACAAAAGTACGCGCTGGCGCAGATTTATAAAATCTATCCCTTAGTGTAGCTGGGTTCATAAAAGGTTTGGATAAGTTCTTAGAGGAGAAGTCAATTAACTGCTATTAATCAAGTTTACTTAGGGAACAGCGACTGCTATTAATTGCATCAGTAGCATGGGATCTTCTTGGTGTTTGAGTAATTGCTGTGTTTTATACCTTTCTCTAGGTCTGTTATTATACAATAATTGTAAGTGTTCCTTGCAAACTGTTATTTTAAGATCCAGTATACCTGCATTTCTATTATTGTATAGCTGTTCTTTAATAATCTGGTTAATATTGGCACAGAAGTGCTGAGGGGGTCCTTTAATAGGTAAGAACTAGAAGGTTCCTAAGGTGTCCAGTTCAGGCCAGATTGGGTGTGGCAGAGAAGGTAAATAGTGAACTGGCTGGGCATTGCAGACTGCTTGAGGCAGCCCCAGAGAGGATTCTTCTTCTGTTCCTGTGCAGATAAGACTCTTAATTTTCTGTGGTGCTCTTCTGGGGGAAAAAAGACTCTTAATTTTCTGTGGTGCTCTTCTGGGGGAAAAAAGAAAAAAACAAAAAAAACCTGCTGGTTTTCTTTCACTATTCCTTCTAATTAATTGCTCTGTGCTCCACTAATATCTGGGCTTTCTGAGCAGTAGAACTGCTGTGTTTTATACCTTTCTCTAGGTCTGTTATTATACAATAAGGGGTAGATTTTCAAACAAGGCGCGTTGGCGTACTTTTGTTGGCGCTCCAGGCGCAAACAAAAGTACGCGGGATTTTAGTAGATACGCGCGGAGCTGCGCATATCCACTAAAATCCTGGATCGGCGCGCGCAAGGCTATGAATTCTGTATAGCCGGCGCGCGCCGAGCCGCGCTGCCTACCCTCGTTCCCTCCAAGGCCGCTCCAAAATCAGAGCGGCCTTGGAGGGAATCCTCTAACGCCCTCCCCTCATCTTCCCCTCCCTTCCTCTATCTAACCCACCCACCCGGCCCTGTCTACACCCCCCCCTTACCTTTCTCCGGGGATTTACGCCTCCCGGAGGGAGAAGTAAATCCCCGCGCGCCAGCGGGCCTCCTGCGCGCCGGGCCGCGACCTGGGGGCAGGTATGGAGGGCGCGGCCACGCCCACGGACCGCCCCGGGCCGTAGCCACGCCCCCGTACCCGCCCCCAAAACGCTGCCGACACGCCCCTGAAACGCCGCGACGACCGGGCCCGCCCCCGACACGCCCCTTTCGGAGAACCCCGGGACTTACGCGAGTCCCGGGGCTCTGCGCGCGCCGGTAGGCCTATGTAAAATAGGCTCACCGGCGCGCAGGGCCCTGCTTGCCTAAATCCGCCCGGTTTTGGGCGGATTTAGGGGAGCAGGGCTCTGAAAATCCGCCCCTAATTGTAATTGTTCCTTGCAAACTGTTATTTTTAAGATTCAGTATACCTGCATTTCTCTTATTGTATAGCTGTTCTTTAATAATCTGGTTAATATTGGCACATAAGTGCTGAGGGATCATTTAATAGCTAAAGGACTAATAAAGTTCCAGAAAGTGTCCTACTCTACCCAGCTTGTCCTAGGTTCAACTGTTTGAACCGGTATATAAAAACAAATAAATAAATATATTAATATGAAGCTTATTGTAACCATCTATTATTTTAGTACTAATGTGTTTCTTCATATTCAATTCCCCATCATTTATTACTCCCAGGTCATGAGCATGGGTGGTTAACTCAATGATCATATTATCAGTCACTAAGAAATTGGTGTACTGAGGGGTAATTTATGGTTCAGAGGTACAAGTTCAATTTTTTTATTATTCAGAACTAATTTCATTGGCATTCGAAGCTGCTGAATTTTGGAAATATAATATAATATAATATAATATAATGTTTAATAAGCATCAGAGCTTTTTCGATGGAGTTTTCAATAGGTACTAAAAACTGTATGTCATTTGCATACATGTAATAATTGAGGCCTAGGTTGGCTAGTAATCTAGTCTTGGGAAAACGGTGGCAGAGCAATGGTCTGGTTCATTCATCTGGCCCTGTCATCTGGAACTCAATGCCCATTGATCTAAGGCTTGAACCAAACACGCAAAACTTCAAAAAGAAATTGAAAACCTGACTATTCAAACAAGCCTACCAATGACTCTCACACACTCCTCCCCCCCAAACCCACGAGCGCTTCCTCCCATGTGAAAGCCCTTATTTAAACCTGTTATTCTCTCCTATAACACGTTTATCTTCATGGTTTTGTTGCAATCTATTAGAGATGTGAATCGTGTCCTCGATCGTCTTAACGATCGATTTCGGCTGGGAGGGGGAGGGAATCGTATTGTTGCCGTTTGGGTGTGTAAACTATCGTGAAAAATCGTTAAAATCGTGAGCCGGCACACTAAACCCCCCTAAAACCCACCCCGACCCTTTAAATTAAATCCCCCACCCTCCCGAACCCCCCCCAAATGCTTTAAATTACCTGGGGATCCGGCGGTGGTCCAGAACGGCGGCGGTCCGGAACGGCCCCCTCAATAGAATCGTGTTGTCTTCAGCCGGCGCCATTTTTCAAAATGGCCGCCGCAAAATGGCGGCGGCCATAGACAAAAACGATTCGACGGAGGAGGTCGTTCCGGACCCCCGCTGGACTTTTGGCAAGTCTTGTGGGGGTCAGGAGGCCCCCCCAAGCTGGCCAAAAGTTTCCTGGGAGTCCAGCGGGGTTCCGGGAGCGATTTCTCGCCGCGAATCGTTTTCGTACGGAAAATGGCGCCGGCAGGAGATCGAGTGCAGGAGGTCGTTCAGCAGCGGTCCGGAACCCCCGCTGAACGACCTCCTGCAGTCGATCTCCTGCCGGCGCCATTTTCCGTACGAAAACGATTCGTGGCGAGAAATCGCTCCTGGAACCCCGCTGGACTCCCAGGAAACTTTTGGCCAGCTTGGGGGGGCCTCCTGACCCCCACAAGACTTGCGAAAAGTCCAGCGGGGGTCCGGAACGACCTCCTCCGTCGAATCGTTTTTGTCTATGGCCGCCGCCATTTTGCGGCGGCCATTTTGAAAAATGGCGCCGGCTGAAGACAACACGATTCTATTGAGGGGGCCGTTCCGGACCGCCGCCGTTCTGGACCACCGCCGGATCCCCAGGTAATTTAAAGCATTGGGGGGGGGGTTCGGGAGGGTGGGGGATTTAATTTAAAGGGTCGGGGGTGGGTTTTAGGGGGTTTTAGTGTGCCGGTTTTCCTGCCCTCCCCCTTCCCCCGATTTACGATTTTTTAACGATAAATCGGGGGAATTGGTATTGTATCGTGGCCCTAACGATTTTTTGACGATTTAAAATATATCGGACGATATTTTAAATCGTCAAAAAACGATTCACATCCCTACAATCTATTGTTATTGGTTCCTAGTATCTTAATGCCTCTAATCTCCTTAACAATTTTATTCCCCTCCTGTATTTCCCCTGCCCGGAAATCCTATGAGTTGTTAAATTTGTTAAGATGTAACTTCCTTTCCTGCTTCAGAATATTTTACTGTAAACCGATGTGATGTGCAAACGAATGTCGGTATAGAAAGGCATTAAACAAACAAACAAATAAATAAATAAATTCTGCCAGAAATTAAACCCTAGGTAACAGACACAAAAAAAGGTTGAATTAATTTAGTCCAAGTGTGAGTACAGTAGTGCCATTCATCAAGGCCAGGGTTTCACATTTGTGTTAATTCAACCCTGTTTTATGTCTGTTCTTTGCACTGCAGTCTGCTTCAGGATCACCATTCCACCTTGTTCCCGACAGAACAGGAGAGGAGAACTGAATTAAGCAGTAGAGTGGCACTTCTCTTTTCAGTCTGCTCCAGGTTCACTCCCTCACCTCTTCCGCATGGGAGAGGCTGGAGAAGAACATCCCTGCTGCTCTGCCTATTAAGTCAGAAAAGAAGTGCTGGAACTGTGTTCCAGGCCGTTCCCCCACAAATTAAGCCCTGGGTCTGTTTGAGGCTTTTTTTAAGGATGAGCAAATGGGGATGGTATCACCGCACAATTTAAAATCTTTTGATTTAAAATTTTTGCCTTGGCACTACCTCCATAGGTGGCAGAGGGGTGGGTGGGGGTATGCACAGACCCTCAGAAGAGGTTGTCCTTTTAGGGAGGTGTAGTTTTCTTGAGGGGGTCATAGGGCCCTTTACGAGTCCTCCCAGGGATATTGGGAAGCACGTTAGCATTCTGATGTTAGGATTCTGCCTGTGGGCCGAGCCGCAGGCAGTCCCCTACCTCTACGGCAGGCCGATGCTGATGCCGTCCCTCATGCAGGCTGAGTCGCTCGATGCCGCCTTTCATCTCAGTGGCTGGAGCCGCTGCTGGGGTCCTTGGTTGAGTGGCAGGAAGTCACCGCAGCCACTGCCTGTTGCCTTCGTGGCAGGATGCCGCCGCTGACTTCTTCTCCTGAGTGGCAGGGAAGCCACTGTCCACCTGGCCTCCCATGCGGCAGGAAGGCCGCCAATGCAGCCTTCCCCTCCGGATGTCCCATAGATGTGGGCGTGTGCCTCAGCTGCTCTCTTAAAGGGCCAGTAGTGGGAAAATCCCCACGGCCCTCAGGCGTGATGTCATCACTGTGTTCCTGGATCAGCCCTATAAAAGGGCCCTGCTTCAGTTCTTCAGGGCCTTCGGATCTGGTCTTCACAGTGTCTGTGGTCTTCTTCTTGATCCAGGTCCTCTGTGGTCTTCCTGTGTCTTGATGGATCTTTGTTCCGTGTTCTTCATGGTCATGAACTTCATCACTTTAATGTTCCTGGTCTCGTCCCTCGTCGGAGCTCCCTCGTCGCTTGTTCCATGTTCCTGATATTCCAGATGTCCAGTTCTCCTGATGTCATGATGTCCAGATGCTCCGTATCCAGATGTCCTGATGTCCTGATGTCCCGTTACCTGAGATGCCATGTTCTTTGTTCCTGATGTCCGATGTTCTGCCCTGACTCAGTCCGTCTCATCTTCAGCTCTTCGTCCAGTTCCCAGGTCCCTCGTCTGTTCACCTTTCCTGGCGTGCTACCGTCGTGGTCTTTGACCAGCCCATGAGGGCTGTGAGGGCCCCTCGTGGCACATGGCCTTCTTCTCATCTGCAGTGCAAGCCTCTGGAAGACTCCTGTTTTTAATGCCTTGCTTCTGAGAATCCTGAGTCTTGAATCCTGTCCCGGTCTTCGGAATCCTTTGTGCCTGCCTCCTTCCATGCCTAAGACTCTGCCAGAACCTGCTGTGCTTCAGCGCAGTCCGCGACCAGCCACAGACGCTGTATAGGGCGTGCCCCGTCCAGGCCTCTACTGAATCTTCATCATGTTCCAGTCTCAAGTTCCACTTCTTCGCCTGGAGTCTGCTTCATGTTCAGCATGGTCAGCGACCAGCCATGGGCGGCTGTGTAGGGCACGCTGCGATGCAGTTCTCACCCAGTACTTTTGCCTGACTCCTGAATCCTTGCTTGAAACTTCCAAGCAACCTGAATCCTTGTCTGAGTCCTCCGAGTATCCTGAGTCCTCTGAGTATCCAAGTCTTTGTCTGAGTCTTCTGAGTATCCTCTGAGTATCCTGAGTCTTTGTCTGAGTCTTTGTGTTCCTGCCCTCAGCCTCCGTCTGGCCTCACACACTGGTCGTTCCCAAGCGGCGAGTCTGGAAGGGCTATTGAGTGGCCGGAGGGCTACTCTGGAGACCAGCATTGCATTGCTGGGTCTCATTGGGGCATGTAGGTCCAGTGGAGGGTTGAGCCTGCCTTGTTCCTGTTCCAGTTCCTGTTCCAGTCCAGTTCCTGTTCCAGTCCAGTCTTGCTCCTCTTCCGCCCGTACTCGTACCTGCTCACCTCTTGTGGTGTCTCATGGGGCTCTTCCCTGAGCCGCACCGTGATCCAAGGGCTCGCATCCTCCCTTGAGAATGGACCGCGCCTCCGAGCTCCTAACAGGGCCTGAAGGCCACGCTCCTAACATATTAATATACCTCCATGAAATGTGATAAAATGACATGGTTGATTTTTTTCTAAGTAAGCTACATTGTTTTATTTGCATTGTATTGACTATGCATTAGTTTCTTTTCATGCATTAGGCAATTGTATGTATGCCTTTTGCGCCTGTCGGACGCAGACGGCTGCGCCCTCTGTTGCTCACCTTTCTCCTGCCTAATTCAGCTCCAGTGGGTAAGAATGCTGCCTCTGCTTCCACAAGCTGACCTCTCCGCTGCCCCTGGACCAGCATGGGCGATTGCGTTCGCCATTTTCCTCCTGGGATCACCTAGGGCACGCGCGCGCTGACCCTCCTTTTACATGTATCATGGCGGGAACCTTGGGGTCGTCCCCTACACACGATGTCACTGTCTCCCAATATTTAAACTCCCTTCGCTAAACCAGCTACGAGTTAGCAAGGATTCCCTTCCTGCTGATTTCACCTTGAGGTCCGAATGCAGGAAAATCTGAAGAAATTTAGGTTCTCCCTAAAACATTTCCTCCTTCAATGCTCTTGATGCAGGATCTGAACTTCTAAATGTTGGCAGTTTCTGTGATGTATTAGAGTCTAATGCTGTTGTATGTGATATTATTGTTGTTTGTGATATTATTTTGTGGCTGTTCTACTGTAAATCACTTAGGCCACAACTTTGTAGTGTTAAGCAATCAATACATTTTAATAAATGAAATGAAATGTTATCAGATACTTGTTGCTCTGTGTTTCCACTTCAGGTTGACCCAGGTACCTGCTCCTCAGGGGCCTTGCCTCGCTCCTATCCACCCTTCGGGGCCAGCCTTTTTTCAGCAAGGACGCCTAAGGTACCCACTCCTCGGGGGCCTTGTCTCATCCCGGATCCCCGCTCCATGGGGGTTCCTCTCTACAACTGCCTTCAAGCCTCTGAGTGAGTAACCCTGCTCTCCATTCTGTCTCTGTCTCTATCTCACAATCTACAGAGTGGATTCATGGCATACCCCGCATCTATCTATCCCAGGCCTCCCATCCATGGTGGATTCTCAGCATACTCTGCTCTGCGGACCACTACCGGATCTACCTCTCTCTGGCCTACCATCTGTGACTGGGTTCTCGGCCTACCCCACTCCGCGGACCACTACCGGATCCATCTCCATCTCAAGACCCAGTGTGACTCCATCTCCACGTTTTCCACGCTACAGAGTACAGACAGAACTATGTCATCCGTGATCCTTCTCCTCTGACCTAAGGCTCTCTGCCCGCTCCTCGGGCTATATTTGTTAGGAACGTGGACCCTTGAGTCGGCTAGGATGGATGGTGATGCACTGTGGGAGCCCACAGTGAACGTCGCAGCCGGGAGGTGGCGCAGAAGAGAAACCCTCGAAGGCTTCACCCTTGGAAGCCCACAGTCCCCCCGGGAGGAGCCCGTGAGGACCCGAGCCGCTGAGACTTAGGCGAGACCCCTGGGAGGGCGAGAACTGGATACCTGTGGATGACGAGAAACCAGAAGTCAGTGGAGGAGCCAAGGTCAGAAGCCAGGAGTCAGAAGCCAAAGACAAATCCAGGAACAGAAGCTGAAGCCAGAAGTCAATGGACGAGCCAAGGTCAGATGCCAGGAGTCAGAAGCCGAAGACAAATTCAAGGGTGGAAGCAGAGATGGAGTCCAGGGACGGAAGCCAGAGTCAGGAACCAGAAGTCAGGAACCGAAGACAAGATCAGTGATCCGGACAGCAACTAGAACCTCTAAGCAGAGTAAACCTAGTTGCAAGGCAAGGCTAAAGCCGGCTGCAGGGTTTAAATAACCCTGCAGCATCTGACACCACTCCCGGGGCTGTGCTTAGTTTTCCCGCGCTGGCCCCTTTAAACCCGGAGCCCCTGCACGTGCATGCGCCTAGGGGGCAAGACCAGCCACGGAGGATCGGCGGGGTCTCCCTCGAGGAGGGAACACCGCGGCAGGAGCCAGGTCGGGCCTAGATGGCTGAAGAGCAGTTCCAGTGGCCCGGGCCGGCCCCGAGGTAGGTGGAGGGACCGGGGCATGGCCCGGGGCCATAACAGTACTCCCTCTCCTATACCCCCTTCCAGGGGGTCTAGGTTTAGCAGGATGATCCACATGGAACTAATGGAGGAGGCCCTTGTCCAGTATGTTGGAGGATGGCTCCCAGGAATTCTCTTCAGGACTGTAACCCTGCCAAGAGAGGAGGTATTCCCAATGTCTGTGGAGGAATCGCACATCTAGGACCTCGTTGACTTGGTAGACTGTATCCTCGTGCACCTCAGGTGTGGCCGATGCGGGGGTCTTCCTATGGAAGATTGACAGAACCAACGGCTTCAATAGGGAAACATGAAAGACGTTGTGGACCCGGAGCATAGGCAGGAGGTGGAGGCAGTAAGAGACTGCTCCCACCCTTTACATGATGGAGAACGGGCCAACGTACTTTGGAGTAGGCGCATGGAAGGGAGCCGCAAGCGAAGATATTTCGTGCTCAATCAAACTTTCTCCCCTGGGAGAAAAGATGGGGCTGGACGTCGTAGACGGTCTGCGAACTTCTTAGTGATAACTGCAGTGTGTTGAAGCTTCTGTCGGGTAGAGTGCCAGAGAGAACGTAACTGTTGGGCCATGAGTTGTATGGCTGGAGATGGCACTGTCAACAGCAAGGGCAAGGGAGGTCGAAGCCATTTCCCGTACACCATATAGAAGGGAGAATTAACGGTGGTAGAGTGTTTGTGGTGATTGTACGAGTACTCCGCCCATGGGAGCAGGGCTACCCAATCATTCTGTAAATCTCTCACGAAGGACCGGAGGAAGGTTTTCAATGTCCGGCTCGTGCACTCCACTTGGCTGTTAGCTTGAGGGTGGAAGGCGGTCGTAAAATCTAGCTGAACCCCAAACGTTTTACAAAGTGCCCTCCAATATTTCACCGTGAATTGTGAGCCCCGATCCGAGGCGATCTTTCGGGGAAACCCGTGAAGGCGAAAGATGTGGTGAGTAAACAGATTCGTGAGATCAGGTGCTGAGGGAACCTTAGCGAGAGGGACGAAGTGGGCCATCTTGGAGAACCTGCCAATCGTAACCCAGATCACTGTCTTCCCTTCTGAAGAGGGTAGGTCCACAATAAAGTCCGTGGACAAGTGGATCCACGGCTCGGTGCGGATAGGTAGCGGTTGAAGAAGGCCCCAGGGACGGCTGGTAGGAGTCTTCTGTTGAGCACAGGTCAGGCAGGAGCTGACATAGAGCCGGACATCCTTCTTAAACTGGGGCCACCAGTAGTACTTGGAGAGTAATTCCTGGGTTTGTGCTACCCCTGGGTGACCGGCGGTCAGGGAGTCATGGGCCCAAGAGAGTACCTTCTTCCGAAGGCGAACCGGTACAACTGTCTTCCCCATAGGGACCACGTCGGATACCGCAAGAAGCACTTTGGCTGGGTCGAGTATGTATTGAGGCAGATTAGGGGTATCGCCCATCTCTGTCATACGGGAGAGGGCGTCCGCCCGGATGTTCTTGGATGCTGGCCTGTAGCTGAGAAAAAAGTTGAAACGGCTGAAAAAGAGGGACCACCGAGCCTGTCGGGGGTTGAGGCGCTGGGTGCGACATAAGCATTCCAGATTCTTGTGATCAGTATAGACTATCACTGGGTGCTGGGCTCCCTCCAACACTGTTGCTATTCCTCGAAGGCCAATTTGATAGCCAGAAGTTCCTTGTCTCCTATGCCATAATTGTTTTCTGTGGGTGAGAATGTCTGGGAAAAGTAAGAACATGGCAGGGATCTACCGTTGCTGGATATTTGACTCAGGACAGCTCCGACCACCATGTCGGAGGCATCAACTTCCATAATGAACTGAAATTGGGGGTCCGGATGATGGAGATAAGTGTCTTGAAGGAAGGCTATCCTCAGTTCTTGGAATGCTCGTAGCGCAGCTGTAGGCCAATTTCTAGCGTCAGCCCCTTTCTTGGTGAGGGCTGTGAGCGGGGTCACCATCTTGGAGTAGTGGGGTATAAATTGTCGGTAGAAATTGGCGAAGCCAAGAAAGCATTGAAGCACTTTGACCCCCACAGGTTGAGGCCAATCCTTGATGGCCGTTACCTTCTCAGGGTCCATGTGGAAACCCGTGGAGGACACAATGTACCCGAGAAAGGGTAGGGATTCTTGCTCAAATTGACACTTCTCCATTTTGGCAAAAAGCCGGTTATCCCGAAGCTTCTGCAGCACTTTGCGGACATCTCTGCGGTGCCTGTCCAGGTCCTTCGAGTATATCAGAGCGTCATCCAGGTAAACGATGACCGAGGTATGCAACATATCCCTCAATACCTCATTCATAAGATTCTGGAAAACCTCGGGAGCGTTGCAGAGGCCGAAGGGCATGACCAGGTATTCATAGTGACCATCCCTCGTACTGAACGCAATCTTCCAGTTGTCACCTGGTCGTATTCTCACCAGGTTGTACGCCCCACGGAGATCCAACTTTGTGAACACCTTGGCTCCTTGTAGTCGATCCAGTAGCTCTGGAATCAATGGTAGCGGGTATCAGTCGCTTCGAGTAATATTATTCAGACCACGATAATCTATACAGGGCCGGAGAGACCCATCCTTTTTTGCCACAAAGAAGAACCCAGCTCCAGCCGTGGAGTTAGATGGCCGAATGAAGCCTCTGTCCAAGTTCTCCTGGATATACGTGGACATGGCCCGAGTCTCTGGGAGCGACAAGGGATATACCCGTCCTCATGGGGGCGTGGTACCCGGGATCAGGTTGATAGCACAGTCAAAGGGTCGGTGCTCTGGAAGGAGCTCGGCCTTTTCTTTCGAAAAGACATCCATGTAGTCTTGATATTGTAGTGGCAGTGCCAGGGGGATGGTCAGGAGAGGTATCACTGGTCGAGGGACAGCGGTCAGGCAGGTGTCAAAGCAAGACAAGCCCCAGGATGCAATCTGGAGAGTATCCCAACGGATAACTGGGGAGTGCTTCCGAAGCCAGGGTAGACCCAAGATGACCTGGTGCATGGACTTTTCCAATATGAGGAACGAGATCTCCTCTACATGCAGGAGACCCGTGCGAAGTGTTAGGGATTTGGTACAAGTAGAAATAGTCCCTGGAAGGGGGGTCCCATGAATGGAAGACACTCGGATGGGAGGCTTTTGAGGTTGGACCCCGATCTGTAGTTGCTGGACTAAATCCCAGAGGATAAAGTTCCCTCCGGCTCCGGAGTCAATCAGGGCTAGCGTATCGAAGTTCCCTCCGGGGAGGAGGATAGTCACTGGAACAGTACACGGGGAGGCAGAAGTGGTATTACCTAGGGTTAACTCTCCAACTATGCCTAGGTCCTGGTGTTTCCCAGCCGCTCACCACACTGAGCCAGGAAATGGCCCTTGCCACCACAATATAGGCACAGGCCCTGGACACGATATCTTCTTCTCTCCTCCTGAGAGATTGGGCCCCGGCCCAACTGCATGGGTTCTGTGTCTTGATTCCCTGGAGAGACAGAAGAGGAGGTTACAGGTCGGGAAAATGGGGTTCCAGAGTTCCCGAGTCTCCGAGCAGGCCTCCCCTCCCGGAACTAGCGTTGGATACGGTGGTCCACGCCAAGTCAATGAGGCTGTTCAGGTCGTCCGGGAGGTCCCTGGCCGCCAGCTCATCTTGGAGTCTTGAGGAGAGGCCCTCCAGGAATACGCCATGAAGGCTGTCATTTCCCCAGTTCAGCTCGGCTGCTAGTGTCTGGAATTCCACTGCATACTCGGACAGGAGTCGGTTGCCCTGGAGTAGCTGAAGTAACTCTGAGGCGGCAGTAGGCCTGCGGGAGGGCTCATCGAAGATCTGCCGGAAGGCTGCGACAAATTGCTCCAGGTTAGCCAGGCGGGAGTCTTGACGCTCCCATAGTGAGGAAGCCCATGCCAGAGGCTTCCCGTCCAACAAGGTAATAATGTAGTTGGTTTTAATCCGATCTGTGGGAAACTGGGCTGGCAGTAGGTTGAATCGGATGAAACATTGATTAAGAAATCCTCGGCATAACTTGGCTTCCCCAGAGTACCGTGAGGGTGATGGCAGCTATGAGGGTGTGGCTGGTCCGATATCGGCCACCGCTAAGGGGACCGGGGGGCTGACTGCAGCGGCTCCATCTATCCGATTGGCTAATCTCTGCACAGTCGTCATCAGGGAGTCAATGCATATTTGTTGTTGTTGCAACCGCTGTGCAATACCGGGAATGGCTTTCAAGCCCGTGGCATCCGCCGGGTCCATGGTCTTGCAATCTGTTAGGAACGTGGACCCTTGAGTTGGCTGGGACGGATGATGATGCACTGTGGGAGCCCACAGTGGACATCGCAGCTGGAAGATAGCACAGAAGAGGAACCCTTGAAGGCTTCACCCTTGGAAGCCCGCGGTCCCCCCGGAAGGAGCCCATGAGGACCTGAGCAGCTGGCACTTAGGCAAGACCCCCGGGAGGGTGAGAACCAGATACCTGTGGATGACGAGAAGCCAGACATCAGTGGACGAGCCAAGGTCGGAAGCCAGAAGACAAATCCAGGAACAGAAGCTGAAGCCAGAAGTCAGTGGATGATGAGAAGCCGGGAGGTGGCACAGAAGAGGAACCCTTGAAGGCTTCACCCTTGGAAGCCAGAAGTCAGTGGATGACGAGGAGAAGCCGGGAGGTGGCACAGAAGAGGAACCCTTGAAGGCTTCACCCTTGGAAGCCAGAAGTCAGTGGATGACGAGAAGCCGGGAGGAGGCACAGAAGAGGAACCCTTGAAGGCTTCACCTTTGGAAGCCCACAGTCCACCCGGGAGGAGCCCATGAGGACCTGAGCCGCTGGCACTTAGGCAAGACCCCCGGGAGGGCGAGAACGAGATACCTGTGGATGACGAGAAGCCAGACAGCAGTGGACGAGCCAAGGTTGGAAGCCAGAAGACAAATCCAGGAACAGAAGCTGAAGCCAGAAGTCAGTGGATGACGAGGAGAAGCCGGGAGGTAGCAGAGAAGAGGAACCCTTGAAGGCTTCACCCTTGGAAGCCAGAAGTCAGTGGATGACGAGAAGCCGGGAGGAGGCACAGAAGAGGAACCCTTGAAGGCTTCACCTTTGGAAGCCCACAGTCCACCCGGGAGGAGCCCATGAGGACCTGAGCCGCTGGCACTTAGGCAAGACCCCCGGGAGGGCGAGAACAAGATACCTGTGGATGACGAGAAGCCAGACAGCAGTGGACGAGCCAAGGTTGGAAGCCAGAAGACAAATCCAGGAACAGAAGCTGAAGCCAGAAGTCAGTGGATGACGAGGAGAAGCCGGGAGGTAGCAGAGAAGAGGAACCCTTGAAGGCTTCACCCTTGGAAGCCAGCAGTCAGTGGATGGCGAGAAGCCAGGAGGTGGCACAGAAGAGGAACCCTTGAAGGCTTCACCCTTGGAAGCCAGAAGTCAGTGGATGACGAGGAGAAGCCGGGAGGTGGCACAGAAGAGGAACCCTTGAAGGCTTCACCCTTGGAAGCCAGAAGTCAGTGGATGACGAGAAGCCGGGAGGAGGCACAGAAGAGGAACCCTTGAAGGCTTCACCTTTGGAAGCCCACAGTCCACCCGGGAGGAGCCCATGAGGACCTGAGCCGCTGGCACTTAGGCAAGACCCCCGGGAGGGCGAGAACCAGATACCTGTGGATGACGAGAAGCCAGACATCAGTGGACGAGCCAAGGTCAGAAGCCAGAAGACAAATCCAGGAACAGAAGCTGAAGCCAGAAGTCAGTGGATGACGAGAAGCCGGGAGGTGGCACAGAAGAGGAACCCTTGAAGGCTTCACCCTTGGAAGCCAGAAGTCAGTGGATGACGAGGAGAAGCCGGGAGGTGGCACAGAAGAGGAACCCTTGAAGGCTTCACCCTTGGAAATTCAGGAACAGAAGCTGAAGCCAGAAGTCAGTGGATGAGCCAAGGTCGGAAGAAGCTGAAGACAAATCCAAGGGTGGAAGCAGAGATGGAGTCCAGGGACAGAAGCCAGAGTCAGGAACCAGAAGTCAGCAACTGAAGACAAGATCAGTGATCCGGAACAGCAACTAGAACCTCTAAGCAGAGTGAACCTTGTTACAAGGCAAGGCTAGAGCCGGCTGCAGGGTTTAAATAACCCTGCAGCGTCTGACGTCACTCCCGGGGCTGTGCTTAGTTTTCCCGCGCTGGCGCCTTTAAACCCGGAGCCCCTGCACCGGCGTCCAGTCACAGAGGATCGGTGGCATCTCCCTCAAGGAGGGAACGCCGCGGTAGGAGCCAGGTCAGTCCTAGATGGCCGAAGAGCAGTTCCAGCGGCCCAGGCCAGCCCCGAGGTAGGTGGAGGAACCAGGGCACGGCCTGGGACCGTAACAATATTCATCGCTTGCTGTACAATAAAAACTCTATTTCCTCTGTGTCCATTACTACTAGAGCCAGCCTATCGCAACAAGTCCCCATAGTACTCCGCCCTGTGGGAGAAGCCATCTCTTGTTGCGAGCAAGGGCCCACGACTCACGTCAAATTATAACAATGCCAATGCAGGCAAAGCAGCTAATTTTAAAAGGGGTTCGATATTTGTTTAAAAGAAGGTGCAATTTGACTACCGCAGCACACTGAACCGATGATTTCAATGACCCCTAGATCTCTTTCTTGGGTGGTAGCTCCTAATATGGAACCTAATATTGTGTAACTATACTATGGGTTATTGTTCCCTATATGCATCACCTTGCACTTATCCACATTGAATTTCATCTGCCATTTGAATGCCCAATTTTCCAGTCTCACAAGGTCTTCCTGCAATTTATCACAATCTGCTTGTGATTTAATTACTCTGAATATTTATTTATTTATTTATCAAGTTTTATATACCGTCGTTCGGTTTTGCCATCACAACAGTTTACAAAATTTCGATGCTTAACAGGGTGTTCAAAAATTCACGTGCTTGTTAACATAGTTATAGTAGGCGTTATAAGATAGTTCGGTTGTTGAACTGTACAGGTTAAATACCTGCTTTGGATTAGATCTACATGTTTATATGGGTCGGTAGGGAGGAAGTTATAACATAGAGTCATTGGGTGTTTTGGTAGGCTTTGGTGAACATCCAAGTTTTTAGTTCTTTTTTGAAGGTTTTTAAATTTTGCTGTGTTCTCAGTTCGGTTGGGAGGGGGTGTTCCAGAGTTCGGGGCTTCCTAGGGATATGGCTCTCTTCCGAGTTGTGGTACATTTTTGGCGAGCCTGTGGAATTTTTAATAGACGTTTGTTGGCTGAATGGAGATTTTGGTTTGGTGAGTAAGGTTTTATGGATGCACTTAGCCAGTTTGTTTGTTTTTCATATATTATTTTGTGTATTATGAATAGTATTTTGTAGTCGATCCTGTATTTTATTGGGAGCCAGTATAGTGATATGAGAGTTGGAGTGATGTGATCATACTTTTTAGTTCCTGTGAGTATTCTGGCGGCTGTATTTTGAAGGATCTGGAGTGGTCTGAGGGTGTTGAGAGGTAAGTTGAAGAGCAGCGAGTTGCAGTAATCCAGGTTGGAGAAGATGAGTAGCTGGAGGAAAGGAAAGGTTTTAGATGTTGTAGGGTTAGGAGTTTGTGATATCCATCTTTGATTTTTGCAGTGATGTGATTCTTGAAGGATAGTTCCTTATCAATTATGATTCGTAAGTGGGGGCATGGGTGACAGGGGAGATTGCCTTCTTTTGATTCATTATGTTGAGTGGTGGTAGGTGCAGAGTGTTGTTCTTTGTATCCAGCATGATTATTTCTGTCTTATCAATGTTTAGAATAAGTCTCATGTTAGTTAGTAGTTGCTTTATTTTGGTGAGATAATTGGCTGTTTTTTTGTAGGTGTCTTCTAGAGAGTTGTGTATTGGAATGAGTATTTGGATGTCATCAGCATATATAAAGTGGGTCAGTTTAAGGTTTGAGAGGAAGTGGCATATTGGGAGGAGATACATGTTGAAGAGTGTCACAGATAGTGCGGAGCCTTGGGGAACTCCAGGGTCAAGGTTTATTTTCTTTGAGAGGGTGTCATTGATTGACACCTGGTAGGTCCTTTGTGATAGATAGGAAGAGAACCATTATGGGGTTTTTTCGTTTGCACCAGTTTTGGAGAGATGGTCAATCAGTATTAAATGATTTACCGTGTCGAAGGCTGCTGATAGGTCTAGTAGTACTAGAAGGCAGCTCCGGCCGTTGTCAAAGCCTTTGAGCACGGTGTCATTTAATGATAGGAGTAGTGATTCAGTGTTTAGTTGTTTCCTGAAGCCGAATTGCATGGGGAGTAGGATGTCCACTCCCAACTCAGGTGGTCACTGAGTTGGGAGTGGACGATTTTTTCAATAATTTTGCAATGAATGGTTGGTTTGATATGGGTCGGTACTTTAGTGGGTTTTCTGGATCAAGGTTGGTCTTTTTCAGTATGGGTTTGATGATTGCTGATTTTAGGCAGTAGGGGTAATTTCCTTCTGTGAGGGATAGGTTCACGATGTTTGTTAACATTTTGGTTATTGATGGTTCGATGGCTTTGATCATCTGTATGGGTATACTATCAATAGGGTGCTTAGCTGGATTCGTTTTTTTGATGATAGTTTGGATTTCAAGTGATGATGCTGAATCAAAGTTGGGCCAGCTTGGTGATTGATTGATTTGTATTTTCAGGTCTTGTGTGTTGTTGAGGATGTTGTTTATGAGGGTTTTGATTTTTTCATTAAAGAAATCTACAAAGTCGTTGCTTGAGAGCTTGGAGGTTGGTGATGTCTGGTCATTGGAGGATTTGGTTAGGCTATGTATGATATTGAAGAGCATTCTTGGGTTGTGTTGGAATTTGTTTTTTTTTTTTTAATAGAACTTTTTTTTTGTGTTGTGGATGAGTTTTTTGTAGTATGCTAAGTGTGTTCGGTAGGCGTTTAGTAGTGTAGTTGCTTTGTTGTTCCTTCAGGTTTTTCTTTTCTTCGGAGTTCACGTTTGTATCATCTGCAAATTTGATTACCTCACTTGTCGTATTTCTTTCCAGATCATTTATAAATATATTGAAAAGTACAGGTCCCAATACAGATCCCTGATGAACTCCACTGCCCACTCCCTTCCACTGAGAAAATTGTCCATTTAATCCTACTCTTTGTTTCCTGTCTTTTATCTAGTTTGTAATCCATGAAAAGATATCGCCACCTATCTCATGACTTTTTACTTATCCTAGAAGCCTCTCATGAGGAACTTTGTCAAACGCCTTCTGAAAATCCAAATATACTACATCTACCGGTTCACCTGTATCTACATGTTTATTAACTCCGTCAAAAACGTGAAGCAGATTTGTAAGGCAAGACTTGCCTTGGGTAAAGCCATGCTGACTTTGTTCCATTAAACAATATCTTTCTAAATGTTTTGTGATTTTGATATTTAGAACACTTTCCACTATTTTTCCTGGCACTGAAGACAGGCTAACTGGTCTGTAGTTACCCGTATTGCCCCTGGAATCCTTTTTAAATATTGGGGTTACATTATTCACCCTCCAGTCTTCGGGTACAATGGATGATTTTAATGATAGTTTACAAATTTGCACTAATGGGTCTGAAATTTCATTTTTTAGTTCCTTCAGAACCCTGGGTTGTATACCATCTGGTCCAGGTAATTTACTACTCTTCAGTTTGTCAATCAGGCCTACCACATCTTCTAGGTTCACCGTGATTTGGTTCAGTCCATCTGAATCATTACCCATGAAAACCTTCTCCGGAACGGGTATCTCCCCAACATACTCTTTAGTAAACACTAAAGCAAAGAAATTGTTTAATCTTTCCACGATGGCCTTATCTTCTCTAAGTGCCCCTTTAACCCCTTGATCATCTAACGATTCAACTGACTCCCTCATGGGCTTTCTGCTTCAGATATATTTTAAAAAGTTCTTACTGTGAGCTTTTGCCTCTATGGCCAACTTCTTTTCAAATTCTCTCTAAGCCTGTCTTATCAATGTCTTACATTTAACTTGCCAACACTTATGCATTATCCTATTTGCTATTATTGGATTCTTCTTCAAATTTTGAATGAAGATCTTTTAGCTAAAATAGCTTCTTTCACCTCACCTTTTAAGCATGCCGGTAATCATTTTTTCTTCCTTCCACCTTTCTTAATGTGTGGAATACATCTGGACTGTGCTTCTAGGATGGTATTTTTTAACAATGACCTCGCTTCTTGCACACATTTTACCTCTGTAGCTGCTCCTT
The DNA here is from genome assembly GCF_901001135.1 of Rhinatrema bivittatum. Lineage (NCBI taxonomy): Eukaryota > Metazoa > Chordata > Amphibia > Gymnophiona > Rhinatrematidae > Rhinatrema > Rhinatrema bivittatum. The sequence goes on from NC_042633.1 coordinate 9,821,602, forward strand.
TAAGTTTTTTTCTAACTATTTTTCTCATTTTATCAAAGTTTCCCTTTTGAAAGATTAGCAAGAGAGCCATGGATTTGCTTACTGTCCCCCTTCCAGTCATTAATTTCAATGTTTATCCTGTGCCTCCCGGGTGCTCCTCTCTGTCATTGCGATATAATTTGTACCCTGGTATAGCACTGTCCCATTGGTTATCCTCTTTCCACCATGTCTCTGAGATGCCAATTAAGTCTATGTCATCATTCACTGCTATACATTCTAATTCTACCATCTTACTTCTTAGACTTCTGGCATTAGCATGCAAACATTTCAAAGTTTGTTTTTTGTTTGTATTTTCATTCTGCTTTTTAATTGATAGGGATAAGTTAGAATTTTTTAGCTCAGGTTAGTTTTTAGTTACAGGCACTTGGACTACTTTTCTAATTATTGGAACCTCACTGTCGGGATGCCCTAATTTGAATGCGTCATTAGTATCCTTTGAAGATACCTCCCTCCGAACCATGTGCTGCTGAGCAACTGTCGGCTTTCCCTTTTGTTCTAGTTTAAAAGCTGCTCTATCTCCTTTTTAAAGGTTAGTGCCAGCAGTCTGGTTCCATTATGGTTAAGGTAAAGCCCATCCCTTCAGAAGAGACCTTCCCTTCCCCTAAAGATTCCGCAGTTCTTTACAAAACTGAATCTCTCTTCCTTGCACCATCGTCTCATCCACGGAGCTCTGCCTGCCTCTGGGGACCTGCGAGTGGAACAGGAAGCATTTCAGAAAATGTTACCCTGGAGGTTCTAGATTTCAGCTTTCTACCTAAGAGCCTGAATTTGGCTTCCAGAACCTCCCTCCCATATTTTCCTATGTCATTGGTGCCCACATGTACCACGACAGCCGGCTCCTCCCCAACACTATCTAAAATCCTATCTAGGTGACGTGTGAGGTCCGCCACCTTTGCACCAGGTAGGCATGTTGCCAGGCGATCCTCACGCCCACCAGCCACCCGGCTGTCTACATTCCTAAATTGAATCACCAACTATGATGGTTGACCTAACCCTTCCTTCCTGGGCAGTAGGCCTTGGAAACACATCCTTGGTGTGAAAGGACAATGCACCACCTGGAGAGCAGGTGTTGGGACTTGAGAGGACTACTTTCCACCCTTAGTCTGAAGGACCTACACTTTGGGATGGGAGGAGAAGTAAAAGCTAGCCAGGGGCCCTGCCACAAAGAACTTATAAATAACTTTATGTCCCCGTCCATATTTTACGTTTACCTTAAGTCGGGGTTACATATTGCTTTCCTTCACAGATGGACTCCTCTCACAGGATTTGATGCCCTTCACAGTAATTCTTTATTTGATTACAGGAAATTACTCTGTTGATGAAATAAAATCCTGCATCCCAGTCATTAAGGAGGGACCTGTCATCGTATATATAATGAGAAATATTGAGGAAATATTAAGGAGAGAGATTTCCAGAATGACAATTATGTATTAAAGTTAGTTAGTGCCCTTCCTGAGGGTACACCAGCTTGAATGGGCAAAGATCTAATAGCTTTTCTTTACAGGAATGGCGCATAAGGATTTTGTGTAACATGTTTTAAGTGTGTGTAATGTGTTTACAGTTCCATGGATGGTGAGAGCATCCCCTCATTCCTGGGTGATGGCAACACCCTCTGCATGCCAGCAGTGGCAGTGCTGGTTTTGGTTCAGATTATTTATATTCAGTCTATAGGAAATATGGGCCTAATGGTTGTGTCTGTTTTATAATATATTCCTTTACATGTGTCTTAGTTTTAAAGTAATACCCTGAGTCGGATATGCTGATCATAGTTCCCTAGGGAAGGTGCATCCCCTAGTGGTGAGATGACATATTACATCTTCTTACTATTAGAACATAAGACATAAGAAATTGCCATGCTGGGTCAGACCAAGGGTCCATCAAGCCCAGCATCCTGTTTCCAACAGAGGCCAAAACCAGGCAACAAGAACCTGGAAATTACCCAAACACTAAGATTGTATATTTTGTTTTGATGTTTTCTGTGGAAAAACTGTAAGTGAAAAAATTGGCTGAGAGTAAAGACACTTACTCTCAGACAATTTTTTCATGGGGGAAGGAGAGTATGGCACCCCTTTGGGAAGGCCACAAGACGTCACTAGGCCTCTGTACAGAACTTTAATATCATGAGCCTTACATCCCCCATCAGTCCTTCCCACCTGGAGAGCTGTGGTTGGATGTCTCAACCCTATTTAGTCCAGCCATTTTAGAACTTCTTGTGATCAGAGAGCCTCCAAACAGTGAGGATGTTTAGGTTTTACTCTCTTGTGAGGCCTCCTAGCCTCACTCTGAAGTTTCATTTTGAAGTGATACCACATCATGCACTCACTGCCAGAGGGTCCTTCTCCCTCTAATTTACAAAGTGATCAATTGTTTACCTCTGATTCCCTTTTGGGGCAAAAAGGCTCTAATCCAGAGGACTGAAGATCTGTCCACGCTAAACCCTAGGTGAGGCAAGCACCATTGACATATCCTGCTGAGAGAGAGAGTGATGGCTGTAGATGTATTCAATTTACCTTTAGAAATATGCTTTGGACATTTGCTGTATGGCGATGTTTTTTCTGATCCACCCCTCCCCATAGGGATGCAGTGCTGGCATAGCCTGATCCCTTTCTGACTTTCCCCAAGAGAATTCCTCAGTAACGACAAGTAAGGATGAAAGAGCAAGCTCGGGAGACTACACTCATGGGACCAGGACAGGCTGAATGTCCAGGAAGGATATGGAGTTAGTTAGGACTGTGATTGAAGGGAATCCTCCAATAGAAATCGTGTTTGGTTGCTGGGTGAGCTTTGCACAATATAAATTGCCATGGGAGCTCTACCCAGTTGTCTGAAATAACCTACAGGGAAATACACATGTACCAGCAGTCAGCTGTAACTTTAATATTATGGACTAATGGACTTTAATTTGATAATTACCCATCAATAAACTTAATTTTAATACCGAAAACTTGGTCCTGTTTGATTTGTCCCAGCATCTCACCCCATGGGATGTACCTACTATCTACACACACTGAAAGCAAGACACCATGGTCTGGGCCATAAGCGAGAGCTTCCCACCATAACAACAATCCACCAGGGGATAGAGAGTCAAGCATGGGAGTTAGGTACTAGCCAGAGCAACCCCAAAGAAAAATACATTTGTTTGTGTGCCCTTGGGACTAAAACCCTTAGTAAGGGTTACATTAAAATTAAGAAAGGACTGTGTGTTTGAGGTGTGGTTTCTGGGGCCCAATTAAGAGAGTTTAGCACACAGGTTACACTTCTAAGTTCTACTGTTTACTTCTTCAGAGGGGATCCTATTGATTTTTTTAGTTCAGAATCCGGCCAAGATCTTTGGCCATTTTTAATTTCTCAAAGCTTCTGCTTTAAAAAAATCTTTGCAGAAAGCAAGTTTTCATCATGCAAGAGCAGATATTTATTGATACACTTACTCTGCCTTTTTGAGGTTCCCTGTGGTTTTCCCCATTAGGTATTCCTTAGTGTTCATGTCTGGTCTGATTAGAATGACATAACATTTGGGGAAGAATATACAACCCAACAACCCAGCACTGGAGGACAAAATTGCAAATATTTCCACAGCTACCATGTATTTCCCTCTTGTGCTTAGGTAAGCAGGAATGAAAGAGAGCCAGACAGCAATGAATATAAGCATACTAAAGGTGATGAACTTAGCCTCATTAAAGCTGTCAGGCAACTTTCTAGCTAAAAAGGCTACAATGAAACTGATAGTAGCCAAAAAACCCATGTATCCCAGCATGCACCAGAATGCAGTCACTGACCCTTCGTTACATTCAAGGATTATCTTCCCCATCTGGGATTTCATGTTCATTTGGGAAAATGGGGGCGCCACAATCAGCCAAATGACACAGATGAGGACTTGGACCAGGCTGCAGGTTAACACCAGGATATTGGGCAGTCGTGGCCCCACCCATGACCTCAGGTTGCTGGTTGGCTTGGTGGCCTTGAAGGCTATAGCCACCATGATGGTCTTGGCCAACAGACAGGAAATACAGATGGCGAATACAATACCAAAGGCAATCTGACGCACTATGCAGATTGGGGTTGTGGGGCGGCCATTGAACACTAATGAGCAGCCGAAGCACAGGATGAGGGCTAATAACAGGAGGTAGCTCAGTTCACGATTGTTTGCTTTCACAAGTGGAGTGTGGCGGTTCCGGATGAAGACTGCAAGGATAGTGGCTGGCACCAGGGCTCCAAGCACTGAGGTAACAGCCAATATCATGCCCAGGGGTTCTTGGTAGGACAGGAACTCAATGGACTTCTCCTGACATCCATCTTTTCTCCTGGTGGGCCACTGGTCATCAGGGCACTTTATACACTCTGTGGCATCTGTAGGAAGAAGAAATTCCATTTGTAGTTTTGATCAAGGAAAATCACTACTTGAATAAAATGAGAAAGGGATCACCATTCATCTTTATAGAGGCTTTATTCTTTCCCAACAACATTTTGTCATTCATCTTCCTGAGTTGTAAGTATGAGGGGGATTGCAAATTGCTTGACTCTGATTACTCCTCTACCAGGATTTTAACCCCTAAGAAATGATTCACAATATGATCAGATACCTGGTTCCATGACATTTCTTAAAGGGAAGGTATATTTTGTATTTGAGATTACTGAACTGTTACTATGGTACCTGCCCCTGCCATTCCAAAGCTCAGGGTTTGTGATTATATTGCTGAAATCAATTACTATGCCAGGTTTACTTTAGCCCTGCCTCTACAGGGTTAATCTTCAGGCTGATAATGAAGGAATTGGTGTGTGCTTAGCCCTTAGGATCCCTTCTGACTTGTCTTCAACCAATCAGAATTAGTCAGTAATGTTTTTATCCATTAAACTGATCTAGACAGAACCACCATATCCTCTAATACCACATGCCATCCTACAAGAAATGCTCATTACAGAATGGACGTCATAGCACTCACCGGTTTGGTTACTAAACTCATCTTCAGAGCAGGGGATGCAGTCAAAGCAGCAGGCAGGTTGCCCATTCAGAATGGCCTTCCTGAACCCAGGACCACAGCTCTCACTGCAGATAGAGACAGGAGCCTTAATGGAGAGAAGTGTGAAGGGGAACAGAGCAAATTTATCTATTAATAATGAACCAAGTGACTGTGTTTTTAAGACGAGAGTAGTATATAAGAAAAAGCACACTGGAAGAAATAAAAAAGTGAAAGTGTACTATAGAAGACAGGGAAAATGCTTTGAAATCTCTACACGCTTCATATCATATGGAGGACAAAACATGGCAAGTGTTAAATAAGGGAGAGATGTAGGAGGAATCATCTGAAATGGCTTGAAGGTAGCCAGTCAATGTGACAAAACATCAGGGAAAGCTAACTGTGTGCTCAATTATCAAAAGCAGAGGGTATCATCAACTGGAGAAAGTTGGTCATATTGCCTTGCCACGTGTATCGGTCACTGGTGAGACCCCATCTTGATTATTGTGTTCATTGCTGGAGACCATAACCTCATAAGGACACTGAAAGGATTCAGTTCAGAAAAAGGCTACTAAAACGCTTGAAAGAGAAACCCTTCAAAGGGAGGCTTAAGACACACAAAATGTAAATGAATGATGAGGTAGACATAACTGGCATCTCAGAGACATGGTAGAAGGAGGATAACCAATAGGACAGTGCTATATCAGGGTACAAATGTTATCACAATGATAGGGAGGATCAACTTGGTGGGGGTATGGCACTTTATGTCCGGCAGGGTATAGAGTCCAACAGGACTCTATGGATAGAAATCCCATGTATGCTGGGGAAGAGTATAGTGATAGGAGTATACTATCGTCCACCTGGCCAAAATGATCAGACAGATGATGAAATGCTAAGAGACATCAGGGAAGCTAACCAATTTGCCAGTGCAGTAATAATGGGAGATTTCAATTACCCCAATATTGAATGGGTAAATGTAAGATCAAAACATGCTAGAGACATAAAGTTCCTGGATGGAATAAACAACTGCTTCATAGAGCAATTGGTTCAGGAACCAATGAGAGAGGGAGCTATTTTAGATTTAATTCTTAGTGGAACGCAGGATTTGGTGAGAGAGGTAACGGTGGTAGGGCCCCTTGGCAATAGTGATCATAGAGATATCTGAAATGGAAGTGGAACAAATGCTAAAAAATGTAAACCCCACCCCACACAAAATTGACGCAATACCTACTATTGAACTTAAGAAATCAGCTAACACAGTCACCCAAACACTGACTAAAATCATAAACCTATCCCTTGAAGAAGGAACAATGCCAGATATACTGAAAGGAGCAATGATAAAACCAATAATTAAGAAAAAAAACAGTGATCCCCTTATCCTGAACAACTATAGGCCAGTATCAAATCTTCCCTTATTAGCTAAATTAATTGAGAAAACAGTACAGAAACAGCTAGCTGAACACCTATATGACAATAACATACTGTATCCATCGCAACACGGATTTCGAAAACACTACAGCACTGAGACATTGCTCCTCTCTCTAACAGATAACATTCTAAGACGTTTTGATAGCGGTAAACACTATATTCTAATAATGCTCGACCTATCGGCAGCCTTCGACACAGTTAACCACAAAATACTACTAAATAGACTAGAAGAAATCGGACTACAAGGCAAAACATTAAACTGGTTCAGCTCATATCTAAAAAACAGGTTTTTCCAAGTTCAGATCAATAACACATTATCAGAAAAAATCAACCTCAAAACAGGGGTTCCGCAGGGATCAGCCCTGTCTGCGACCCTTTTTAACATATACATGCTGCCATTATGCCACTTACTGGCAGGACTAGGAATTATACATTACATTTATGCTGACGATATCCAACTAATTCTACCTATAGATGAGACAATAGAGAAAACATTAAATCTAGCTAACATGTACCTAAGCATTATAAAACAACTACTGACACAAATGGAACTTGTTATTAATATTGATAAAACAGAATTTCTACACCTAGAACGGAAAAATACTGAAATCAGCCAAACCTCAATAATCCTCAAAGACAACCAGAAAATTGAACTAGCTGGAAAAGTATGTAACCTTGGAATAATAATGGACCCTGAAATCAATCTAAAACAGCACATATCACTAAAAGTAAAGGAAGGATACGCAAAACTCATGGTACTCAGAAAACTAAAACCACTACTAACTCAAAATGATTTCTGAACAATTCTACAGGCACTAATTTTCTCCAGCACGGATTACTGTAATGCCCTGCTGCTAGGACTACCAAATACTACGTTAAGACCACTTCAAATACTTCAAAACACAGCAGCTAGAATACTAACCGGAAAAAGGAGGAGGGACCACATAACCGAAACCCTAGCGGAACTACATTGGTTACCGATTGAACACAGAATTAAATACAAAACCCTATGTACCATCCATAAACTAATTCATGATGAGAAATCAGACTGGCTAAACACAGCATTACGGGTACACGTCCCACACAGAAATCTTTGATCAGCAAATAAAGCACTCCTAACCATCCCTTCAGTTAAAACAGCAAGACTAACCCAAGTGAGGGAAAGGGCCTTATCATTAGCAGGACCCACAATTTGGAACACAATGCCTCCAGAGATCAGATTACAAAGTGATCTCAAGGCATTTAAGAGAAGTTTAAAAACATGGCTTTTTAAACAGGCATTTTACAAGGAGACGGGAGAATAGAAATTATTCAGGAATAAGCAGATAAACACCGACACACAGTACTTATGACAATACAGTAGAGTAGTCTATGAACCCCACATCACAACTAGCATATTGATAACACTATGTATAATACATTTACCCGTAAAAGTACTTTCAGTACACTCGGTCATGACCCACTTCTCTAAAAATTATTTTGTCTAATGATATATTGTAACCAAACCTTTGACGGCACCTGTTAGAATGTACTATAGTACACTTTTACTTACATTAAATATGTGCCTACATGTAAACCGTTGCGATGGTATATAACTTAGTGACGGTATAGAAAAGATTTTAAATAAATAAATAAATAAATAAATAAATAATATGACAAATTTCAACTTATGACTAGATGGGAGACAATATGTAAATCTACAGCTCTAACACTGAAATTTCAAAAGGGAAACTTTGATAAAACGAGGAAAATAGAGAAAAACTGAAAGGTGAAGCTGAAAAGGTTAAAAGTGTACAACAGGCATGGACATTGTTTAAAAATACAATCTTAGAAGCGCAGTCCAGATGTATTCTACGCATTAAGAGAGGTGGAAAGAAGACCAAATGATTACTGGCATGGATAAAAGGTGAGGTGAAAGATTTTAGCCCAAAAGACATCCTTCAAAAATTGGAAGAATCATTCATCTAAAGAAAATAGGAAAAAAGCGTAAGCATTGTCAAGTTAAGTGTAAAACATTGATAAGGCAGGCTAAGATAGAATTTGAAATGAAGTTGGCTGTAGAGGCAAAAACTCATAATAAAAACTTTTTAAAATATATCCAAAGCAAGAAACCTAAACCTGTGAGGGAGTCAGTTGGACCTTAGATGATTGAGGGGTTAAAGGGGCTCTTAGGGAAGATGAGGCCATTGCAGAAAGACTAAATGAATTCTTTGCTTCTGTGTTTACTAATGAGGATGTTGGCGAGATATCAGTTCTGGAGATGGTTTTCAATGGTGATGAGTCAGATGAACTGAACCAAATCACTGTGAACCTGGAAGATGTAGTAGGCCAGATTGACAAACTAAAGAGTAGCAAATCATCTGGAAAAGATGGTATGCAGGCCAGGGTTCTGAAGGAACTAAAAAATGAAATTTCTTATCCATTAGTTAAAATTTGTAATCTATCATTAAAATCATCCATAGTACTTGAAGACTGGAGGGTGGCCAATGTAACCCCAATATTTAAAAAGGGCTCCAGGGGCGATCCAGGAAACTATAGACTAGTGAGCTTGACTTCAGTGCTGGGAAAAATAGTGGAAACTGTTCTAAAGATCAAAATCACACAGCATGTAGAAAGACATGGTTTAATGGAACATAGCATGGATTTACCCAAGAGAAGTCTTGCCTCACAAATCTGCTTCATTTATTTGAAGGGGTTAATAAACATGTGGCTAAAGTAGCGTATCTCGATTTTCAGAAGGCGTTTGACAAAGTCCCTCATGAGAGGCTTCTAAGAAAATTAAAAAGTCATGGGTTAGGAGGCGATGTCCTTTTGTGGATTACAAACTGGTTAAAAGACAGGAAACAGAGAGTAGGATTAAAATGGTCATTTTCTCAGTGGAAAAGGGTAAACAGGGTTGTGACTCATGGATCTGTACTTGGATCAGTGCTTTTCAATATATTTATTGTTATAATTCGTGTGTGTGTGGGCCCCTGGGCTGAAGTGAGATGTGGCACCGCCCATGAGGAGGAGCCCTGTGAGCCTCACTGTCGGGGACGTGAGGTCTCAGCTGAAGTATGTGTTTGTACAGCAAACAAATGGAGAGAGAGAGTGGATAGACAGAGAGAACAGTAAGAGCGTGAAGAGAATGACTCCAGGGGTTGGAGCCAATACAAGATACTGGTGTAGGTGCAGCTCTGACCACAGTCTCTGTCACTGACCTTTCACCTCACACCCGGGGTACTGGGTGTGAGGTGAAAGGTCAAGCAGACCTGATGGTAGTCCGTAGAGAGAAAGGCAGTGGCCCGCGAAGTGGGGTACACCTGATGAGGGATCCACTTGTAGATGGTAAGGCAAGGCCTCTGAGGAATGCCCGATGAGGGTCCTCTGTAGATGATAAGGTAATGGCCCACGGAGTGGGGTACACCGAGGAGGCTCCTCTGTAGATGATCTGGCAATGGTCCGTGGAGCAGGGTACACCGATGAGGGTCCTTCGATAGAGGGTTGTGGCACTGGCCCACAGAGTGGGGTACATAGATGAGGGTCCTCAGAAGCAGATTCGGCAATGGCCCACGATGCGGGGTACACCTAAAGAAGGTCCTCAAGTGAAGTAGGGTGAAGATCCACAGAGCGGGGTACTCACTAGGAGAAGCATAGGTTCCAGAGGAAGCCCCGGGCGCGGGGGTAGGCTGGAGTCCTGGGCGCAGGCCCTCTGAGGAACAGATACCCAGAGTCAGAAGAGGGGGCCCCCGAGGAGCGGGTACCCATGGCGTCTCTCGCCGAGGAGCAGGAACAGGAACTGATGTAGCAAAGCGGAATTAGCAAGAGGGAACTCTTTGCAAAGTTGTAGGCAGAGAGGACCAGCTGGTTTAAGTATCCGAGAGGTATGACATCATCTGATGTGTACTTAACTGGCCTGCGCATGCGCGCCTAAGATGTCTTGGAGGGAAGATGGCGGTCGGCAGCATCTGGGTAGGCCTAGGAGGCCCGGGAACAGGAGCGAGCAGCTCGGTAATGGCTTCCAGAGGCTGCGAGTCTTCCCAGCACGGTAGAGGAGGTGAAGCAAGTGGTGAGCAAGAGCGGTTGCAGCCGTCTGTGACTGAAGGGTGTAACAGTACCCCCTTTCTTAGGGCCCCTTCCCGGGGGTTTTGGCTTTATTGGGTGAGACTGATGGAACTGTTTGATCAGGTCCTTGTCAAGGATATTGACTGCAGGCTCCCAGATGTTCTCATCCGGGCCATATCCTTCCCAAGAAATTAAGTACTCCCATCGCCTTCCACGTTTCCTCACGTCCAGGATGTCCTGTACTTGATACGTGGTATCCTCTTCGGATTCCAGAGGTTGGGGTTCAGGTGGAGTCCTGGAGAATTCAGACAAAATGAGAGATTTCAAAAGCGAGATATGGAAGGCGTTGTGAATTTTCAGTGATGCGGGCAAGTGAAGACTGTAAGTGACCGAACCCAGCTGGCGGAGTACCGAGAACAGCTCGATGTATCGTGGGGCAAAGCAGCCGATGACCAAACGAATGAAGCAGGTGCTGAGCCACACCTTGTCTCCAGGTTTAAACTGTGGGGCTGCCCGGTGATGTGCATCTTAGAATTTTTTGGACTTCTGAGCTGCTTGCTGCAGAAGTTGTTTCATATGATCCCAGAGTTTGTGCAGTTCTTGGGCTGTGGCTTGTGCAGCCGGTGAGGGCACAGATAGTGGCATTGGGAGAGGAGGCAGAGGCTGGTGTCCATACACTACTTGGAAGAGTGATGATCCAGTTTCTTTAGAAAAGTGAGAGTTCAAGGTGAACTCGGCCCAGGGCAATAGTTCAGATCAGTCATTCTGTCGAGAGTTCACATATGCCCGGAGAAATTGTTTCAACGTCCGGTTAGTCTTTTCGGTCTGCCCATTAGACTGCGGATGATAGGCTGAAGTAAGATCCAGAGCAATATCAAACTTTTGACACAGGCATCTCCAAAACATGGCAGTGAACTGAACTACTCGATCGAAGAGTATATGTCTGGGCAGGCCATGAAGGTGGAAGATGTGGCGGATAAATAGTTTTGCCAACTCTGGGGTTGAAGGTAGACCAGGTAGTGCCACGAAGTGAGCCATCTTGGAAAAACAGTCCACTGTGACCCAAATAGTGTTGTGGCTACTGGAAGGGGGAAGGTCCACTATAAAGTCCATGGCTATGTGTGTCCACGGCTCGCTGGGTGCAGGAAGAGGCTGTAAGAGGCCCCAAGGATGACCGGCTGGGGGCTTCTGGCCTGCGCAAGTGGGGCAAGACTCCACATAGGCCTGAACGTCTTTTTTAAGGGTAGGCCACCAATAGAGCCTCTGAAGGGTAGCTAAGGTCCTAGCTTGACCAGGATGACCAGCCAGTAACGAATCATGGGCCCAGCATAGGAATTTCCTTCTGAGTGGTTGAGGCACCACCATCTTCCCGGGTGGTACAGCATGGGTGGCGGCGAGAAGCACTCTTGTGGGGTCAATAATGTGGTGTGGTATATCAGGAATGTCTTCTGTGGTAAATGAGCAAGAGAGGGCATCCTCTCAGGTGTTCTTGTCTCCCGGATGATATCTCAGGAGGAAATTGAACTGAGTATAAAAAAAGAGACCAGTGGGCCTGCCTGTGATTAATGTGCTGTGCTTGGTGCAAGTACTCAAGATTCTTGTGGACAGTGTAGACCATGATTTGATGTTGTGCTCCCTTGAGCCAGGGATGCCACTCCTCGAAAACAAGTTTGATTGCCATTCTTTGTCCCCTATTCCATAGCTACGGTCCACCAGAGAGAAGTGATGGGAGAAGAAGGAACACGGGTGTAGGGTGTAGGATGTGATTGGCGGAATGCTGGCTGAGGACGGCACTCACTCTAATGAAGGGACATCGGGGGTCAGGATGACATAGGCATGGCTCGCATAGGAAAGCCTCCTTGAGGTTATGGAAGGCAAGCATGGCTTCAGGTGACCACTGAGAGGGGTTGGCCCCTTTACGGGTCATGGCAGTAAGAGGCAGTAAGTGTAGAATAATTCTGAATGAATGACCTATAGTAGTTCGTGAACCCTAGGAATCTTCGGAGTGCCTTAAAGCCCATTGGGGGAGGCCAATCACAAATACTCTTGGTCTTCTGCGGATCCATCTGGAACCCCTGGCTCGAGACCATGTAGCCTAGAAAAGGGACTGATTCTTGGTTGAAAGAGCATTTCTCCAACTTAGCAAATAACTGATTGTCCCTTAATCGTTGGAGGAAGTTGATGATGTCCTGATGATGGCTCCGAGGGTCCTGGGAGAACATCAGGATATCATCCAGATACACGATGACACAAGTGTAAAACAAGTATCTGAAGATCTTATTCATCATATTCTGGAATACTGTTGGAGTCTTGCAAAGGCCAAATGGCATGACTAAATATTCAAAATGGCCATCACGGGTGTTAAATGCGGTCTTCCACTCATCACCCTGGCATATTCTCATGAGGTTGTAGCTCCTCTAAGGTCTAATTTAGTAAATATTTTGGCTCCCTGAAGCCTGTCAAACAGTTCTGAAATTAGAGGTAAAGGGTATCGGTCCTTCAGAGTAATCTCATTGAGACCACAACAGTCTATGCATGGCCGAAGAGAGCCATCCTTCTTTTTTACAAAAAAGAATCCTGCTCCCACAGGGGATTTGGATGGACGAATGAACCCTTTCTCAAGGTTCTCCTGTATGTAGTCAGACATTGCTTTTGTCTCTGTCAAGGAGAGGGGGTAAACCCGCCCTCGTGGAGGCTCGCTGTCCGGCAAGAGATTGATCGCATAATCAAATGAGCGGTGAGGAGGCAAAGTGTCTGCAGCTTTCTTTGAAAAGACATCCAAGAAGGAGGAGTATTGCATAGGAAGACCAGGAAGCGAAATGGTGGCAGCTAGGCAGGGCATAGGGGATACCACTTCTAAACACCTCTTATGACAGGTGTCGCACCAGTGAGACAGTTGTAGGGTACTCCAATCGAACTGTGGGGAGTGAAGTTTCAGCCAAGGTAGTCCCAGAACCACTGGGTGTATAGCTTTATCCAGTATTAAAAAGGAAATGGTCTCTTTATGCAAGTAACTGGTGCGGAGTTGGATGGGAACTGTGGAAGCAGTAACCTCACCAGGTAAAGGTTTGCCATGGATGGAGGAGAGTAGCAGTGGTGTAGGTGTATGGACGGTGGGGATCCTAAGATGCTCCACGAGTTATCTTAGAATGAAATTTCCACCGGCTCTGGAATCCACCAATGCCAGGGAATGGAACTCTAGTGCATCCAGGCTAATGGTCACTGGTAGTGTCAATGGAGGAGAGGGTGATGTCAGGCCTAGGAGGAGGCCTCCAGCAGAACCTAGGCCTGGGAGTTTCCCAGACAGAGTGGGCATGAAGGAACCACGTGGCCCAGCTGGCCACAATACAAGCAGAGACCTGACCTCTGACGTCGGTGTCTCTTTAGAAGATAGGTGACTATGGCCCATTTGCATCGGCTTCTCTTTTTCGCCGCTAGGTGTAGTGATAGCTTGAGTAGTGGGTGTAGGACGAACGCGTGGGGTTGAAGGAGCCAGCTTCTTGGACGTACGCCCTTCGTGGGTATGCTCACGGAGACGGCAGTCTATCCGACCAGCGAGGTCTATGAGAGAGTCCAAGGTCTCAGGCAGTTCTCATGTGGCTAATTCATCTTTAATGCGCGGGCTGAGGCCCTCCAGGAATATGGCACATAGGCAGCCCGGGTCCCAAAGTAGTTCAGAGGCGAGAGTTCTGAACTCGATGACGTAGTCAGTCAGAGACCTGGAACCTTGTTGTAAATGCAGGAGCGTGGAGCCCGAAATGGACTTCTGAGCTGGGATGTCAAATACAGTATGGAACAGGGCCAGGAAGCCTGGTAGGTCTTGCAGGACGGGGTCCATCCATTCCAAGAGGGGTGATGCCCAGGCCAGGACTTTCCCATCTAAAAGGGATAAGATGTATGTCGCCTTGAATATTGCATCCGGAAAGTATGCAGGTTGTAAGGAAATGTGCATGTTGCACTGATTCAAGAAAGCCCTACAGGACAAGGGATCACCTGCAAAATGAGGTGGCGCCAGCAAGGGCACTGTAGGCCGGAATGAGGATGCTTGTGTAGCCAGACTGGGCTTAGCAGGCATCGAGGCTAAATTCAGCCGGGTATTCAGGTGATTGATGGCGTTAGCCATGTTCTCCAAAGTCTTTTGCTGTTCTGTAAGACGCTGGGCCAGGACGGGAATGGCCTGGATGTCCGAGTACTGTGCCGGGTCCATGGACTTAGCAATCTGTTAGGATATGTGTGTCAGTGGGCCCCTGGGCCAAAGTGAGAGGTGGCACCGTCCATGGGGAGGAGCCTCATGAGCCTCACTGTCGGGGAAGCGAGGTCTCAGCTGAAGTACGCGTTTGTACAGCAAACAAATGGAGAGAGAGAGAAAGAGAGAGTGGATAGATAGAGAGAACAGTAAGAGCATGAAGAGAATGACTCCAGGGTTTGGAGCCAAGGAGCCAATACAGGATACTGGCGTAGGTGCAGCTCTGATCATAGTATCTGTCACTGATATAGCATATTGCACCCCGGGGTACGGGGTGTGAGGTGAAAGGTCGAGCAGACCTGATGGTAGTCCATCCGTAGAGAGAAAGGTAGTGGCCCACGGAGCGGTGTACACCTGATGAGGGATCCACTTGTAGATGGTAAGGCAAGGCCTCTGAGGAATGCCCGATGAGAGTTCTCTGTAGATGATAAGGTAATGGCCCATGGAGCGATGTACACCGAGGAGGGTCCTCCGTAGATGATGTAGCAATGGTCCGCGGAGCGGGGTACACGAGGAGGGTCCTCAGAAGCAGATTCGGCAATGGTCTACGATGCAGAGTACACAAAAAGAAGGTCCTCGAGTGAAGTAGGGTGAAGGTCCGTAGAGCAGGGTACTCACTAGGAGAAGCATAGGTTCCAGAGGAAGCCCCAGGAGTGGGGGAAGGCTGGAGTCCTGGGCACATGCCCTCTAAGGAGCTGATACCTGGAGATGGAACAGGGGGCCCCCGAAGAGCAGGTACCCATGGCGTCTCTCGCTGAGGAGCAGGAACAGGAACTGACGTAGCGAAGTGGAATTAGCAAGAGGGAACTACTTGCCAAGTCGTAGGCAGAGAGGACCAGTTGGTTTAAGTATCTGAGAGGTCTGACATCATCTGAGAGGGACGCCCCCGAGGTTCCCGCCATGACGTGTACTTAGCTGGCCTGCGCATGCACGCCTAGGAGGTCTTGGAGGGAAGATGGCGGTCGGCAGCATCTGGGTAGGCACGGGAACAGGAGCAAGCAGGTCGGTAATGGCTGCCAGAGGCCGTGAGTCTTCCCAGCGTGGTAGAGAAGGTGAAGCAAGAGGTGAGAAAAAGCGGTTGCAGCCATCTGTGACTGACGGGCGTAACATTTATAAATGATCTAGAAAGGAATAAGATGAGTGACGTAATCAAATTTGCAGATCTTACAAAATTATTCAGAGTAGTTAAATCACAAGCGGATTGTAATAAATTGCAGGAGGACCTTGTGAGACTGGAAGATTGGGCATCCAAATGGCAGATGAAATTTAATGTGGACAAGTGCATTGTAATACATAATGGAAAAACAACCCTTGCTGTAGTTACACAATGTTAGGTTCCATATTAGGAGCAACCACCCAGGAAAAAGATCTAGGCATCATAGTGGATAATACTTTAAAATTTTAGGCTCAGGGTGCTGTGACAGTCAAAAAAGCAAACAGAATGTTGGAAATTATTAGAAAGGGAATGGTGAATAAAACGGAAAATGTCATAATGTTCCTGTATCGCTCCATGGTGAGACTGCACTTTCAGTACTGTATACAATTCTGATTGCCGCGTCTCAAAAAAAGATATAGTTGCAATGGAAAAGGGACAGAGAAGGGCGACCAGTATGATAAAGAGGATGGAACAGCTCCATTATGAGGAAAGGCTAAAGAGTTTAGAGCTGTTCAGCATGGAGAAGAGACGACTGAGGGGGAGATATGTTAGAGGTCTTTAAAATCACGAGAGGTCTAGAATGGGTAAATATGAATTGTTTATTTACTCTTTCGGATAATAGAAGGACTAGGGGGCACTCCATGAAGTTAGCAAGTAGCACATTGAAAAGTAATTGGAAAAAATTATTTTTCACTCAACTTATAATTAAGCTCTGGAATTTGCTGCCAAAGGATGTGATTAGTGCAGTTAGTGTAGCTGGGTTTAAAAAAGGTTTGGAGAAGTTCTTGGAGGAGAAGTCCATTAAATTCTATTAATCAAGTGGACTTAAGGAATAGCCACTGCTATTACTGGCATCAGTAGCATGGGATATACTTAGTTTTGGGGTACTTGCCAGGTACTTGTAGCTTGTAGCTGTTGGAAACAGGATGGTGAGCTTGATGGTCCTTTGGCCTGACCCAGTATGGCAATTTCTTATGTTCTTATGTTGTTATGGATGAAAGAGGGAAGGAGGGGATATGATTGAAACATTCAAACTTTTTAAAGGCTTCAGTTCAGGATAAGAAGGAGTCATGAAATTATGTTGATGAGAGGAAGATAAAATGAGAGAATACTTTTTTACTGAGAGAGTGGAAACTGCCTGTAATAAACCACCAGCAGAGGTAGGGGAAACCAAGACCGTGACTGAATTGAAGAATGGTTGCGAGAGAAACAGAGGGTAGTTGGGAAATTGTGGTATTGAAAAACAATCCACTCTTCATGGGGTGAGGAACTATAGGAGAGAATGTTTGATGGTTATTACTGTGAGTTGAGATGTCATGAGAGTGAGGGATGCTAGGAGGGGTCAGGTTGATGGTTATTACTATGTGCAGAAAGGATTTTTTCTTTTTATAACAGCACAGAACAGTTGATCTTCTTCAGCCAAACAAAACAATTATTTTAAGTAGATAGCCCCCGACCCACAGA
This sequence comes from Rhinatrema bivittatum, assembly GCF_901001135.1. Lineage (NCBI taxonomy): Eukaryota > Metazoa > Chordata > Amphibia > Gymnophiona > Rhinatrematidae > Rhinatrema > Rhinatrema bivittatum. The sequence goes on from NC_042633.1 coordinate 9,838,934, forward strand.
AGTTATTGCAAAGATTTCAGAGGAAGCCATTTGGTCTTCTCTGCCATTAATGTTCCTTTCTCTCTACTCCATGCATTTTTTTGAATTATGTCACTGTTTTGGCTCCTAACATTTCCCTTTGAGCTTCACTTTCTTCAGCTTCATATCATGACCCCTTGGCCTTGAATTTTTCTTTCTATTGAAAATTCTACATTACAGTACCTTACTAAAGCCTGCATCATATTTGCGTCATGTCTCTCCTCTCCCTGTTTTTTTCTAGAAAGTTCATCTTCGATTTCTGTGTGTATGACACACAGTGCCGGCCATTCAATATTTTGGGAATTCTTCTTGGAACTGTCTTCAGCTTTTGTTGATGTAGTTTCTAGGGATGTGAATCGTTTTAGGACGATTAAAATTATCGTCCGATAATTTTAATATCGTCTTAAACCGTTATGGAACACAATACAATAGAGATTCTAACGATTTATCGTTATAAATCGTTAGAATCGTGAGCCGGCACACTAAAACCCCCTAAAACCCACCCCCGACCCTTTAAATTAAACCCCCCACCCTCCCGAACCCCCCCCCCCAATGACTTAAATAACCTGCGGGTCCAGCGGCGGTCCGGAACGGCAGCGGTCCGGAACGGGCTCCTGCTACTGAATCTTGTTGTCTTCAGCCGGCGCCATTTTCCAAAATGGCGCCGAAAAATGGCGGCGGCATAGACGAACACGATTGGACGGCAGGAGGTCCTTCCGGACCCCCGCTGGACTTTTGGCAAGTCTTGTGGGGGTCAGGAGGCCCCCCCAAGCTGGCCAAAAGTTCCTGGAGGTCCAGCGGGGGTCAGGGAGCGATTTCCCGCCGCGAATCGTTTTCGTACGGAAAATGGCGCCGGCAGGAGATCGACTGCAGGAGGTCATTCAGCGAGGGTTCCGGCGCCTCGCTGAATGACCTCCTGCAGTCGATCTCCTGCCGGCGCCATTTTCCGTACGAAAACGATTCGTGGCGGGAAATCGCTCCCTGACCCCCGCTGGACCTCCAGGAACTTTTGGCCAGCTTGGGGGGGGGCCTCCTGACCCCCACAAGACTTGCCAAAAGTCCAGCGGGGGTCCGGAAGGACCTCCTGCCGTCCAATCGTGTTCGTCTATGGCCGCCGCCATTTTTCGGCGCCATTTTGGAAAATGGCGCCGGCTGAAGACAACAAGATTCAGTAGCAGGAGCCCGTTCCGGACCGCTGCCGGACCCGCAGGTTATTTAAGTCATTTGGGGGGGGTTCGGGAGGTGGGGGATTTAATTTAAGGGTCGGGGGTGGGTTTTAGGGGGTTTTAATGTGCCGGTTTTGCGATTTTACGTTTTTTTCGATTTTTCACGATTTTTCACGATATTTTACCCCCCCAAACGGCAACAATACGATTCCCTCCCCCTCCCAGCCGAAATCGATCGTTAAGACGATCGAGGACACGATTCACATCCCTAGTAGTTTCCAGAAATGCACCCAGTACTCAACATGAGATTTCACCAGAGACCTGTACCGTACAGGAATAATATTGCACCATGTTTTTCAGTAGTAATACCTCCCTTTATCTACCCAAGTATACTATTAACATATTGTTGACTAGAACTGACGTTTGCTATGTCTTCCCATAGAAGCTTTCCCAAGATAAAGACTGGCAACCTTCTGGAATATGGGGTGGTGACTTTAGTACTGAAAAATAATTACTGGAAAATAAATCAGTCAGACTCAAAGGAATGCAAAAATGAATTTGATTGATCAAGCCCATTCAAGTCCAATATTGTCGCATCTGAAACTGGATTTCAATAAGATGAAAAACAGGTTCCTCCTATCACTACTTCTGAGCATCTTGCAAATCAGTTTTCTGTGAAAACGGAGGAGTCATCTAACCTGTGTATAGTTGCCACTCCACACAATGGCACTGGTGTTGATCTCGATGTCCCGGCCAGCAGCTTCTCTAGAGTCATAGTGGCCAATCTTTATATAGGCAAAGGAGGCACTTGAAGGCACTTGCCAGTTAAGAATGTCATAAGAAGCTGGAAAGTTGCCCTTTTGGTCAAAGAAAATCTCCCGGCCCATGGTGTTCTGGAAACGCACCTTCCATATGTAATGTAGGAGCTATGCAGGGAAAAGGAGACGTGGTTGCATTGATTTTATACAGTGGCAGCCTGATTTCATGGAGGAGATTTGCAATGGTGTTTTTCATTGATTGCTCACTGTAATTGATTTGTTTCCCTAAAACACAACACAAACCACTAAAATTGTTCGAGGTTTCAGCAGAAACCTTTAGACAGTTCTGAAGAGTAAGATATTTCTGTGGCTTCTTTGCAGACACCTAGGTGCATAGAGTCTTAATCATCTCATAGGTCCTTGATAAGCTGGGCTGTTTACAGGCTGCAATGCCTTTTATCAGATTGTCTGGAGAAGGCCCCTGTGTCTGCAAAGTTGATGTATAGTAACTTCTTTGGACAAACTTTATACTAATGTGAGAAAATATATCACAATATGAAAAGAAACAGAGAAGTCTAGAATTTTCTCAAGAATCTGCACATCACTGTAAGACAATGAAAAGTTTTGGAAAACAATTGGCTGCATTTCAAAGAGCTGGTCAGGATCAATGCACAGAATGAGGCAGGTAATCAGGGGTAGATTTGTTGGGCCTGCATAAGTGGATTTTCATTAACCTAAAATCATGCACAAACTTTCACCACATGCATTCTCTTAGCCACAGAGTAAAGGGCCAGGCCATAGAGCATTTTGGAAGCATGGTAGGAAAAACTACATGTATATTTAAGTTGAAAAAATATATATGTCCATAGCAAGCAAGCCACTAACATGCAAACTTTATAGAGACCAGCTGACTCTAAAAGCCACAAACAAAAGTCTCCATTCATCATCCCATCCATAGCTCGGGTTTCTATGTACAAAACTAATAAGAGGGCTTTCTCCTGCCTGGGCTCCAAACTGTGGTATACCATCAAGGACTACCTGTCCTTCAGAAAACACCACAAGGCCTGGCAGGCCTGGGTATTCAGATCAGTTTTCCCAATATTTCAAAAACCAAAAAAATCACCCTTCCCTGTCCTTCTCCTCCATACTGAATAATACTCCACCATGACCCCCAGAGAGGACAGCACACCTGGATTGATTTACATACTCAATCTTAACCTATATGTGTTATAGTGTTTTATGTATGCTGCAAATTGCAAAAAGTAATAAATAATAATAATTCCTTATCATCCCTACCAGACCAGTTCCCATGAAGACAGAGAAAGAAAGATTTATTGGAACCACATGCATTGTGCCACCTGCAGACTGCCAGTATATCTCTTTCTCCAGCAGATGTTGGAGGTGTAGCATTGGATCTGGAGGATGAATTCTTTAAAGGGTGATGTAATTCTTGGTCCTCCACCCCTTTCTGTTTGAGAGAGTGAAGGTGAGTGGATGGTTTGGTGACCTTTTTCTTATAGGTAATGGAGGGGAACTGAAAACTAGTGGTACTGGTTCCCTCTTTGCCCTGCACTCCCCATGGCTTTTGGTGCTGTCTCCTGGGACCTTATGAGGAGTCAGAATCCCTTTCCTTCTTTTTGTGCTTGTTGGGGTTCCTGGCTTACCTGGATTGTCTGACAACCTGTGTCTTTAAAACAAGTTAAAAAAAAAGAGCCCGAGTAATCAAATATGCCAGTTCTTCCTTTTTAAACAGCCTGACCACCCAGGGAACATCCCCCTCATCCACTGGATTCTTGGAGGCAGAATCAGGCCAGTCAGGAGGAGCAAGCTTGTAGGTCAGTGAATTTTGTGATGCAGTGAATGAGGCCTAAACATGTTTGCAGGAGTTTCAGCAGCGTTATGTTTAAGGACATTTTTAAGGCTACCCACATGGGGAAGACAAGATGGCTGCCACCGTGGAGCACAGGAAAGTGTCCCAGTTGTGGGAGCCTCAAAAATGTATCATCTAATAGGTTGTGGCTTCTCATCTGGTGTTAACATGTCTATGGTGGCTCAGACCTGTGCTACTCAACTCAAGGAGGCTTCTTTGGAGCCTCCTCTGCTTTCCCCAGTGGATCAGACTAACCCTACCAGGGGAGTCAAGGGAGGGCTTGGAAATTGGGTAAGAGGAGGATATCTCCAAATTGAATGGAAGGTGTTTTAATAAGCGTTTGACATTCTCAATAAGACACCAAATCTGCAGGGTCATTCATCAAAATGCATTGGGCGGGGGGAGAGAGAACGAGCCTCTGGGATGACATACAAATTAGTCAACTATTTATATCACCATAGGAGGGTCAACTAGTAACTTCGGGTGCGGTTTTGGTGGTGGTCTATGGCTTTGGGGCCAGTTTTACATTCACAGTGAGATGTACAAACAGCACAGTATACCTCAGTTAACATCTGATGTGATATGGAGTGAAGAAAGGTACACAAAGATGAGATTTCTACAATGTGCTCTCACCCTAGGTCGATAGCCCCTAGTTAGAAAGCTCATCATGCTAGGGTAAGAACGTTGTAGAAATCTCATCTTTGTATAGCTTTCCTCACTCCAAATCACATCAAATGTTCACTGATGTGTACTGTGCTGTTCGTATATCTCACTGTGAATGTAAAACTGGCCTCAAAACCCTAGACCACCACCAAAACCTCAAATCAAGTTACTAGCTGACCCTCCTACAGTGGAATAATAGTTGACTTATATAAGAGGCTTATAAAGTAGGGATGTGAATCTTTTTGACGATTTAAAAAAAATCGTCAGATATTTTTTAAATCATCAAAAATCGTTAGAGTCGCGATAAAATAGAAATTCCCCCGATTTATCATGAAAAATCGTAAATCGGGGGAGGGGGGGAGGGGGGGAAAACTGGCACACAAAAACAACCCCTAAACCCACCCCGACCCTTTAAAACAAATCCCTCACCCTCCCTCACCCCCCCAAAATGTTTTAAATTACCTGTGGTCCAGTGGGGGGGTCACGGCGCGATCTCCCGCTCTCGGGCCATCGGCGCCATTTTGGCTGCCACTAATATAAATGGCGCCGATGGCCCGATAAAAAAAAAACCCACCCGACCCTTTAAAATGACACCCTTAGCCTCCCCCACCCTCCCAAACCCACCCCCCCCCCCAAAAACCTTTTAAAATTCCCTGGTGGTCCAGCGGGGGCACGGGGAGCGATCTCTCGCTCTCAGGCCATCGGCTGCCACTAATAAAAATGGCGCCGATGGCCCTTTGCCCTTACCATGTGACAGGGTATCTGTGCCATTGGCTGGCCCCTGTCACATGGTAGGAGCACTGGATGGCCGGCGCTGGACACCCAGGGACTTTTGGCCAGCTTGGGGGGCCTCCTGACCCCCACAAGACTTGTCAAAAATCCAGCGGGTGTCCAGGAGTGACCTCCTGCACTCAGGCCGTATTGCCAGTATTCAAAATGGCGCCCACGCTACCTTTGCCCTCACTATGTCACAGGGGCCGACGGCCGGCCCCTGTGACACAGTGAGGGCAAAGGCTAGCGGCTGCCAGTACTGAAAATGGCGTCGGCGCTAGCCTTTGCCCTCACTATGTCACGGGGCCGACCGTCGGCCCCTATGACATAGTGATGGCAAAGGTAGCACCGGCACCATTTTGAATACTGGCAATATGGCCCGAGTGCAGGAGGTCGCTCCCGGACCCCCGCTGAACTTTTGGCAAGTCTTCTGGGGGTCAGGAGGCCCCCCCAAGCTGGCCAAAAGTCCCTGGGGGCCCAGCGGGGGTCCGGGAGCGATCTCCTGCATTCAGGCCGTATTGCCAGTATTCAAAATGGCGCCGGCGCCACCTTTGCCCTGTCACATGGTAAGGGCAAAGGGCCATCGGCGCCATTTTTATTAACGCAGCCGATGGCCTGAGAGCGGGAGATTGCTCCCCGTGCTCCCGCTGGACCTCCAGGTAATTTTAAAACCTTTTTTGGGGGTTCGGGAGGGTAGGGGAGGGTTTTTTGATTATCGGATCGGGCGCAGCCGATAATCAAAACTCAAATCGGGCTAGGCAATAAAAATTTTAAGATTTGGATTGGAACCGGAACCGATCAGATTCCGGTTCCGATTCACATCTCTATTATAAAGATGTTCTATTTCTCTCTCTCTCTCTCTCCCTCTCTCACCTTCACTATCACTCTCAAGAAATTCCTGTCTGGGCACTTTGCAAAGTGAAAATATCATGGGTGTGTTGTGATAACTCAAAAATTACCATAACCAAGAACCTGTTTTATCACAGGTGCTATTCATGCGAAAATTATCACAAAATGATGTATCTAGACTTTGGATTTTTATTCAAGCACTTTGATGTAACATTGTGATGACACACGATCTACTATAAAAGGGAGTAGTTACATGAAGGGATGTGACCATTGTTTTAGATGAAATAGCGATGTGGTGTCCATAGAGGCTGGTGCGGTTTGGGCATGAAGGAAAAAATTATGAATTGAATGTGAACAATAGTGTGTAATTGTGTTCTCTTATATGTACATTTAATTTTGCAACTGAAAGCGGAGAAAATTAGCAATAACTTCAGCCAGATGCCCCTGAAGCAGCATTAAGCGAAACATGGCATTATTTTGGGCTGGCTTTCCATTTGTGTAATGTGAAGATAACGTGGAAGAGCCCCTATTAAGGACTAGAATTGAAGTGCAATAACGCTCTTTTTATTTTTACCTGCACACATTTAAAATATTTTTTAAAAATTCAATGTAGTAGGGTGGAGGATAAGACTATAGTGCTTATTTATTTATTTATTTGTAAAATTTATATACCATCTATCAATTACTAAGTGGTTTACAATAAATAATTCATAATTCATAGCAATACAAAGAAAAATACAAAATAATAAACATATAAAACAGAGAATAAAACAAAAAATAAACCTCATTTCTGCCTGGACACCAATGGCTACTAAAAGTCTACTTTTTAAGAAATAGAATCAGAGACTGCTACAGTCATGCCTCAATTGGTATGGGGTTCATTTCTAAAGTATAACCTAAATTGTTGCACTCCTGCTCACGGGCCTAGCCATGAGCAGGCCCTTACTTTGCGGACTGGAAGCCGCCGACATCCCCGCCGCTCTCCTGCGGCATGGTGCTGCCCTCAATCTCCATTTCGCACCTAGAGCCGCTTGAGAGCTGCCCTCGCGGCCAGGAGGCCACCGCTGGATTCTCCGCAGTCTGGTGACCATCCACGTTGTTCCGTGGCATGTCGGACCATGCCGCAGTGCTCCGTTGCGGCAGGAGCCGCCGACGTCCTCCTTGAGCGACAGGGAAGCCACCTCCCACGTTGGGGCCTGCCATGAGGTCCAGCTCCTGCTCCTGCACTCCTCGGTGGCGAGACGCCGCTATCCAGGGTCCTGCTTCATGTTTCCTCTTTCCTAAGGGGCGAGGCCGCGCCTCCTCTTGGAATTTAAAGGGCCTGTAGCCGGATATTCCCCGGGCCACACCTGTGGACTCCTCCCTTGGCGTCGTCCTCTTCTGCCTTACAAAAGGGGTCTGCTTCCTCTTCTGCTTGCCTTTGCAAGGAGCCAATCCTCTTGGTAGGTTCTCCTCAGGACTCCTCATTCCTGCTGCTGCCTGGCGTTCTAGTTTTTCTTTGGATCCCTCTTTGTTCCTGGTCTCTTTACTGGATGTTCCGTGTTCCTGTCCCGATGTCCTTCGTCTTTGATGTCTTGTCACCCTTCCAGTGTTCCTGACGTCCTCCGTCTTTGTTGTCCAGATGTCCTCCATGTCCTGATGCCCTCTGTCTCTGATGTACAGATGTTTGCCCCTTTCCTGGGAGGCCCTGCTCCCCTCGTGGTCCTCGACCAGCCGGCTGGCTGTGTAGGTCATGTAGGGGAAAGTATAGTCTGTGACCAGCCCGGCTGGGCTGTGTAGGGCACCTGAGGGACTTTGCTCACCCTTCCACCTTCCTCCTGTTTCTGGACTTCCTGAGGGGCTGTTGTCCGTCCTCCTCTCCATGCTGCTCTTCACTGTGTTCGTGAGTGGCGGGAGGCCCTGCGCTCTCTTGAGAGTTCCATACTTTTACTTGCATGATTTTAGCTTGTCTTGTCCTCAGATGTCCTGGTCCGGATCCTCCTCTATGTGGACCGTCCTCAGTCCAACTTCTCTGACCTGTTTCGCCGGATCTATGAAGCTCAGTCCAAAACGGTTGCTGCAAGAGTTGCCCGGATTCTTCTTCATCCCGACTTTTAGCCTGTCTTAGTTCTCATCTGTTCCAAGTTCCAAGTCCTCATCTCGCCTGTTCCTAGTTCCAAGCTCTAGTGTCTGAGTCTTCGTCTCTTCGTCCTGTGCCAAGATACCTTCGTCTGCCCTTGACTTCTGTCTGGCCTACCGCTTCTTGCCATTTCCCAGTGACAGGTCCGAAAGGGCTTGGAGTGGTCGGAGGACCACTCAGAGACCACCATTGTGTTGGTGACCTCACGGAAGCGTTCAGGTCTGGTGGAGGGTCAGGGCCTCCAGATTCCTCATGTCTACCCAGAAGGGGCTCATCTCACGTGCCTCAGTGTTTCCTCAAAGCCCCTCTTCCGGTTTGCCGAGGTCCAAGGGCACACTTCCATGCATCCCCGCGCAATACAAATAAGGTCACTTTTAGGGACTTAAATTCTCCTTTATCTGGAGAAAACTAAATTGTAAACCTATATTGCTAAGCAGTGTTAAAAGCTTATTAAAATAGAATGCTTTTATCAGCTTTCTCAATTTTGTAAGTGTGGTTTATTTTTTAATCTCTAGAGGTAATAGGTTCCATAAAGTGGGACCCTATATCATGAAAAGCCGCTCAAGTGATTCATCAAGGCAAAACAACCTAAAAGTAGGAACTTCTAAAAATAACTGGTTCCCTGACCTTAGTGATCTTGTGGGCTGATAAGTAACATAGAAACATAGAAATGACGGCAGAAGAAGACCAATAGGCCCATCCAGTCTGCCCAGCAACCTTTCACACTTATTTTCTCATACTTATCTGTTACTCCGACCGCTGAGTTCAGCACCCTTATTGGTAACTTTTTGATTCTAATTTCCTTCCACCCCCGCCATTGATACAGAGAGAGCAGTGTTGGAGCTGCATTAAAATGAAGTATAAGGCTTAATGTTTCAGGGTAGTAACCGTCGTATCAAGCAAGTTACCCCGATGTTTGTATACTCATTGGGGTGGATTTTAAGAGCCCTGCTCGCTTAAATCTGCCCAAATCCGGGCGGATTTAGGCGAGCAGGGCCCTGCGCGCCGGTGAGCCTATTTTACATAGGCCTACCAGCACGCGCAGAGCCCCGGGACTCGCGTAAGTCCCGGGGTTTTCGGAGGGGGGCGTGTCGGGGGCGTGTCGGGGGCGGGACCGAGTGTCGCGCCGTTTTGGGGGCGTGTCGAGAGCGTTTCGGGGGCGGGTTTAGGGGCTTGGTTACGGCCCGGGGCGGTCCGGGGGCGTGGCCGCGCCCTCCGGACCCGCCCCCAGGTCGCGACCCGGTGCGCTAGCGGCCCGCTGGCGCGCGGGGATTTACGCCTCCCGGAGGGAGGCGTAAATCCCCCGACAAAGGTAAGGATGGGGTGTAGACAGGGCCGGGCAGGTGCGCCAGCAAAAGTACGCCTATTCGCGCGGTGTGAAAATCTACCCCATACTGCTCAGATCAATGCCTTGTTGGATGTTGTCTGGATGTAAATCCTCTTTTCCTCAATCCTCTCCTGCCACTGATGCAGAGAGCCATGCTGGATATTAGGGATGTGAATTGGGCTTTGGACGATTGAAAATATCGTCGATATTTTCAAAATCGTCAGAAATCGGGGGCTCCCCCCAAAACGATAGGAAAACCCCACGATATTGATCGTGGGGGTTCTCTTATCGTTTTGGGGGAGGGTGGGAAAAATGGCACACAAAAATAACCCCTAAACCCACCCCGACCCTTTAAAACTAACCCCTTAGCTTCCCCCACCCTCCCGACGCCCCCCAAAACTTTTTATAGGTACCTGGTGGTCCACTGGGGGTCCCTGGAGCGATCTCTCGCTCCCGGGAGTGATCTCTCGCTTCGGGCCGTCCTCCCGCTCCCGGGCCGTCGGCTGCCACTAATCAAAATGGTGCCGATGGCCCTTTGCCCTTACCATGTGACAGGGTATCCGTGCCATTGGCCGGACCCTGTCACATGGTAGGAGCACTGGATGGCCGGCGCCATCTTGTGCTCCTACCATGTGACAGGGGCTGATCAATGGCACCGGTAGCCCCTGTGACATAGTAAGGGCAAAGGCTATCGGCACCATTTTGATTACTGGCAGCCAATGGCCCGAGTGCAGGAGATCACTCCCGGACCCCCGCTGGACCACCAGGGACTTTTGGCAGGGGATCTTGGGTCTTGGGGGACCCTCCTGACCCCCACAAGACTTGCCAAAAGTCCAGTGGGTGAAATGTTTATATACTATTTGACTATAGGAATAAATATTTCTTTATTTTTACGTTGTATTTTCACCATGTATCTCAACCAAGTATTTATGCTTGTATATTTGAAAAATATACCTTCCTTCTCAATCATGACCAGAGTTCTCTGGTTCCTAGGTACAACATAATTATAGTTGACCGGAAGCATATAAATTAAAACATAAGCATGAGCATTATGAATGGTCCTACCACAAGAACAAAATATTTTGCTCATTTACTTTTTTTGGCTCAAGTTGTTATATGAATACATCTTTCAGAAGAAATTTATTGAAATGTATTTGTACAATTAGAATAGTGAGTCATGTCAATTATAAATTTGGAGAACACATTCAGCTATTCAGCTGATCACTTGGCAGAAGTCTTAAAAGTCTTAAAACGTTTATCCCTATTTGGGGATAATACTGATGAAACCTCATCTGTAGCATGACCCAGTTTGTATATATTACAGAAACGTCTGATACGCACAGAGCTCTACAGTGTGACACTGGTGGAGTGTCTCAAACATAAGAAAATAAGAACATGTCATACTGGATGTTGCGATTCTGCCCTTCCGGGCAGCCTCTCCACCTTCTTTTTGTTTCTTCTGCCCTCCCGCAGCTCGGGGGCCGCCGTCATGTTTCCTGTGCGGCAGGAGCCACGCTACTGCAGCCTCTCACGGTCCGGAGTCTGCTGAAGTTTTCCCATGTGGCAGGAGCCCTGCTTCTCCTTTCCTAGAAGCTTGGAGGCCACCGGCATTCCCAACATGTGGCAGGAGCCGCGCTAATTCTCTCCAAGCAGCCCGGAGGCCGCTGGCACATGTATCTTGCGGCTGGTGCCGCACTACTTCCTTCATGCGGCCAGGAGGCCGCCAACAAAGTCCCTACATGGCCCGGAGGCCACCAACTTTACCTGGGACCTCCACTGGGAAAGGGCCTGCATCCCTGGACTTGCCTGGCAGCTGGAGCCGTCCCTGCCCCAGCTTCAGCAGCCAGATGCCGCCTCTCACGTCGCCTCTCATGTCGCTGCATGGCCCAGCTCCTGTTCCAGCATGCCAACGTCCTGCAGGGCCGCTGTCCATGGTTCTGATGTCCTCTGCCTGCTCTCCTTAGGCGCGGGGCTGCGCCTCCTCCCTGAAGTTAAAGGGCCAGCAGGGAGTGGTTCCGCTGGCTCCTCCTGCGAGCTCCACCTTGGGAGTTTCCTGCTTCACCCTATAAAAGGGTTCTTCAGTCATTCCTACATTTTCTCCAGCTCCATCCAAGCACTCTGTTCCATGTGGGATCCCTTGTCGTCTAGATATTCTTCGTTCCTTGGTCTCTTGTCTTCGTCCTTGTTCCAGATGTTCTCCTGATGTCTTCTGTATCCTGATGATCTGTTCCAGTCCAGATGTCTTCTGTATCCTGATGTTCCATTCCAGTCCACAGGTTTCTGAGGTTTCATCTTCCCGTCCCTCGTGGTCCGCGACAAGCCCGGCTGGACTGATAGGGTGCGTAGTGGCCCAGTGGTCCGCAACCACCCCGGCTGGGGTGTGTAGGGTGCTGGTGGGATTCCTCCATCTCACGGACTGAAGATCCTCATCGTCCATCTGTTGGATCTTCTTCTCTGTGGCAGTTCAAGCAGCTGAGGACCCGGTTCTTACTGTCCCTGCACTGGGTTTCGTCTCAGTGTTCCTACACCGAGTTTCGTCTCGGTATCCCTGGCTCCTAATTTTGCCTCCGAGCTTCATCCTGGCTCTGAGTTCCATTTCCAAGCTTCATCCTTCTTCTCATATCCTGCCTGGGTCTTCGGAGTACTTGTACCTGCTTCTACCTTCAACCCATTTGAAGCATGCAGGTTCGGTTGAGGGTCAGGAACGTCTCACCGCAAGGGCACATATCTCTTGTCTCGCGCTGAGGAGCACCCTCTTGAGCTCCCTTCCATCCGTAGCACAACACTGGGTCAGACCAAAGGTCCATCAAGCCCAGCATCCTCTTTCCAACAGTGGCCAATCCAGGCCATAAGAACCTGGCAAGTACCCAAAAACTAAGTTTATTCCATGTTACCTTTGCTAGTAATAGCAGTGGCCATTTTCTAAGTGAACTTAATTAATAGCACGAATTGGACTTCTCGTCCAAGAACTTACCCAATCTGTTTTAAACACAGCTACACTAACTGCACTAACCACATCCTCTGGCAACAAATTCCAGAGTTTAATTGTGCGTTAAGTGAAAAAGAACTTTCTCCGATTAGTTTTAAATGTGCCACATGCTAACTTCATGGAGTGCCTCCTAGTCTTTCTAATATCTGAAAGAGTAAATTAGCAATAGGGATGTGAATCGGGCTTCGGACGATTGAAAATATCGGCGATATTTTCAAAATTGTCTGAAATCGGGGGCTCCCCAAAATGATAGGAAAACCCCACGATATTGTTCGTGGGGGTTCTCTTATCGTTTTGGGGGAGGGCGGGAAAAACAGCACACAAAAATAACCCTAAACCCACCCGGACCCTTTAAAATTAATCCCTTTGCTTCCCCCACCCTCCTGACCCCCCCAAAAACATTTTGCAGGTACCTGGAGGTCCAGTGAGAGCCCCGGGAGCGATCTCCCACTCTCGGGCCGTCGGCTGCCACTAATCAAAATGGCGCCGATGGCCCTTTGCCCTTACCATGTGACAGGGTATCCGTGCCATTGGCCGGCTCCTGTCACATGGTAGGAGCACTGTATGGCACGCGACATTTTTAAAGATGGCGCCGGCCATCCAGTGCTCCCTCCATGTGACAGGTGCCACCCAATGGCACGGATACACTGTCACATGGTAAGGGCAAAGGCCATCAGCGCCATTTTTATTAGTGCAGCCGATGGCCTGAGAGTGGGAGATCACTCCCGGGACCCCCCTGGACCACCAGGTACCTGTAAAATGTTTTTGGGGGGTTGGGAGGGTGGGAGAAGCAAAAGGATTAGTTTTAAAGGGTTGGGGTGGGTTTTTTGTTTATCGGCTCGGGTGCAGCCGATAAACAAAACAGCGATCAGGCCCAATGAAAAAAAAATCACATGTGAATCGGAACCGGAATCCGAACCGATTCCGGTTCCGATTCACATCTCTAATAAGCAATTCACATTTACCCATTCAAGACCTCACATGATTTTAAACATCTCTATCATATCCCCCCTCAGCCATCTGTTATGAAAGTGGACCCCTGTTTCGAGGTAGACAGCTACCGTCGAAGGGCGAGGCCTTTTGGACAGGAGAAACTTGACTGAAGACTTCACCCTGGAAACATGCAACACCCCCCCCAGGAGGAGCCCGTAGGGGTCCGGCCGCTGGGACTTAGGAGACTCCTCGGAAGACTGTAGAAAGGTCTGGATGCAGGCGCCTCCTGCAGGTCGTGGGTTCCAGATGGCTGGCGCCTTCAGCAGGTCGTAGCAGTCTGAGGACAGGTGCCGTAGAAGAGTCCAAAGCCGGTCCGAGGTTCGATACACAGACGAGGTCCGAATCCAGTCCAGGGTCTAAGCAGGAGAAGGGTTCAAAGCCGAACTAGGATCAAGCCAGAGAAGGGTCCAATGCCGTACCAGGATCAAGCCAGGAGAATACACGTCCACCAGTCCAGAAGTCAGAAGCCAAGAAGCAATCCACGGAGCAGGGAAGCAGAGCGGGACGAAGAGCCAGGAACCGAGAACACAGGAGCAACTCAAGCAGGAACCTCAATACCAAGGCAAGGTCTGAATGCTCAGACCTTGCCTTAAGTACCAGAAGCCAGGGGAGGAGACTCAGGAGGAGCCATGACAACTTCCTGTCATGGCTCCTTTAAGAATAATCTTCAGCTACGCGCGCGGCCCTAGGGGAAGCATTGGGGGCAAAGCCGAACCCCGAGGAGCCAGCCAGCCCGGCAATGCGGCAGCGGCCTCGGCAATGACACCCGGCCCCGGTCGAGGCTTGCTGCGGCCGGCGGTGCTAACAGTACCCCCTCCTTTAGGCCTCCCCCTAGGAGGTACTCCCAAGTGGTGCCCCGTCTCCGGACATCCAGAACGTCACGAACTTGATAAATAGTTTCGTCCACTGCTTGATGGTGCGCAGCCATGGGTGGTTTCCGGCTAGGCCACTTGAGGTCCAATGGCTTCAGAAGAGACACATGGAATGAGTTGTGAATTCGCAATGTAGCAGGTAACCAAAGTTGGTAGGTCACTGGACCTAACTGTCGCAGTACCTTGAAAGGTCCAATATAACGAGGAGCCAGTGTCATGGAAGGGACTCTCAGATGGATATGCCGGGTGCTGAGCCACACCTTTTCCCCGGGGTGAAACTGAGGAGCCCGTCGTCGATGTAGATCAGCAAATTTCTTAGCAGACAGAGCTGCTTTCTGTAGCATCTGTTGAGTATGGGCCCAAAGCTGCTTCAGCTGCGTAGCTGTTAGCTGAGCTGCTGGTAATGGAACAGGTAGGGATACAGGCAAAGGAGGTCTGGGTTGACGACTGAAGACAATCTGAAAAGGGGATGCCCCCGTAGAGGTACCAGCATGTGAATTGTGAGAGAACTCAGCCCAGGAAAGAAGTGACACCCAATCATCTTGCCGAGAGTTGACATAAAGACGTAGGAACTGTTTCAACATGTGATTGGTATGTTCCGCCTGACCATTAGCCTGAGGATAGAATGCCGTGGTAAAGTCTAGAGAATTCTGGAATTTCTTGCAGAGGTTGAGCCAGTATCGTTCCGTGAACTGAGGACCCCGGTCAGAAGTGATGTGTTGGGGCAATCCGTGAAGGCGAAAAATGTGAAGCATGAACAATTGAGCCAGTCGTGGAGCAGATGGGAGGGAGGGGAGTGGGATGAAATGAGCCATTTTTGAAAAGTGATCTACCACTTCCCATATTACGGTGTTGCCTTCAGATGGTGGAAGATTCACTATAAAGTCTGTGGAGATGTGTGTCCATGGTTTTCCCCTGGAGAACTTTATGTTGCGCGCAGACTGGGCAAGAGTCTACATATGCTCGTATATCCTTGCGCATCTCGGGCCACCAGTAGTATTGTTGGAGAAGCGTTTGCGTACGTATTCATCCGGGGTGTCCTGCTAACTGGGAGTCATGGCTCCAGGCCAAAACTTTGTTACGAAGTCTTTTAGGCACCACCGTCTTTCCCGGTGGCACCGTGAAGGTAGCAGACAGAATGATGCGGGCCGGGTCAATGATATGCTGTACTGGTTCCTCAGTATCCTCCGTGGAAAATGATCGAGATAAAGCGTCAGCCTTATTGTTCTTATCGGCTGGTTGGTAGCGTAATTCAAAATTAAAACGAGTGAAAAAGAGAGCCCAACGGGCCTGACGAGGGTTCAGACGTTGAGCTTGTTGAAGGTATGTCAAATTTTTATGATCAGTGAAGATGGTTATGCGGTGTTGCGCTCCCTCCAACCACTGACGCCACTCTTCCAGTGCCAACTTAATGGCGAGAAGCTCCTTATCCCCAATGGAGTAATTGCATTCTGCCAAAGAGAATTTCTTGGAGAAGTACGAACACGGATGGGAAGTTCCAGAGGTATTGGTCTGACTTAGGATAGCTCCAACTCCCTCAGCCGATGCATCCACTTCCACGGTGAAGGGACGTCTGGGGTCAGGGTGTCGAAGACATGGTTGCTGAAGAAAAGCGTTCTTAAGTGCCTGGAAGGCTTCTTCAGCCTCAACGGGCCAAGCCTTAATATTAGCTCCCTTACGAGTCAGCGCAGTGAGAGGTGCTGCTAATTTGGAAAAGTTCTGAATAAAGCTGTGATAGTAATTCGCAAAACCAAGAAAGCGCTGAAGCGCGCGTAATCCATTAGGCCGAGGCCACTCTTTCATGCATTTCAGCTTGGTGGGATCCATTAGAAATCCCTCTTTAGAGATAATGTACCCCAGAAAGGGTAAAGATTCTTTTTCAAAAATGCATTTTTCAATCTTGGCATACAGTCTGTTCTCTCTTAGGCGTTGTAAAACTTGGATGACATGTTGTCGGTGGGACTGTAAATTAGAAGAGAAAATAAGAATGTTGTCCAAATAGACTACTACACAGACATAGAGTAAATCCCGAAATATGTCATTAATGAGGTGTTGAAAAACTGCAGGGGCAATGGTCAGTCCGAAGGGCATAACGAGATATTCATAATGGCCATCTCTTGTATTAAAAGCCGTCTTCCATTCGTCCCCTTCACGAATCCTGATTAGATTGTAGGCCCCTCTGAGATCTAGTTTGGAAAATATCTGGGCTCCTTGTAAACGATCAAATAGTTCAGAAATTAAAGGCAATGGGTAGCGGTCTTTTATGGTGATGGCGTTGAGTCCACCTAAATTGATACATGGACACAGAGTCCCATCTTTTTTTTCCACAAAGAAGAACCCAGCTCCCGCCGGGGACGTGGATCATCAAATGAACCCCTTCTGTAGATTCTCCTGAATGTATTTAGTCATGGCTTGGGTCTCCGAGGCGGATAATGGATAGACCCTGCCTCGAGGGGGTGATGCCCCCAGAACCAAATTAATGGCACAGTCAAACTCCCGATGCAGAGGCAGAATATCCGCAGCTGTTTTAGAAAAGACATCTGCAAATTGACCATACTGAGCGGGCAAACCTTCAAGTAGTGTAGTACAGACATAACTGTCAGTTGGCGTGATTTCTTGCAGGCAGTTTTCTCGGCAAGCGGATCCCCATTGAAGAAGTTTTAAGGACGTCCAGTCAAACTGAGGGTTATGACGTTGTAACCAGGGGATGCCTAAAACCACAGGATGTATGGCTCTCTGGATGACATAAAATGAAATTTGTTCTGAATGCTTGGGAGCTATGCGACACACCAGGGGAACAGTTTTGATGAGTTATCCTTCCCGGCAGGGGATCTCCGTGGATAGAGGATATAATCAATGGCTTGGGGCAAGGTCGAAGAGGAATATGGAGCTGTTCAACTATATCTTGAAGGATGAAACTTCCTCCTGCCCCTGAATCTACTAAAGCCATGGTAGAAAATTGGAGATCCCCAAGTTCCAAGGAGATCCGTAGAGTGAGTGGGGGAGCTGGAGAGGTAATGCCTAGGGTTACTCCTCCGCAAGAGCCTAGGCTTGGAAGTTTCCCGGACATATTGGGCAACGGGCTATGAGGTGACCCTTTCCTCCACACTACATACAAAGACCCGCTCGGCGGCGTCTTTGCCATTCCTCTGGAGAGAGAGGTCCACGTCCAATTGCATTGGTTCTTCAACAGAGCCTCCAGTAGTGGGTGCAGTTCATGAGGCGGAAGCTACTGGACGGAGAAAGTTAGCTGTAGCGAATTTCCTGGAATTAGCTCCTTCGCGAGCTCTTTCTTGTAGTCGGTGTTCTATCCGAGTTACCAAGTCCACAATTCCGTCCAGCGATCTTGGTAGGTCTCGAGCCACCATCTCGTCCTTAATTCTGGATGACAAACCTTCTAAATATATGGATCGTAGGCAATTTTCTTCCCAGTGCAGTTCTGAGGCCAGTGTTCTAAATTCGATGGTATAATCCGCTAAGGGTCGGCTTCCCTGCCAGAGTTGCAGAAGTTTAGAACCAGCGACCACCTGTTTCCCGGGATCATCAAATACAGCTTGGAATAGTTCCAAAAATTTTGAAAGATCCTGCAGAACTGGGTCCGATCGTCGCCAAAAGGGAGAAGCCCATGCCAGGGCTTTCCCTTCCAATAGAGACAGAATATAAGTAGTCTTAGTGAGGTCATCTGGGAACAACGAAGCTTGAAGCTGAAAGTGCATGCAGCACTGGTCAATAAATCCCTGACACAGGTGAGGATCACCTGCGTAACGTGGGGGAATGGGTAGCGGAATAGCGGTTCGGGTGTTGCTTGGCATTATCGATGGCACTGGTGGAGAAATGGCCTGAGCAGCTGCCATTGAATCCAGACGTGCGTTAAATCATTCCAGTGAAGATGCCATGGATTCCAGTATGCGTTGCTGTTCCATGACCTTCTGAGCTAGTCCTGGAATGGCTTGTCGGGCTGAGGCCTTTGTCGGGTCCATGGCCTTGGTATTCTGTTATGAAAGTGGACCCCTGTTTCAAGGTAGACAGCTACCATCGAAGGGCGAGGCCTTTTGGACAGGAGAAACTTGACTGAAGACTTCACCCTGGAAGCACGCAATCCCCCCAGGAGGAGCCCCTAGGGGTCCGGCCGCTGGGACTTAGGAGAGTCCTTAGAAGACTGTAGAAAGGTCTGGATGCAGGCGCCACCTGCAGGTCGTGGGTTCCAGACGGCTGGCGCCTCCAGCAGGTCGTAGCAGTCTGAGGACGGAGTCGTAGAAGAGTCCAAAGCCGGTCCGAGGTTTGATACACAGACGAGGTCTGAATCCAGTCCAGGGTCTAAGCAGGAGAAGGGTCCAAAGCCGTACCAGGATCAAGCCAGAGAAGGGTCCAATGCCGAACCAGGATCAAGCCAGGAGAAGACACGTCCACCAATCCAGAAGTCAGAAGCCAAGAAGCAATCCACGGAGCAGGGAAGCAGAGTGGGACGAAGAACCAGGAACCGAGAACACAGGAGCAACTCAAGCAGGAACCTCAATACCAAGGCAAGGTCTGAATGCTCAGACCTTGCCTTAAGTACCAGAAGCCAGGGGAGGAGACTCAGGAGGAGCCATGACAACTTCCTGTCATGGTTCCTTTAAGAACAATCTTCAGCCGCACGCGTGGCCCTAGGGGAAGCAATGGGGGCGAAGCCGAACTCTGAGGACCCAGCCAGCCCGGCAACGAGGCAGCGGCCGCAGGAAGAAGCAGGAGGGCAGCCTGCCCCGCAGGAGCCCCGAACGCCGTCCGACGTCCCGGGTAACTATTTCTTCAGCACCCGCCGGCCCGGCCTCAGTCGCAGTCCGCTGCGGCCGGCGGCCATGACACCCGGCCCCGATCGTGGCTTGCCGCGGCCGGCGGTGCTAACACCGTCTCCTCTCCAAGCTGAAAACTCCTAACCTCTTTAGTTTTTCCTCATAGAGGAGCTGTTCCATTCCCTTTATCATTTTGGTCACCCTTCTCTGCACCTTCTCCATCGCAACTATATCTTTTTTGAGATGCAACGACCAGAATTGTACACAGTATTCAAGGTGCGGTCTCACCATGGAGCGATACAGAGGCATTATGACATTTTCCGTTTTATTCACTATTCCCTTTCTAATAATTCCCAACATTTGGTTTACTTTTTTCACTGCTGCAGCACACTGAACTGACAATTTCAATATGTTATCCACTATCACGCCTAGATCTCTTTCTTGGGTGGTAGCTCCTAATATGGAACCTAAATTTGTGTAACTATAGCATGGGTTATTTTCCCCTATATATATCACCTTGCACTTATCCACATTAAATTTTATCTGCCATTTTCGATGCCCAATTTTCCACTCACAAGGTCTTCCTGCAATTTATCACAATCTGCTTGTGATTTAGCTACTCTGAACAATTTTGTATCATCTGCAAATTTGATTACGTCACTCGTCGTATTTCTTTCCAGATCATTTATAAATATATTGAAAAGTAAGGGTCCCAATACAGATCCCTGAGGCACTCCACTGCCCACTCCCTTCCACTGACAAAATTGTCCATTTAATCCTACTCTCTGTTTCCTGTCTTTTAGCCAGTTTGCAATCCACGAAAGGACATCGCCACCTATCCCATGACTTTTTACTTTTCCTAGAAGCCTCTCATAAGGAACTTTGTCAAATGCCTTCTGAAAATCCAAATACACTACATCTACCGGTTCACCTTTATCTTTCACTGTCTCCATCTGCTGGTAGGGGAGATAAACTCAAGACATATGAACTGGTCTGGTAGGATTTCAGGAAAGAAAATCAGCAGGTAAGAAATCTAATTATATCTTTTTGAATAACAGAGTCTGCACAACTGTTAACCGCATAACATAATGTATGTGGGTACCTGGTGTTTGAAAATCAGTTCAGTTTCTGCACACTGAAAAGCATATATCAATTTCTGCTGCTAGATGTCCTTTAAAAAGTTAACCTCATACAGAGGTGAATTTTCAAAGTAGTTATGCGTGTAAATGTAACATATTATCATAGCAATTTTCAAAAGCCATTTACATTAGGGATGTGAATCGTTTTAGGACGATTAAAATTATCGTCCGATAATTTTAATATCGTCTTAAACCGTTATGGAACACAATACAATACAGATTCTAACGATTTATCGTTATAAATCGTTAGAATCGTGAGCCGGCACACTAAAACCCCCTAAAACCCACCCCCGACCCTTTAAATTAAATCCCCCCCCCAATAACTTAAATAACCTGCGGGTCCAGCGGCGGTCCGGAACGGCAGCGGTCCGGAACGGGCTCCTGCTCCTGAATCTTGTCGTCTTCAGCCGGCGCCATTTTCCAAAATGGCGCCGAAAAATGGCGGCGGCCATAGACGAAAAAGATTGGACGGCAGGAGGTCCTTCCGGACCCCCGCTGGACTTTTGGCAAGTCTCGTGGGGGTCAGGAGGCCCCCCACAAGCTGGCCAAAAGTTCCTGGAGGTCCAGCGGGGGTCAGGGAGCGATTTCCCGCCGCGAATCGTTTTCGTACGGAAAATGGCGCCGGCAGGAGATCGACTGCAGGAGGTCGTTCAGCGAGGGTTCCGGCGCCTCGCTGAACGACCTCCTGCAGTCGATCTCCTGCCGGCGCCATTTTCCGTACGAAAACGATTCGCGGCGGGAAATCGCTCCCTGACCCCCGCTGGACCTCCAGGAACTTTTGGCCAGCTTGTGGGGGGCCTCCTGACCCCCACGAGACTTGCCAAAAGTCCAGCGGGGGTCCGGAAGGACCTCCTGCCGTCCAATCTTTTTCGTCTATGGCCGCCGCCATTTTTCGGCGCCATTTTGGAAAATGGCGCCGGCTGAAGACGACAAGATTCAGGAGCAGGAGCCCGTTCCGGACCGCCGCTGGACCCGCAGGTTATTTAAGTTATTTGGGGGGGGGTTCGGGAGGGTGGGGGATTTAATTTAAAGGGTCGGGGGTGGGTTTTAGGGGGTTTTTAATGTGCCGGTTTTTCGATTTTTCGAATTTTTAACGATTTTTAACGATTTTTCACGATATTTTACCCCCCCAAACGGCAACAATACGATTCCCTCCCCCTCCCAGCCGAAATCGATCGTTAAGACAATCGAGGACACGATTCACATCCCTAATTTACATATTACACAGGTAAATCCTATGGACAATTCAATGGCATATATTGTAAAATTTTCAAAAGCCCATTTGATTGGGTAAAGTGCATTAAACATGTAAAATCCAGTTTTGCATGTGTAAATACTTTTGAAAAACAGGCCCACTGTAAGGGTCAAACATACTTACAATCGCATATCCCAAACAAACACTGGCACATACCTGCCAAGGTTTAATGTGTTTGATGTCCCCACATGACCCATTGAAGAAAGGTCCTTCTCCAGGTTTACAGGAATGCATGGCATGCAGGGCATGAGCCACCACATACACAGTGTTATAAGCATTATACGCAAACCTTAGGTTTGTCATATCAAAGAAACGAATATCAAGCGTCCTTGGGTCTTCCTTCCCTGTGCAGAGATTCCCTGCTCTGCTTAGTTTTTGAAGAGTGTCCTGGTCCACTTTGGGGTCAGCCCACCTGCAGCCAAAAACTTCTTCCCAAAATTCCACAACAAAGGTGTCTTCTATAGTTCTGAAAGGATGAAGGTCATAGAGGTAGTCTTTGAATCTTGGAATGTTGCCTGTAGGAACAGAGAATGCAATGGTTCCTTTAAGAGACTTTGAAAAATCCTTTACATTAAATATTGGAAAGTCAGCCCAGGCATTTGTAGCAATCCAGATTTTCCCAAATATTTCACTCTTTACAATTGCCAGCATCACTGGATAGAGTTTGTTTGCAGAGGAAAAGGCCACAATGACTTTGGCTGTCATTTTCTTTACCACCTCCAAAATGTGCCGTGTCTTCTCTTGAGAGTAAAATAGGGGAATGATTTCGTAGAAAGCAACACAGACCCCAGCCTTAATCAGTTTTTCTTTTAGCATCTCACTCCCTATCAATCCATAGTCACTGTCCTCAGCAAGGATTCCGACCCAGGTCCAACCGAAGAAGGTGATCAACCGGGCGATGCTCAGAGACTGTAACTCATCACTTGGAACAGTGCGGAGGAAAGAGGGAAATCGACTTTTATCACTAAGAGTGGCTACGGAAGCGGCATAGCTGATCTAGAAAAATTTTAACATTAATTAGTTTTTCTTATTCTTGATCATTCATTTTCAGAATGATAATATGCATTATTTATTTTCCTTTTTTCCTTAAAGGTTATCTCAAGACATACTCAATGTTTCCTGCCCTAATAATGTCCCTTGGTCCAAAGGTGATCAAGCTGCCATAAAAAACAATGAAATATCCCTTACAAATAACTAAGGCAGCAGAATATTCCAAACTTCATTATAACTAGTCCATACCTGTGCATATTTGTAGACCCCCAGTAGCTGAGCCATAGTTATGGACAATTGAGACCTAGCATCTCCAAGCACTGCAGCTAATGGCGATGTTCCCCTGCAGGTGTAATTTGGGATGGGGTCTTTGCACCCAGTGAGTTGCCACATTGTGCCTTGCAGAGACCGGGATGGCGTATCACAGGAGTCATATATCCAGAACCCCAGGGTGATGTTGGGCAGCAGGGTGCCATTTCTGTTAATTTCTTCCAAGGCAAATGCCATGGCATGCATCTGCTGGTAAATAAGTAATTGTATTCTAAAATAAACAACAGAAATGTGTGATATAAATGGAAAATTAGCAAATGTATGCATAATGGAAAGTTTCCAATAGAGCACCCAATGGGCCATGCACAAACTCAGCTGTTTTTCAGAAACAAGGTACTCGTACACATTCAGTTTAAATATCAGCTTATTTTGTTGACAAAATTATGTGTGTGCACTTAACTGGTTAAAAAATTAAATACATGCACATATCTTCCAACATGCCTCCAAAACACAGCCCTAAACAACTTTTTTCTATTTGGTTGAATGTACGTACATCAGATATTTTTTGTTGATATGATTGATTTACTTGGGATATCTGTTTTAAACTGGTTTAGTAGTTACCTCACTAACCGATGCTATCGAGTAAATCTTACAGGTAAATCTTCTCAAATTTATACCCAAACCACTGGAATCCCGCAAGGTCTTCGTTATCTCCAGTATTATTCAATATTTACCTCCTACCATTGTGTCAAATACTATCCACAATTTAAGATTTATGAGGACGATATACAACTTTTTGTTCCGTATAAATCATCATGGGCTGATACCATCTCATTATGTAAAATCTATGTAAAAACAATCAAGCAATGGCTAAGTCATTGTAGACTTAAACTTACCACCAAAAAAACAGAGCTATTACTGTTAAGTGTGATTGATAATCCCACAAATTGTCCGCCATCAACCATCACATTAGGAAATGAAGTAATTGAAATCAAAAGAATAGCCCAAAATCTAGGAATACAACTGAATACTAATCTATCTCTAACCACCATGTCTCTCATTTAGTAAAAAACTCATTCTTTAAACTTCATACTTTAAAAAGATTAAAACCTTTGTTATTCAAATCTGATTTCCAATCAGTTCTCCAATCTCTTATTTTCTCTGGCTTAGATTACTGTAACAGTTTGTTTTTAGGCTTGCCTGATTCCACTTTAAAACCTCTGCAGCAGATTCAAAATGCTGCAGCTCACCTACTGACAGGATCTCCAATGAGACAATCATATTTCTCCTATTCTTTTCAATTACACTGGCTCCCAATTAAATTCCGTGTGAAATATAAAGTATTATCATTAATTCATTCATTAATTCATTCATTAATTCATGATCCCAATTGAACTTGGTTATGTACTACACTACGACTCTACAAACCAACCAGAAATTTAAGATCTGCTAGTAAGAATTTACTTGATGTACCCACAATCAGGCTCGCAAGATTAAATATAACCAGAGAGAGAGCGTTTTCTGTGGTGGGCCCCTTACTTTGGAATTCTCTCCCCAATGCTCTAAGACAAATTACTAACCATAAAGAATTCAAAAAATCGGTAAAAACATACCTATTCAAAGTAGCTTTTGCAGAACATGAAGAAATGAAATCAGTTTGAGATCCCATATATTGTTTCTGTGACTATCCAGCGATTCATATTGCTATAAACCATATGATAAAATTTTTGGGAAACCTAGTTTTATTTTACTTTAAAATTCCGACTTTACTCTGTTTTTGTAAAACGTAATATAGTTAATTATTTAATTTAAGAACATATTAGTTAGAATTAGGGCTTAAAGTAGACATTGTATTTTTTTCATTAACTTTACTTTCTTTCATTTACTTCTTGTGTTTTTATTTTATTTTATTTAATTAGATGTTTTTATTTTATTTTTATTTTATCTGACATTATTCTAATATTTGTAAACCGTTTTGGTCAAATTATTATTTGTGAAAGAAGGTATAGAAATCTTTCAAAATAAATAAATAAATAAATCTCTATTTTATCCATGTAAAGGTGGGAAATATATGAAAATTTACTCCATGCAGGGCCGGAGGAAACACTAGGCGAGTTAGGCCTGTGCCTAGGGTGCCGAGTGGTAGGGGGCACTGTGGTAGGTGGCAGAATGTTGAAAGGGCAAAAAATTGCCCTTTCAAAACTTTGCTGCCTACCGTGGTGATCCCCCCCCCCACCCCCCGTGGCATCATCTCGATGCCCCCCTGGTGGTCCAGCAGAGCCCAGGAGCGATCTGCTGCTCCCAGGGCCTCGGCTGCCACTAACCAAAATGGCGCTGGTGCCCTTTAGCCCCTACCATGTGACAGGGGCCAACCAATGGCACCTGTAGCCCCTGTCACATGGTAGGGGCTGAAGGTCACTGGTACCATTTTGATTTTTGGCAGCCAAGGCCCGGGAGCAGCAGATCACTTCTGGGCCCCCACTGGACCACCAGGTGAGTTTTCTTTTGGGTGGGGGGGGGGGGGTTGGGAGGGTGGGAAGGGGTCAGGGCTGAGACCGGGGCGGGGGTGGTGGTGGCACGACGGGGGGGCGGTGGCGCAAGACTGAAATTGCCTAGGGCGCCCAATCCCCTTGCACCAGCCCTGACTCCATGTTGTACAAAGGTAATTGAATATAATGGCAGATAAAGACCAGAAGAATCATCCAGTCTTACTGCCTGATGCAATGTCAGGGACAGCAGTAGATCTCTGACTTTCCCATAAGAATATAAGATACACCATACTGAGTCAGACCAAGGGTCCATCAAGCCCAGTATCCCGTTTCCAACAGTGGCCAATCCAAGTCACAAGTACCTAGCAAATACCCAAACATTAGATAAATCACAAGCTACTATTGCTTACTAATTACCATCATAGCAGTTTATGGATTTTTCTTCTAGGAATTTATCCAAACCTTTTTTAAATCCAGTTACACTAACTGCTGTAACCTCATCCTCTGGCAATGAATTCCAGAGCTTAACTGCACTGAGGGGCAGATTTTCAAAGGGTTATGCATGTCGGGACTATTTTCAAGAGGCCCGGCGGCGCACGTAAAGCCCCAGGACGCGTGTAAGTCCCGAGGCTTGAAAAAAATGGACGGTCTGGGGACGAGGTGGGGGCGGGGCGGGGTTGTGGCCAGAGGCCTCCATAAGGCTGCTGGGCCAGGGGATCGCACGCCAGCAGTTGGCCGGTGTGTGAAAGTTATGCCTGCCTCTGGTAGACGTAACTTCTGTAACAACGGTACGGGGCGGTTTCAGGCTGGGGGGGGCGGAGAAAGGCAGCGCGGCTCAGCGCGTGCAAGTTGCACAATTGTGCACCTCCTTGCATGCGCCAACCCCGGATTTTATAACAGCGCGTGCCTGCGCACGCATGTTATAAAATCAGGCGTACATTTGCTCGTGTCAGGTAGCACGCACAAATGTAAGCTGCGTGCGTATGTTTTAAAATCCAGCCCTGAGTGAAAAATAATTTTCTTCGATTTGTTTTAAAGGAGCTACTTGATAACTTCATGGAGTGCCCCTTAGTCCTTCTTAGTTACTCTGAGAGAGTAATAACTGATTTATGTAGACGTGTTCAAGTCCTTTCATGATTTTGTAGGCCTCTATCATATCCCTCCTCAGTCATCTCTTCTCCAAACTCAACAGCCCTAACTTCTTTAGCCTTTCCTCATAGAGCAGCCGTTCCATGCCACTTATCATTTTGGTCGCCCTTCTCTGCATTTTCTTCAGTGCAACTATATCTTTTTTGAGATGCGGCAACAAGAATTGCACACAGTATTCAAGGTGCGATCTCACCATGAAATGATACAGAGGCATTATGACATCCTCCATTTATTTGCCATTCCCTTCCTAATAATTCCTAATATTCTGTTTGCTTTTTTGAACTGCACAGCACACTGAGCCAATGATTTCAATGTATTATCCACTATGATCGTCTAGATCTTTTTCCTGGGTGGTAGCTCCTAAGATAGAACCTAACATTGTGTAACTACAGCAAGGGTTATTTTTCCCTATATGCATCACTTTGCACTTGTCCACATTAAATTTCATCTGCCATTTGGATGCCCAATCTTCCAGTCTGACAAGGTCCTCCTGTAATGTATCACAATCTGTTTGAGATTTAACTACTCTATATAAATTTGAATCATCTGCAAATTTGATCACCTCACTCATTGTTAGGGATGTGAATCGTTTTCCATATCGTCTTAACGATAGAAATCATGTGGCAGGGCAAGAAAATCGTCTTAGGCACGATTTTTTAGTTAAAAAATCGTTAAAAATCGTTTTTTCCGATTAGTGCGCACTAACTCGAGTTAGTGCGCACTAACGGGAGTTAGTGCGCACTAACTGAAAATGATACAATTTGACACTTTTCAGGTCAGTTAAGGTCAGTTTAGGAATGAATATGTATTCCTATTGGCTGCCCTCTTATTTATTCATGTTACCAAGTTTCCTACTGACAGTATATGGGGGATGGGAAATGGAAACAGTTGGTAGCTTGACAAAACAAGTAATGTGATCAGTCAATGTGACTAGAACTTGTGCCCTAACCCTGATACCAGGGGTATTGTGATCTTCCTGCACACAGTGCCCTATCCCTATTAATACCAGGAGTGTTGTGATCTTCCTGCACACAGTGCCCTATCCCTAATACCAGGGGTGTTGTGATCTTCCTGCACACAGTGCCCTATTCCTGATACTGGGGGTGTTGTGAGCTTCCTGCACACAGTGCCCTATTCCTGATACCGGGGGTGTTGTGATCTTCTTGCACACATCCCGGTATCAGGGATAGGGCACTGCATGCAGGAAGATCACAACACTCCTGGTATTAATAGGGATAGGGCACTGCATGCAGGAAGATCACAACACTCCTGGTATTAATAGGGATAGGGCACTGCATGCAGGAAGATCACAACACCCCTGGTATCAGGGATAGGGCACTGTGTGCAGGAAGATCACAATACCCCGGAGGAGTGAGGGTCAGGCAGCTCCCCCCTGTCTGTGAAGCCAGCCTCTCACTAGTAATGCAGGGAGGGAGCTGTCTCAGACTTCACCATCCTCCCCCCCCCCCCCTCACCCACACACCATTCACTAGCTGGGACAAGGGGGAAGTCAGGAGTGAGGGTCAGGCAGCTCCCCCCTGTCTGTGAAGCCAGCCTCTCACTAGTAATGCAGGGAGGGAGCTGTCTCAGACTGGTATCAGGGTTAGGGCACTGTGTGCAGGAAGATCACAACACTCCTGGTATTAATAGGGATAGGGCACTGTAAGAGATGACTGTAGTAGATTGAATAAAGATCTGATGTTTCTGCTCTCCTCACACCAAACAAAAACAACACACAAGCAGAGAAGCCCTTCTTACAAAGCTGAGCTAGTGAGTTAAGTAGGAGGAAAAGTAAACATACTTGTGCCAGTGTGGCTACTTAAAAAATACACTTACCAACAATCAATTACATATATTTGAACTGTGTACAGTTCCAGCCAGGACCACCTTTCTAAAATGCACAGTGATTGGCAAATTCAACATGCACTAGCATTTCAGGTGCCTGCTAACAAAAATAATAAACAAACAAGTTCTAGTCACGTGAGTGCTGATCATTACATTACTTTTTTTGTCAAGCTTCCAACTGTTTCCATTTCACATCCCCCCAACCATTACCTCAGTATTAGCCTTGGTAACATCAATAGATAAGAGCACAGCCAGCCAATAGGAATACATACATACATATTCATTCCTAAGTGACCTTTACTGACCTGGGAAGTGTGAACACTTTGTTTCATTTTCTGTTGGTGTTCGTTAGTTTCCAGTTCCATTTCCCATCCCCCCAACCATCACCTCAGTGGTAACCTTGGTAACATCAATAGATAAGAGGGCAGCCAGCCAATAGGAACACATATTCATTCCTAACTGACCTTCAGTGACCTGGAAAGTGTTTATTTGTATCATTTTCAGTTAGTGCGCACTAAATCGAGTTAGTGCGCACTAACGGGGAGTTAGTGCGCACTAACTCGAGTTAGTGCGCACTAACACGATTTAACGATTTTTAATGATAAATCGTTAGAATTTCTATTGTATCGTGTTCTATAACGATTTAAGACGATATAAACATTATCGGACGATAATTTTAATCGTTGAAAAACGATTCACATCCCTACTCATTGTACCCCTTTACAGATCATTTATAAATATGTTAAAAAGCACCAGTCCAATACAGATCCCTGAGGCACTCCACTGTTTACCTTTTTCCACTGTGAAAACTGACCATTTAATCCTACTCTCTGTTTCCTGTCTTTTAACCAGTTTGCAATCCACAAAAGGACATCACCTCCTATCCCACGACTTTTTAGTTTTCTTAGAAGCCTCTCATGCGGGACTTTGACAAGTGCCTTCTGAAAATCCAGATACACCACATCTACCAGCTCATCTTTGTCCACATGTTTATTCACCTCTTCTCTCTCTCCAGGTACCCTGCTAAGGAAATCTAGGCACTTGCTCCATGATGGTCACTCCGCTCCTACCACCTTGGATATCCTGCACCTCAGGCCTCTGGCCTACTACTGCTCTACACCATGGAAGTCTGCATTATCTTCAGCCACCAACTCAGTGAGTTTCTCAGCTCTTCAGGCTCTCTGTATTGCTTCATCCAGCAGATTCTCGGCGTACTCCACTTGTGGACCACTACCAGTTCTATCTCCACCATCTCTACCACTGACCAGGTTCTCGGGTTATCCCACTCCGCGGACCACTACCGGACCCACGTCTTCAACAAGGGTGAGAGCCACCTACATCCTGTGACTGGAACCATTCTCTGAGGTATCCTGCTTCTACAACTCTGTCCACTCCATGGACAGCACCAGTGGCTGTACAATAAAGAAGTATTTCTACTGTGTCCGGTTAGTCAGGAGTCTAGCCTATCGCTGTGGGAGGAGTCATCACCACACAACCAAGAGTCCACAAACATGTCTCAA
Organism: Rhinatrema bivittatum; assembly: GCF_901001135.1. Classification (NCBI taxonomy): domain Eukaryota; kingdom Metazoa; phylum Chordata; class Amphibia; order Gymnophiona; family Rhinatrematidae; genus Rhinatrema; species Rhinatrema bivittatum. The sequence goes on from NC_042633.1 coordinate 9,868,758, forward strand.
AAACAACATCCAAAGGTCCAACTGACTCCCACGCAGGCTTTCTGCTTCAGATATGTTTTAAAAAGTTTTTATTGTGAGTTTTTGTCTCTATGGCCAACTTCTTTTCAAATTCTCTCTTAGCCTTTCTTATCAATTTCTTACATTTAACTTGCCTATGCGTATGCTTTATCATATTTTCTTCTGATGGATTCTTCTTCCAATTTTTAAATGAAGATCTTTTGACTAAAGTAGCCTCTTTCACCCTCACCTTTTAACCATGCTGGTAATCATTCTGCCTTTCTTCCACCTTTCTTAATGCATGGAATACATCTGGACTGTGCTTCTAGGATGGTATTTCTTAACAATGTCCTCGCCAATTGCACATTTTTTACTTTTGTAGTTGTACCTTTCAGTTTTTTTCTAACTATTTTTCTCATTTTATCAAAGTTTCCCTTTTGAAAATTTAGCACTAGAGTCATGGATTTACTTACTGTCCCCCTTCCAGTCATTAATTCAAATTTGATCATATTATGATCACTACTGCTGAGCAGCCCCACCACCATTACTTCTCTCACCAAATCCTGTGCTCCACTGAGAATTAGATCTAAAATTGTTCCCTCTCTCATTGGTTCCTGAACTAATTGATCCATAAAACTTTCATTTATTCCATCCAGGAACTTTATCTCTCTAGCATGCCCTGATGTTTAACTTAACCCGTCAATATTGGGGTAATTGAAATCTCAACTAATAAATAGAAGGGGAACACATACACATGGTTACTGTGACTCCAACATCGCTCTAAGCTACAAAAGCAAGAGGAAATGTGGAAAAAAGGATTTGCACTCACAAAGCGGGGAGTAGCTGGCTTGTTACAGCGGTTACTACCCCAAACCAAATAAGCCTGATACTTCACTTTCAATGCATATCCTGCATAGCTCTCTGCTTCAACGGCAGGGGAGAAGAAAAACTGATACTTCACGCATATCCAGCATAGCTCTCTGCTTCAACGGCAGGGGAGAAGAAAAACTGATACTTCACGCATATCCAGCATAGCTGTCTGCTTCAACGGCAGGGGAGAAGAAAAACTGATACTTCACGCATATCCAGCATAGCTCCCTGCTTCAACGGCAGGGGAGAAGAAAAACTGATACTTCACGCATATCCAGCATAGCTCTCTGCTTCAACGGCAGGGGAGAAGAAAAAAGGATTCGCACTCACAAAGGGGGGAGTAGCTGGCTTGTTACGGCGGTTACTACCCCAAACCAAATTAGTCTGATACTTCACTTTCAATGCATTTCCAGCATAGCTCTCTGCTTTAACGGCAGGGGAGAAGAAAAACTGATACTTCACGCATATCCAGCATAGCTCTCTGCTTCAACGGCAGGGGAGAAGAAAAACTGATACATCACGCATATCCAGCATAGCTCTCTGCTTCAACGGCAGGGGAGAAGAAAAACTGATACTACACGCATATCCAGCATAGCTCCCTGCTTCAACAGCAGGGGAGAAGAAAAACAACCAATAAGGGCTGAATAACATATTCTGGGTAAAACAAATAAGCATATTGCGGCGGTTACTACCCCTACTACCCCTAACTAATCAAGCTAGATATTTCACTTGGATGCAGCTCCATCACTGCTCTCTACATTAATGGTGGGGGTGGAAGGGAAATAGAACCAAAGAGCTAAGAGAAACAGATAAGTATGAGAAAAATGTGTGAAGCTTGCTGGGCAGACTGGATGGGCCGTTTGGTCTTCTTCTGCTGTCATTTCTATGTTTCTATGTTTCTATAACACATCAAAATTACAATATACACATTGGCTAGCTTAAAATTTAATGAAGGTGTCAGCAAGTCTGTTGGTGTATCTGTTGGGGTAACCTTTGACTCTTTCTTGTTTGGTGGTAATTGAAATCTCCCATTATTAGGGATGTTTTCAATGCATTGGCAATCTGCAACGTATACATCCCTATTCGTTGTATTCGTGGGTTCACGAAACGTATCGCGATACCCCACGAATACAAACGTATCATTTGTTTCTTCTTTTGGCTCGCAGTAATTTCTTAGCGGCCATTTGAAATAGGAGATAGCAAAAACCAGCCCTTTCCTGTGAGTCATAAGTGACCTCACAGCCCTGTCATAGAGTGGGTCAGACAGGTTGGCAAGGAGACCAGAATGCAACCTATCAGAACTAAGCATTTTTCTAATGCGGTCAATTGCTGCTCTCACTCAGTGCTCAGTGACGCTATTCCTGATGACGCAGCACTATTTATACGTGAAGCGCACGGTGTGCCACACACTTTCTTGGTGGGGATGGTTTGAGGAGGTGGTCCAGGGAGGTGGCTACCCTCAGAGCTAGTCTGAGTGTCTGAAATCTGTATTCAATTGGTAGCTACTTTGATAGAATTTTCCATTGAAAAATATATTTCTTCCTTTTTGCTGCTGTGCCAAGCAAGCCATCCTTTTCATTTAACTGCAGTTTGTTTGTTTTTTATTGAACTCAGGCTGTCTCTTTGTGCTCTTTTAATCCAAGAAGACACACAGTGCACTCACTGGACAGTTTTGCAGACTCACATATATATTATTGGGACAGCAGTGTTCTGAAGCCAAATCCCCAGTGGGCCTCTTTTGTAGTTACAACTTTGTTGTGTGCACATACATTACATTAGTGCACACATCAAGGCACTGTGCCTGTGGGCAGTCAGTTTTGCAGATTCACGTATATTGGGACAGCGGTTATCTCTGAAGCCAAATCCCCAGTGGGCCTCTTTTGTAGTTACAACTTTGTTGTCTGCACATAAATAAGAACATAAGAACATGCCATACTGGGTCAGACCAAGGGTCCATCAAGCCCAGCATCCTGTTTCCAACAGTGGCCAATCCAGTGCACACATCAAGGCACTGTGCCTGTGGGCAGCCAGTTTTGCAGACTCATGTATATTGGGACAGCGGCTATCTCTGAAGCCAAATCCCCAGTGGGCCTCTTTTGTAGTTACAACTTTGTTGTCTGCACATACATTACATTAGTGCACATTAAGGCACTGTGCCAGTAGGCAGCCAGTTTTGCAGACTCACGTACATTAGGACAGCAGTTCTCTCTGAAGCCAAATCCCCAGTGGGCCTCTTTTGTAGTTACAACTTTGTTGTGTGCACAAAAATTACATTAGTGCACATCAAGGCACTGTGCCTGTGGGCAGTCAGTTTTGCAGACTCACGTATATTGGGACAGCGGTTGTCTCTGAAGCCAAATCCCCAGTGGGCCTCTTTTGTAGTTACAAATTTGCTGTGTGCCTATACATAACATTAATGCACATCAAGGCACTGTGCTGTGGGCAGCTAGTTTTGCAGACTCACGTATATTGGGACAGCAGTGGTCTCTGAAGCCAAATCCCCAGTGGGCCTCTTTTGGAAATAATTATTTTAATTGAAATCCCTAATAGGCAGTGACATTAAATCCATAATGTCAGGTAAAGCTAGACGTGGTCGAGTGATTGGGACTGGGAGAGGAGGCACCTCAAAAGGGAGTGCCAGTCCCCCATTAAAGTTAAAAAGGGACCTCTTCCATTCTAAAATCTCTGGAGGGGCAGGCAGTTCCATCCAGAACAAAATGAAATCTAAAGATAATGCATCGCCACCACCTGTTTCTGACCCTGTAGTTTTGGAGGTGAGGGAAGGGGAGGCTGAGTCATGCAAGACCAAAGGGCAAGACCCAAAAGCAGCAGTGCAACAGCAGACTCGACTTAGCATTGAAAATGTAGTGCAGGCACTGTTTACTTCTGATTCCAATGAAGAATCATCTTGTGTGGGATTCTCATCATCAGAAATGGAAGAAGTAATAGCTGACGAAGGTTTTTGGAGAATTCGTTAGTCCTGCCTTAGCCCCCACTTCAGTGCTGCAGGGGAGAGATGAAACTGATGATGAGGAGGAGGAAGAGCAGTCAGCGCAGGCACAGAGTGTGACTGATGCCTCTGGCATTGCTTCTCAGGGTGCACCCACTACTTCAGCTCCAGTACCAGCATCTACCCCAAAGGCTATACAGAAGGGATCATGAAAGACATCTATGATCTGGAGCCACGTTAAAGTGATGGAGGACCCACGTTTTGCTCAGTGTAATTACTGTGGCAGGACTATTAGCAGAGGCAAGCAAATGGGACATCTATCTAATTTTGGCATGACACATCATATGCAGAGGCAACACCCAACAATAGTACTGCCATCTGGGGATGGTGGCAGTACCAATCAGGGGACCCCTTTTTCCAGGCAGCGTAAAGTGGTTGAAAAGGAGCAGAGTCACCCCATGCCCTCAGTCCCTTCTAGCAGTCAGGTGGCAGGATAGCAGCCCCCTGCCATGTGTCAGACGTGACAACCCACCATGGAGGAAATGGGATGGTGTGTGGTAACGCTATCCCAGGGTAGGAGGCAGGCAGCCTCAAAAGTTGTAACCAGGAGCATTGGGGAAATGATTGCCCTTGATGACCAGCCCTTGCAGATAGTGAAGAATGTGGGTTTCAAGCATTTTCTGAAGGTTGTAATTCCAGATTACAAAGTCCCCTCCAGAACCACATTTAGCAGAAAGTTCATCCCCAGCCTGTACAAGCAGTGTCGTAGTCGCATCCAAGCGCTGCTAGCTAAGGCACAGGGGAGTGTGCATTTCACCTGCGATATCTGGACCACCATGAATGCTGCATACTCTTACCTCTCCCTGACAGCACACTGGTGGGACCTGGCTGAGGCAGGAGCAGGCAGCAGCTCTATTAGTGAACAAGTATCAGGGTGGAGGTGGGCTTTACTGCACACCCACCTGACGGACGAGGCCCATACCTCAGACAATATTCTAGCATACATCAGACAGATGCTGGCGGGCTGGCAACTACACCAGCGAGACAGGAATCCTCAGGCAGGGTTCTTTGTCACAGACAATGGTGCAAACATAGTAAATCAATAACCGATGGGCGCTTTCAGAACATCCGATGTTTTGCACACACACTGCACTAGGGATGTGAATCGGTATCGGACTCATTTCTGGTATCGTGTTCGGGTAAAAACCGCGGGAAATCTTCGTTCCCCGCGGTTTTTACCCGTTTAAATCAGCTGTGTCATGCCAAAAAAACCCAAACACCCTCACCATTTAAATTTAATTCTTTCTAATCCCCCACCCTCCCGACCCCCCCAAAACTTTTTAAAGTACCTGGTGGTCCAGCGGGGGTCCCGGGAGCAATCTCCCGCTCTTGGGCCATCGGCTGCCAGTAAACAAAATGGCGCTGACAGCACTTAGCATGTGACAGGGTATCCGTGCCATTGTCTGGCCCCTGTCACATGGTAGGACTAATGGATGGCCGGCGCCATCTTTAAAAATGGTGCAGGCCATCCAGTGCGCCTACCATGTGCAGGGGCCAGCCAATGGCACGGATACCCTGTCACATGCTAAGGGCAAAGGGCCATTGGCGCCATTTTGATTAGTGGCAGCCGATGGCCCGAGAGCGGGAGATTGCTCCCGGGACCCCCACTGGACCACCAGGTACTTTAAAAAAGTTTGGGGGGGGGGGGGGGTCGGGAGGGTGGGGGATTAGAAAGAATGAAATATAAAGGGTCGGAGTGGGTTTGGGGGTTATTTTTAAGTGCCCTTTCTTCCCACCCCACCCCCAAAATGATAAGAGAACCCCACAAAAAATGTTGTGGGATTTTCCTATCGGGTTCAGGGGGCCCCTGAATTCTGACGAGTTTGAAAATATCTTCCAATATTTTCAATCGTCAAAAAAACGATTCACATCCCTACTCTGCACCTGGTAGTAAAGTCATCTCTGGGGTTGGAGTCCAATCACCAAGAGAATGAATACCTGTATACGTTACTACACAAGTGCAGGAATATAGCAGCACACTTCCACAGAAGTGTGAAGGCAGGGCAGGTTCTCCGACAAAAGCAGACTGATTTGGATATGCCTCAGAAGCGTCTCATTCAAGACATTGCCACCCGGTGGAATTCCACCTTTATGATGCTGCAGAGGTTACTGGAGCTGCAGATACTCCTTCATGAACTTTCTGGTTCAATGGACATAGGTGTGCAGAATCCCCCAGGGCATCATGATTGGTTAGTCATGAGTCAGCTGGTAAAAATCCTGCAGCCCTTCAAGGATGTCACGGAGGAGCTGAGTTCCAGAAGTGCCACCTTGGCTGACATCATCCCTATCGTTAATTTCCTGGATGATAATCTGGAGGGCTTTAAACAGAAGAGGGAATGACAGCTGAGGTACTGCATTGTCTGGAATTTTTGCAGCAGCAGGTACAAGAGAGATTAAGGCCTTTAACAGAAGACCACACATACATGCTCGCAGCAGTCTGTGATCCCCGTGTGAAAGGTAAACTCGCCCTACAGTCCAATTGTCTCTCATTTGTGAAGGACCTGCTGTTTCTAAAAGTCCATAAACAGGAGCGCCATAGGCAGAGATAGATTAAGCATGAAGCAGAGGAGGAATCAGCGGGCACTTCATAGAGTTGTGCTAGCCCAAGCATGAGCAGCGCTCTGTCAGTGAAAGCTAGTACCTCCTCCTCCTTCACTTCAGTACACCAAAGGCATGTTGCCCATAAAGAATTATCAGTTCTGCTACAGGCTAGAGAGAAATCAGCTGGCATGAGTGACTCTCAGCCTACCCAAGCAAAGGAGACACCAGCACCACTGTCAGTGACATGGTATCTTTCAGAGCCCACAGAGGACAAGCAGACAGATCCGCTGGCATATTGGGCACACAAGTCCACTGTCTGGCCACACCTAGCCAAAGTTGCTCAGCGATATCTGTCATGTCCACCAACCAGTGTGTCCAGTGAACATGTATTTTCAATGACAGGGGATATCATGAGTCCTCACCGCTCAAGGCTGGCACCAGAGTTGATGGAAATGCTAGTGTTTTTGAAAATAAACCTGCCTTTACTTAGGTTTCAAAGTTTTGCCTGTGAATGGCAAGATGAATAAAAGCAATTGAAATCATTGCAGCAGCTCCAACTGCCTCCTATGCTCCTAATAATATCAGCACATGTACCTGACCTGAAACGCTGTGCCAGTCTGTCCACTGTCCAGGCCATATGTCCCTACAAGGGCCTAACCTCGAATGCTGTGCCTTTCTGTCCAGGCCTTATGTCCCTAAAAGGGTTTGACCTATAACGCTGGGCCTGTCCATCCACATTTGGAATGTAAGAACATAAAAAGCTGACTTCAGATGTTTAGAGCTTGCATATTTCATATACCTAATAGTTTTCCTGACCTTCATAATATGGGCCATGTTCCCGAAATCTTTCTTAGGTGCCAACAGTAATGTTTCTAGTATTATAGAAAACTGGTGGTAGTTGCACTCTAGCTCATCCTCTGTCTTCCCATAGTTTACAGAGGCACTGTGTAGACTACAAAGACAACATAGGTTGATATTGTAGATTTGGACTTGAGTAGTGGTTTTCTTATTTCTGAGAGCTCTTCATGTTCCTTTGCCATCAGCTGAAGTGCATAAGTACAGTTAATAGCTTCTGGGTATTTTCAAGGGCTTGACCTCTAATGCTGTCCCTGTCCATCCAGGCTTTATGTCCCTATGAGGGCTTGACCATTAACGCTGTGCCTGTCCATCCAGGATTTACGTCTCTACAAGGGCTTGACCTCTAATGCTGTGCCTGTCCGTCCGGACCTTATGTCCCTATGAGGGCTTGACCTCTTATGCTGTGTCTGTCTGTCCAGGCCTTATGTCCCTACAAGGGCTTGACCTTGAATGCTGTTGTTATGGTTTTGAGGTGTTGGGTACTGCGGCGATGACTACTCCCATGGGGAGGAGCCCCGTGAGTAACCTCAGTACTAGGCTAGACTCAGACACATAGACACAGATGATAGAATTTATTATACAGCTTGGTGGTTCTGCCAGGAGGTGGCAGTAGTGAGGTAACCCAGATGAGGAAGTCCAGGGACCCTCGTCAGAGAAGTCCAGTCTCACTCTGAATGGGTGATAGGCAGTGCGAGCTAAGATAGAAAGTCCCAAATGTAGGCTCCCAGCACTGAGCTGTGGGTCAGACAGACCTGAGAATGGTCTGTCTGACCCACAGCTCAGATGGTAGCTGTATAGATGTAATTCCTATCAGGCAGAAGTAGTAGAGTTACAGGCACCATGACAGGGAGCACAGGCCCTCGAGGAGCAAGTATCCCCAATAAGGCACCTGGAAGGAAACAGAAGGGCCCCCGAGAAGCGGGTACTCAAGTTAGCGATGACAGACCCGGAGGACAGAGAGAGAGCTTCCAGTGGCAGCAAGGAAGCAGCAGAGTTGCTCAGACTGAAGGCTTTCCAGTCCTATCATGATCTTTGCTAACTCGATTTGGTCAGCAATACAAGGAAGGCTAAATGCCCGGATGGCTTGATGTCACTCGAGGGGGTCGCCCCTGAGGTTCGCGCCATGGTGAGAATAAAGACGTGGGTGGCATGTGCGCGCGTACCCTAGGAGGCCCTTAGGAGAGATATGGTGGATAGCCATGCCATAGCTGTTCCGGGGATGCCGGGGGGAGCGGCAAGGCTAGCGGAGAAAGCAGATAAAAAGGTGAGGAACAGAGAACTAAGCCATCTGAGTCCGACGGACACAACAGTACCCCCCTTTAAAGGGGGTTCTGGGTATGCGAGCGATGGAACTGTTGAAGCATCTCCTTATCCATGATATTAGCCAAAGGTTCCCAAGAGTTTTCTTCAGGTCTATATCCCTCCCATGACAGGAGGTATTCCCATACTCTGCTTTTCTTTCTAATTTCAAGGATGGCATATATCTTGTACTCGATGTCTTCTTCTTCTGTATCAACAGGAGTAGGTTCAGGTGTCTTGTTAGAAAACTCGCTAAGAATAAGCGTGGAATGCATTATGGATCTTCATAGCTGGAGGAAGTTTCAGACAAAGTGAGTGGCACCAGATGTCGGAGGATGGAAAAGCATCCAACAAAGCGTGGAGCAAAGCAAGCAGACAGAAGCTTGATTCTGAGGTGCTTGGTGGATAGCCAGACTTTGTCACCAGGCTGGTATTCAGGAGCCTTACGGTGATGGGCATCATAGCCTTTCTTAGCTCTTTGTCCTGCTCTTTGGAGAATTACTTTAGTCTCTCTCCAGAGTTGTATATCTTTGGCAGTAGACTGAGCTGCCAGGAATGACACAGAAAGTGGAAGCATGTTGTGTCAATAGACCACTTCAAAAGTGTTCATCCAGTAGATGTTGCTGGATGGGAATTGATGGCAAATTCAGCCCAGGGCAACAGTTTAGCCCAGTCATTCTGACATGAACCAACATAGGCATGAAGGAACTGTTTGAGAGTTCTATTCATTCTCTCTGTTTGGCCATTTGACAGAGGTGAAGTCAAGTGTGATATCAAACTTCTTGCACAAGGCCTTCCAGAACCTGGCTGTGAATTGAGTTCCTCTGTCAGATACAATGTGCTTAGGCATGCCTTGTAGGCGAAAGATGTGGGTGATGAATAATTTTGCGAGTTCCATGGCGGATGGCAAGCCAGGAAGAGCCACAAAGTGAGCCATCTTCGAGAAACGATCCACTGTAACCCAGATGGTTTTGTTACCTCCAGAAAGTGGCAAGTCTACCACAAAGTTTGTAGCAACGTGAGTCCAAGGCTTATCTGGTACTGGTAAGGGTTGCAGCAAACTCCAAGGACGTCCAGGCAGAGCTTTCTGTCTGGCAAAGTTAGAGCAAGAGGCTACATAAGCAATGGAGTCTTCCTTCATGGTGAGCCACCAATAATATTTCTGTAGTCTTGCCAGTGTTCTGCGTTGACCAGGATGTCCAGCCAGTTTTGAATCATGAGCCCAGGCTAGTAGTTTCTTTCTGAGATTATTGGGTACAATGGTCTTACCTGGAAGTACCAGATGAGTACCTGACAGGATAACTGTCTTCGGGTCAATGATATGCTGAGGTTCATCAGGTATGTCTTCAGCGAGGAATGAGTGAGATAATGCATCTGCTTTGACGTCCTTATCACCAGGGCGGTATTTCAGCACAAGGTCAAATCTGTTGAAGAACAGGGACCACCTCGCCTGTCTGTGTTTAAGGCATTGGGTAGGGCAGATGTACTCCAGATTTTTGTGATCTGTAAAAACAATGATCTGCTGTTGAGCACCCTCAAGCCAGGGGTGCCATTCTTCAAATGCCATCTTTATTGCCAGCAGTTCTTTATCCCCAATGCCATAGTTCTTCTCCACAGGCGAGAAGCATTGGGAAAGAAAGAAAAGGGGTGCAGGATTTTAGAATCACTGGACTGGATTAGCACGGCCCTACGACTATATCTGAGGTGTCAACCTCTACGATGAAGGGTCATGTGGGGTCCGGATGGCGGAGGCATGGTTTGCTTGAGAAGGCATCTTTCAATTTCTGAAATACTGTCACAGCCTCAGTAGACCAGTTGGCAATGTTGGCACCTTTCTTGGTCATTGCTGTTAATGGAACAGTCAGTGAGGAATAGTCTTTAATGAAGGTCATGTAGTAGTCATGTAGTAGTTGGTAAAACCCAGGAAGCATCTCAGGGCTTTTAAGCCAGTGGGTTGTGACCATTTTTGAATACTCTCCAGCTTCTGAGGGTTCATCTGGAAACAATGTACCCAAAGAAGGGCATGGATTCCTTGTGGAATTCACATTTAGACAGCTTGGCGTACAAGCGGTTCTCACGAAGTCTCTGCAGAACTCTTTTGACATCTTCCTGGTGGGTTTTCAGGTCCTAGGAAAATATCAAGATGTCGTCTAGATAGACAACAACTCATTGGTAGAGCAGATCACGCAGAATGTCGTTCATCATGGTTTGGAAGACAGCCGGGGCATTGCACAAGCCGAAGGGCATCACTAGGTATCCAAAGTATCCGTCCCTGGTATTAAAAGCCATCTTCCATTCATCGCCAGAGCGAATGCGAACTAAGTTATAGGCTTCTTTGAGATCAAGCTTGGAGAATATTTTGGCTCCCTGTAGCCTGTCGAATAACTCTGATCTGAGTGGTAAGGGAAAGTGATCCTTTACAGTGATCTCATTCAGACCTCTGTAATCAATGCATGGACGTAATGTTTCGTCCTTCTTCCCCACAAAGAAGAAGCCTGCGCCAGCAGGAGACTTGGAAGGTCTTATGAAGCCTTTTTGGAGATTCTCCTGCATGTATTCTGACATCGCTTTGTTTTCTACCATGGAGAGGGGGCAAACCCTTCCTTTGGATAGCTCCGTAATCGGCTTCAAGTTGATAGCACAGTCATAGGATCTGTGTGAAGGCAAACGTCAGCAGCTTCTTTGGAGAACACATCTTGAAAAGATGCATACTGAGGCAGCAACCCCGGCAACGACAGAATAGTTGGCATGCAGGGTAATGGAGGAACCTCCATCAGGCATTTGTCATGGCAGTCTGGGCCCCAACGTGAAAGTTCCAACGTGGCCCAGTTGAATTGTGGCATATGTTTCTGCAGCCACGGCAATCCAAGTACCAAGGGGTGCATGGCCTTCTCCAGCACAAAGAAAGACATAGTCTCTGTATGGAGAGCACCAGTACATAAAATCACTGGTTCTGTGAGCTCTCCATGAATAGACGATAAAAGTAATGGAGACATCATGGTAGTGGTGAGGATCCGCAAGTGTTCCACTAGACATTTCAAAATGAAATTTCCCCCTGCCCTGGAATCCACTAAGGCAAGGGTTTGATATTCGAGTGGTCTGCAGATTAAGGATACTGGAAGAGAGAGTGGAGGAGAGGGCGCAGTTAGACCTAAGAAGAGTCCTCCCACAGGACTTAGGTCTGCCAGTTTTCTGGATGTATAGGACATGTTTGAACAGCATGGCCAGCTTGCCCACAGTACATGCATTGTCCCAGTCTCTTCCGTGATCTTCTCTCTTTTGAAGTCAAATGACTGCGGCCCAATGGTTCTTCTTCACCAGCAACTGGACTGGGAGGTATAGGCCTGGAAATAGACTTGACTCGAGGCTCTCCCTGAGATGGTTTCCTGGGGCTCTTGACCTCTTGAATCTTATCACGAAGCCGGTGATCAATCCTTGTTGCCAACGTCATCAGGTCAGCTAAGGTCTCAGGTATCTCTCGAGCCTCCAGCTCATCTTTCAACCAGGAGTTCAGGCCTTCAAAGAATAGAGTCTTCAGGCATCTAGGGTCCTAATGCAATTCAGACACCAATGTCTTGAACTCTATGGCTAAGTCTGGTAAAGGTTTGTTACCTTGTTTAAGTTGGACCAACGTGGATTCTGCAGTCAAATACTGGGCTGGGTCATCAAATACTGATTTGAACAGTTCAAGGAACCAAGCAAGGTCTTGCAGGATGGGGTCATTGCGCTCCCACAGTGGTGAGGCCCACGCCAGTGCTCTTCCATCCAGATAACACAGGATACAAGTGGTCTTAGTATATGCTGTGGGGAAATGATTAGGTGCAGGGAAAAGTGCATGCAACACTGATTGATGAAACCCCTACATTTCCAAACTTCCCCTGAGAAGCGAGTTGGAGCAGATAGAGGCACAGTAGTCTTGACCATCACTTCAGGTGGTGTAACTTCTATACCTGCAGTCGTCGATGTATTCATCTGTGCGTGTAGCTGGTTAAAAGCAACAGTCAAATTATCCAGTGAGTTCTGTTGCTCAGAGATTCCCTGGGCCAGGCCTGGAATGGCCTGCAAGGTGGTGAGCTGAGCTGAATCCATGGAGTTAGCAATCTGTTATGCTTTTGAGGTGTTGGAGTGGATTCTTGGGTACTGCGGCAATGACTACTCCCACAGGGAGGAGCCCTGTGAGGAACCGCAGTACTAAGCTAGACTCAGAGCTTGGTGGTTCTGCCAGGAGGTGGCAGTAGTGAGGTAACCCAGATGAGGAAGTCCAGGGACCCTCGGCAGAGGAGTCCAGTCTCACTCCGTATAGGCAGAATGAGCTAAGATAGAAAGTCCAGGATGTAGGCTCCCAGCGCAGAGCTGTGGGTGAGACAGACTTGAGAATGGTTAGATTACTCACAGTAGATGATAGCTGTATAGATGTAAATCCTGGCAGGCAGAAGTAGTAGAGTTGCAGGCACCATGGCAGGGAGTGCAGGCCCTCGAGGAGCGAGTACCTGGAATCCCCAATAAGGCACCTGGAAGGAAACAAAAGGGCCCCAGAGGAGTGGGTACCCAAGTTAGCGATGATAGCCCCGGAAGGCAGAAAGAGAGCTTCCAGTGGCAGCAAGGAAGCGGCAGATTTGCTCAGACCGAAGGCTTTCCAATCCTATCATGATCTTTGCTAATTTGATTTGGTCAGCAGTACAGGGAAGGCTAAATACCCGGATGGCGTGATGTCACTCGAGGGGGACGCCCCCGAGGTTCGCACCATGGTGAGAATAAAGATGGGGTGGCATGCGCGTGCGCACCCTAGAAGGCCCTTAGGAGAGATATGGCAGATAGCCATGCCATAGCTGTTCCAGGGATGCCGGAGAGAGCGGCGAGAAGATGCGGTGGTCGCCATCTTCCCAAGGCTAGCAGAGAAAGCAGATAAAAACGTGAGGCACAGAGGACGAAGCCGTCTGAGTCCGACGGACGCAACAGCTGTGCCTGTCTGTCCAGGCCTTATGTCCCTAAAAGGGCTTAACCTCTACTGCTGTGCCTGTCCATCCAGGCTTTACGTCTCTACGAGGGTTTGACCTCGAATGTTGTGCCTGTCCATCCAGGCCTTATGTCCCTTCAAGAGCTTGACCTCTATCCTTGAATGCTGTGCCTGTCTGTCCAGGCCTTATGTCCCTACGAGGGCTTGATCTCTAATGCTGTGCCTGTCTGTCCAGGCCTTATGTCCCTAAAAGGGCTTGACCTCTAATGATGTGCCTGTCCGTCCAGGATTTACATCTCTACAAGGGTTTGACCTCGAATGCTGTGCCTGTCCATCCTGGCCTTATGGTCCTACGAGGGCTTGACCTCTAATGCTGTGCCTGTTCGTCCAGACCTTATGTCTCTATGAGGGCTTGACCTCTAATGCTGTGCCTGTCTGTCCAGGCCTTATGTCCCTACAAGGGCTTGACCTCTAATGCTGTGCCTGTCTATCCAGGCCTTATGTCCCTAAAAGGGCTTGACCTCTAATGCTGTGCCTGTCCGTCCAGGATTTTCGTCTCTACAAGGCTATGACCTCGCATGCTGTGCCTGTCCATCCAGGCCTCATGTCCCTACAGGAGCATGACCTCTATCCTCAAATGCTATGCCTGTCTATCCAGGCTTTACATCTCTACAAGGGTTTGAACTCGATTGCTGTGCCTGTTCATCCAGGCTTTACATCTCTACAAGGGTTTGAACTTGAACGCTGTGCCTCTCCGTCCAGGGTTTGCGTCTCTACAAGGGTTTGACCTCGAATGCTGTGCCTGTCCGTCCAAGCCTTATGTCCCTACAAAGGCTTGACCTCTAATGCTGTGCCTGTCTGTCTACGCCTTATGTCCCTACGAGGGCTTGACCTCTAATGATGTGCCTGTCTGTCCAGGCCTTATGTCCCTATGAGGGCTTGACCTCGAATGCTGTGCCTGTCTGTCCAGTCTTATGTCCCTAAAAGGGCTTGACCTCTAATGCTGTGCCTGTCCATCTAGGCTTTACATCTCTACAAGGGTTTGACCTCGAATGCTGTGCCTGTTCATCCTGGCCTTATGGTCCTACGATGGCTTGACATCTAATGCTGTGCCTGTCCATCCAGGCCTTATGTGCCTATGAGGGCTTGACCTCTAATGCTGTGCCTGTCTGTTCAGGCCTTATGTCCCTATGAGGGCTTGACCTCTAATGCTGTGCCTGTCCATCTAGGATTTACGTCTCTACAAGGGTTTGACCACGAATGCTGTGCCTGTTCATCCTGGCCTTATGGTCCTATGAGGGCTTGACCTCTAATGCTGTGCCTGTCTGTCCAGGCCTTATGTCCCTACAAGGGCTTGACCTCTAATGCTGTGCCTCTCTGCCAGGCCTTATGTCCCTAAAAGGGCCTGACCTCTAATGCTGTGCCTGTCTATCCAGGATTTACGTCTCTACAAGGGTTTGACCTCAAATGCTGTGTCTGTCCATCCAGGCCTTATGTCCCTATGAGGGCTTGACCTCTAATGCTGTGCCTGTCTGCCCAGGCCTTATGTCCCTAAAATTACTTGATCTCTAATGCTGTGCCTGTCCATCCAGGCTTTTTGTCTCTACAAGGGTTTGACCTCGAATGCTGTGCCTGTCTATCCAGGCCTCATGTCCCTACAAGAGCTTGACCTCTATCCTCGAATGCTATGCCTGTCTGTCCAGGCTTTACATCTCTACAAGGGTTTGACCTTGAATGCTGTGCCTGTTCCATCCAGGCTTTACATCTCTACAAGGGTTTGACCTCAAATGCTGTGCCTGTCCATCCAGGCCTTATGTACCTACAAGAGCTTGACCTCTATCCTCGAATGCTATGCCTGTCTGTCCAGGCTTTACGTCTCTACAAGGGTTTGACCTTGAATGCTGTGCCTGTCCATCCAGGCTTTACGTCTCTACAAGGGTTTGACCTCAAATGCTGTGCCTGTCCATCCAGGCCTTATGTACCTACAAAAGCTTGACCTCTATCCACGAATGTTATGCCTGTCTGTCCAGGTTTACGTCTCTACAAGGGTTTGACCTTGAATGCTGTGCCTGTCCATCCATATTTGGAATGAAATAACATAAAAAGTTGACTTCAGATGTTTGGAGCTTGCATAGTTCATTTACTCAATAGTTTTTCTGACCTTCATAATATGGACCATGTTCCTGAAATCTTTCTTAGGTGCCAACAGTAATGTTTCTAGTACATAAAAAACTGGTGGTAGTTGCACTCTAGTTCATCCTCTGTGTTCCCATAGTTTACAGAGGCACTGTAGGGTACAAAGTCAACATAGGTCAATATTGTAGATTTGGGCAGAAGATGACATCAACACTTCTTTTGGTCCTAACGGCTGAACCCTCATTGCAAAGGGAAACCTCAGTCTCCGGCAATTCAAAATACTAATCCTTCACAGCATGGTTCTTTAAATAAAACAAACAATTTTCTTTTCATTTCAGGGCAGCGAAGAAAACTTCCTCCATCTTGATCATGAAGTCATGATCTGTTAGCACATACTTAAATCCTAACAATTTGTACCATTATACACTCTAGGGGCCAACCCATTCCGCAGAGCCCTTTCCTGCTCAAAGGAAAGGGAACTCTCCCCGGTGTTGCAGCCTATCTCTTAGCACCGGTTGACCCATGTTGAACCACTGTTCACATGGCTCCCTGCTCCACGTAGCCATGCTTTGAAGGCTCGTGCTCCACTCTAGGGGCCAACCCATTCTGCAGAGCCCTTTCCTGCTCAAAGGAAAGGGAAATCTCCCTGGTGTTGCAGCCTATCTTAGTACCTGTTGAACCGCTGTTCACATGGCACCCTCCTGCACATCACCACGATTTGAAGGCTCGTGCTCCACTCTAGGGGCCAACCCATTCCGGGAAGCCCTTCCCTGCTCAAAGGAAAGGGAACTCTCCCTGGGTGTAGCCAGCCTGTATCTACCCTCTGATCCATGTTGAACCGCTATTCACATGCCCCCTCCTTCGCCTCGACCTTGAAAATTCTCGTTTTTCTATCTGCTACGTCCACCATATTTTAAAAGACCAGCGAGAGCTCACTAGACGCCAATGGAAACACCCCACTCTAGGGGTGAACCCATTCTAGGGAGCCCTTTCCAGCACAAAGGGAACTCTTCCCAGGGCCAGCCTGTCTTGCCCCTATCAAAAACACAGGGACCTGACTACCTCTGCTCTGCCAACCTGTCTTTCCCCTATCAACTTTCTGCCACTCTGCCTTGCTGCCATACACCAGATAACTCACTCAACTCCTTGTGGTGTTCTTGCCATTATCATGGTTCCTCAGTGTGTTGGTGCTAGTCTTTCTGCTTGCTATGTTCCCCCTTCATTGTGCTATAGGATGTTGATGCCACTTGTCTTGCCACGTTGCATGTCATGGTGCTTTCGAGAGTTCATGCATCTGTTATCGGTGCTCTCTTTTGAAGCTGTGGTGTGTTTTTGACATTGTCGCTGCAGCTTTGCGCCTCTGTTAAAGCACTCTTGCCACTCCTGGTACCCCTTTGCCCCTTTAAAGTGCCTTAGGCTATTCATGCCACTTTGGTGCCACTTTGCCACAGTCTAAGTACCTTGGAGCTCTTTTCTCAACAGTGCATGGTTCGGAGGGAGGTATCTTCAAAGGTTACTAATGAAGGTTTAAATTTAGGGCATTCCAACAGAGATGTTCCTAGTGCTTATAATTAAAAACTCAACTGAGCTGAAGGATTCTGATTTATCCGATGATTGCTCCTCATAAGTTTCATCAGACTTGATAAGAAAACTCCAATTCTACAGCCAAAAATAGGCTGCAAATACTTCCCCCATTGACTTTAATGGGAAATCGGAAAACGAATAAAACTAATCAACAAATTGGTTTTCCCCCCTATGAAATGAATGCAATGGATTTGGGTCCTGGTGAAACGAATTCCAAATCGCAACAAATGTTTTCCTTCTGCACATCCCTAGCCATTATTACTGCACTACCAGTTTGGTTAGCTTCCCTAATTTCTCTTAGCATTTCACTGTCCATCTCACCATTTTGGCCAGGTGGATGGTAGAATACTCCTATTATTATACTCTTCCCCAACACACATAAAGATTTGATTGTACATTTAGTCTCATGCAGGATCTTGACCCTCTTGGAATCTATGCCATCCTGGACATAAATTGCCAACAAGATGCTCGTCTCTGTCATTGCGATATAATTTGTACCCCGGTATAGCACTATTCCATTGGTTATCCTCTTTCCACCATGTCACTGAGATGCCAATTACTATGTCATCTTCAGTGCTATACACTCTAATTCTCTCATCTTACTTTTTAGATTTCTTGCATTAGCATACAAACATTTCAAAGTATGTTTTCTGATTGTATTTACATTCTGCTTTTCAGTTGACAGGGATAAATCAGAATCTTTTAGCTCAGGTGAGTTTTTAATTATAGGCACTAGGAACATCTCTGTTGGAATGCCCTAAATTTAATGCTTCACTAGTAACCTTTGAAGGTACCTCCCTCAGAACCATGCGCTGCTGAGCGACTGCAGGCGTTCCCCTTTGTTCTAGTTTAAAAGTTGATCTATCTCCCTTTTAAAGGTTACTGCCAGCAGCCTTATTCAACCCTGGTTAAGGTGGAGCCCATCCATTCAGAAAAGACTTACCCTTTCCCAAAAGGTTCCCCAGTTCCTCACAAAACTGAATCCCTCTTCCTTGCACCATCATTTCATCCACACATTGATAATACAGAGCTCTGCCTCCCTCTGGCGATCTGCGTGTGGAAGAGGGAGCATGTCAGAGAATGCTATCCTGGAGGTTCTGGATTTCAGCTTTCTACCTAAGAGCCTAAATTTGGATTCCAGAACATCCCTCCCACATTTTCCTATGTCATTGGTGCCCACATGTACCATGACAGCTGGCTCCCTCCACAGCACTGTCTAAAATCCTATCTAGTGACGCGTGAGGTCCTATATCTACCTACCAGGTAGACATGTTACCAGGTGATCCTCATGCCCACCAGCTACACAGTAGAGATGTCTATCATGTGATCGATTCCCTCCCCCCCCCCCCCCGCTGGGGGGGGGGAGGGAATCGGATCGTCTTGGTTTTGTTTTTATAAATATCGTGTAAATCGTAAATCGGGGGAGGGCGGGAAAACCGGCACACTAAAACATCCCTAAAACCCACCCCGACCCTTTAAAATAAATCCCCCACCCTCCCGAACCCCCCCAAAATGTCTAAAATTACCTGGGGTCCAGTGGGGGGTCCCGTTGTGATCTTCCACTCTCGGGCGTTGGGCGCGTTGATAGAAAATGGCGCCGGTGCCATTTTGGTTCCTGTTCCCCGATGTCACGAGCGTAGGAGATCGCTCCCGGACCCTCGCTGGACCCCCAGGGACTTTTGGCCAGCTTGGGGGGGCCTCCTGACCCCCACAAGACTTGCCAAAAGTCCAGCGGGGGTCCGGGAACGACTTCCTGCACTCGAATCGTGTTGCCGTACGGCCGGCACCATTTTGCTGTACGGCAATATGGCCATATGGTAATTTAAGACATTTTGGGGGGGTTCGGGAGGATGGGGGATTTATTTTAAAGGGTCGGGGTGGGTTTTAGGGATGTTTTAGTTTGCCGGTTTTCCCGCCCTCCCCCTTCCCCTGATTTACGATTTTTGACGATAAATCGGGGGAATTCCTATTAAATATCTCCTCTAACGATTTTTGACGATTTAAAATATATCGGACGATATTTTAAATCGTCAAAAAATGATTCACATCCCTACTACACAGCTATTTACATTCCTTATAACTGAATGAGCAAATATGATGGCCGACATAACCCTTCCCTCCTGGGCAGTAGCCCTGGGAGACACATCCTCAGTGTGAGAGGACAATGGACCACTTGGAAAGCAGGTCCTTGTTACAGAATCATTTCCTGCTGCACCAGGTTGATGCTCTCTGATCATAAGAACATTAGAACATAAGAACATGCCATACTGGGTCAGACCAAGTGTCCAAGCCCATTCCAACAGTGGCCAATCCAGACCATAAGTGGCTATGTATTTTCTAAGTCAACTTAATTAATAGCAGGTAATGGACTTCTCCTCCAAGAACTTATCCAATCCTTTTTTAAACACAGCTACACCAACTGCACTAACCACATCCTCTGGCAACAAGTTCCAGAGTTTATTTGTGCGTTGTGTGAAAAAGAACTTTCTCCGATGAGTTTTAAATGTGCCACATGCTAACTTCATGGGGTGCCCCCTAGTCTTTCTATTATCCGAAAGAGTAAATAACCGATTCACATTTACCCATTCTAGACCTCTCATGATTTTAAACACCTTTATCATATCTACCCTCAGCTGTCTCTTCTCCAAGCTGAAAAGTCCTAACCTCTTTAGTCTTTCCTCATAGGGGGGTGTTCCATTCCCTTTATCATTTTGGTTGCCCTTCTCTGTACCTTCTCCATCACAACTGTATCTTTTTTGAGATGCAGTGACCAGAGATATACACAGTATTCAAAGTGCGGTCTCACCATGGAGCGATACAGAGGCATTATGACATTTTCCGTTTTATTCACCATTCCCTTTCTAATAATTCCCAACATACTGTTTGCTTTTTTGATTGCCGCAGCACACTGAACTGACAATTTCAATGTGTTATCCACTATGACGCCTAGATCTCTTTCTTGGGTGGTAGCTCTTAATATGGAACCTAAATTTCTGTTATGTTCGCTGTAAACCAACATGATGTACCCACGAATATCAGTATAAAAAAACTGTAAAATAAATAAATAAATAAATTGTGTAACTATAGCAAGGGTTATTTTCCCCTATATGCATCACCTTGCACTTATCCACATTAAATTTCATCTGCCATTTTGATGCCCAATTTTCCAGTCTCACAAGGTGTTCCTGCAATTTATCACAATCTGCTTGTGATTTAACTACTCTGAACAATTTTGTATCATCTGCAAATTTGATTACCTCGCTCATCGTATTTCTTTCCAGATCATTTATAAATATATTGAAAAGTATAGGTCCCAATACAGATCCCTGAGGCATTCAACTGCCCACTCCCTTCCACTGAGAAAATTGTCCATTTAATCCTAATCTCTGTTTCCTGTGTTTTAGCCAGTTTGTAATCCACGAAAGGACATTGCCACCTATCCCATGACTTTTTACTTTTCCTAGAAGCCTCTCATGAGGAACTTTGTCAAACGCCTTCTGAAAATCCAAATACACCACATCTACCAGTTCACCTTTATCTACATGTTTATTAACTCCTTGAAAAAAGTGAAGCAGATTTGTGAGGCTAGACTTGCCTTGATTAAAGCCATGCTGGCTTTGTTCCATTAAACCATGTCTTTCTATATGTTCTGTTATTTTGATATTTAGAACACTTTCTGTTATTGTTATTATTACTTGAATTGTTACTCCAGTTTTTCCCTTGTTAAACTGTAAACCGATCCGATATGGTTATTTACTATGAAGGTCGGTATAAAAAACTGTTAAATAAATAAATAAAAAATAAATTCTTCCTGGCACTGAAATCAGGCTAACTGGTCTGTAGTTTCTGCATCGCCCCTGGAGCCCTTTTTAAATATTGGGGTTACATTAGCCACCCTTCAGTCTTCAGGTACAAAGGATGATTTTAATGACAGGTTAAAAATTTTTACTAATTGGTCTGAAATGTCATTTTTGAGTACCTTCAGAACCCTGGGGCGTATACCATCTGGTCCAGGTGATTTATTTCTCTTCAGTTTGTCAATCAGGCCTACCACATCTTCTCATTTCACCGTGATTTGGTTCAGTCCATCTGAATCATTACCCATGAAAACCTTCTCCAATATAGGTACCTCCCCAAAATCCTCTTCAGTAAACACCTAAGCAAAGAAATCATTTAATCTTTCCGCGATGACCTTATCTTCTCTAAGTGCCCCTTTAACTCCTCAGTCATCTAACGGTCCAACTGACTCCCACACAGGCTTTCTGCTTCGGATATATTTAAAAATGTTTTTACTGTAAGCTTTTGCCTATATGGCCAACTTCTTTTCTAATTCTCTCTTAGCCTGTCTTATCAATGTCTTACATTTAACTTGCCAACGCTTATGCATTATCCTATCTTCTTCTGTTTGATCCTTCTTACAATTTTTGAATGAAGATCTTTTGGCTAAAATAGCTTCTTTCACCTCCACTTTTAACCATGCTGGTAATTGTTTTGCCTTCTTTCCACCTTTCTTAATTTGTGGAATATATCTGGACTGTGTTTCTAGGATGGTATTTTTTAACAATGACTATGCCTCTTGTAGAGATTTTACTTTTGTAGCTGCTCTTTTCAGTTTTCTATCTAACTATTTTTCTCATTTTATCAAAGTTTCCCTTTTGAAAGTTTAGCATGAGAGCCGTGGATTTGTTTACTGTCCCCTTCCAGTCATTAATTCAAATTTGATCATATTATGATCACTATTGCCAAGTGGCCCCACCACCGTTACCTCTCTCACCAAATCCTGTGCTCCACTGAGAATTAGATCTAAAATTGCTCCCTCTCTTGTCGGTTCCTGAACCAATTGCTCCATAAAACTGTCATTTATTCCATTCAGGAACTTTATCTCTCTAGCATGTCCCGATAACACATTTACCCAGTCAATATCGGGGGAATTGAAATCTCCCATTATTCCTCCTCCAAGGCAGCCCTAGGGCTGCCAGACTGGAGTTGGGATTTGGTTACAATGTCCCTGAAGGTCTCATCTATATACCTCTGAGTTTACATTAAAAGATTGATTTGTTTTTTTTTGGTTTTTTTTTAATATATTATTTTAAGTGTGAAAGTGACACCTGTCTATAAATTAAAGGATGAGCTAGGGGTAGGAGTGGGGTGGAAGGGGAGGGAAATACATACACACAAACTTTTGTTTGTTGCCTGTCTTTCTGACCACCTATTTAAAACAAAACACACAAACACACTTTTTAAATAATTAAAAAATTCTCCAAACAGTACTTACTGATTATTTCCAGTCACCAGCAAGGTGATCCTCTCCTCTCAGTATTCCCACTGGATTGTGTGTTACTGAGCTCTTCCCTTGCAAAAGATCTTGTGCTTCTAAGGTAAATTAGTACAAAACAATACCTTTGGAGATTTACACTACAGTTAGTTGTCCTGAGTGACTCACTGCTATTCTGATTAACAAATTTTAGTATCTAATCAAATCAGTCACACAAACTTAACTCCTTTCCAAGGTGAGTTTTTTCAACCTTTTTGCTTAGATATACACTGTTCCTAGTTTATTTCTATCTTCTGGCTACCTTTTTTTAATACAAACACACAAACTTCTATATGTTGCCTGCATTTCTGACTATGTATTTAAAATAAAACACACAAACTTATTTTTGTTGCCTGTCTTTCTGTCTAGTTATTTAAAACAAAACACACAAACTTCTGTTTGTTGCCTGCCTTTCTGACTACCTATTTGAAACAAAACAAAACACTAAAAAATATACCCCAATAGTTTACTACTTTTAAAAATTTCTCCAGCAAGGGGATCCTCTCCTCTCAGTACTCCCACTAGATTGTGTGAATGTTTAAGCTCAGTATTGATGCATTGGCCAGGAATTAAGCCTGGGTTAATTTCTTGGAAGGCAGCCATGCTCACCACTACACCACCAATATTGATGAAAAGTAGCACAGAATGTCAGAAGGGGGATTTGAACCCACACCTCCAGGGGAAACTTCTCAGCCATCCTGACAAGTAAATTTGAGAGACTAGCAGTAGTGGGATTCAAACACACCCCACCCCACCCCAAGAAACTGCATCCTTAATCCAGCACCTTAGACCACTCAGCCATGCTATCCTTTGTTTTTTTATTGTGAGGGATCCTCTGGTCTTATCTCAGGCTTTCATGAAATCTGTTTTGCTTCCACTTTCATAAAATTATTTTACCTTCAACAGCCCTATTAGGAGGCAATTTCTTGCATCTATAACATTTCCGTGAAAAGTGATAGAGAGAAAGAGAGAAAATTGATAGATAAATGAATAGATAGATGCATAGATAGCTACTGGATGCGCCTATAGTTAGGAGCAGTGAGATTCTGGACTCTCTTGGCAGCCTAGATAAAGTGTATTTCACATATTAAAAATGTCAAAGGAAGACCATATGACTGTCAGTGTGGTTAAATGATGAGGTGAAAAAGGCATCTTTTAAAAAATAAAAGGCAGATCCAAATGAGGAAAAAGAAAGAACACAATCAATGGCAAATTAGATGTAAGATATTAACAAAGCAGGCCACGAATTAGAAGAAGCTTGCCATAAAAACAAAAACTAGTAATGGCATGAAGCCTTGACACATTTGATTAACCCACTGGATGACCAGGAAGTGAAAGGAGCATTCAAGAAATACAAGGCGACAGCAGAAAAACTTATTGAATTCTTTGTTTTGGTCTTTACTGAGGAATATGTTGGGGAGATACCTACACTAGCAACATTTTTTGAAAGTGATTATTCAAAGGACCTGAAGCAAATAATTCTGAAACCTAAAGAGGTTCTTTACATTACTTTATTAAAATTTATGAATTGCTTGGTGTACAAGGCTCTGAGTGATTTACAATGATATATACATAATCAAATTCTCAAGAACATATAATAAAATAACAACAATAAAACAGATCAACTGGACAAACTAAAAAATAAAAAATCACCAAGACCCTAGAGATCTCAAAGAACTAAAATGTCATATCACAGACTTCCTACTAGTAATCTATAATTTATCATTAAAATTAATCTCTGTGCCTGAAGTCTGGAACATGGCCATTGTAACATCAGTTTTAAAAAAGGACTCCAGAGTGATCAATAAAACTAATAGACCAATGAATCTGATGCTGGTGTTGGGCACTTAGAGAAGATAAGGTCATCGCGGAAAGATTAAATGATTTCTTTGCTTAGGTGTTTACTGAAGAGGATTTTGGGGAGGTACCTATATTGGAGAAGGTTTTCATGGGTAATGGTAAAAGCTATTCTAAACAACGGAATTACTGGGTATATGGATAGACATAGCTTAATGGGGAAGAGCCAACATCAATTTAGCAAAGCGAATCTTGTCTTACCAATCTACTAGAATTTTTTAAGGTACAAATTAACATGTGAATAAGATGGAGCTGGTCAATATGGGGTATCTGGATTTGCAGAAGGCATTTGGAAAAGTCATTCATGAAATACTCCACAGGAAATGTAAAAGGTCATGGGATAGGTGGCCATGTCTTATTGGGAATGGTATCTAATTTAAAAGACAAGAAACAGAGTTGGTCTAAATGCTGAATTTTCTCAAGAAGAGAGGTGAATTGTGAAGTGCCTTGGAGAACAATACTGGAACCATTGCTGTTTAGCATCTTCTTAAATGATCTAGAAAAGGGAGCTATGTGTGAGATGAAATTTGCAGATGATATAAAATTATTCAAACTAGTTAAAACACAAGTGGATTTTGAAGAATTGTAGGAGGATCTTGTGAGACTGGAGGACTGGGTATCTAAATGTCGGCTGAAATGTATGGTAGACATTTGTAAAGTGATGCACATGGAGAAAAAAATCCTTATGATAGATAAAAAATGCCGGGTTCTATATTAGGAGCTCCCACTCAGCAAAAGGATCTTGGAATTGTGGAAAGCACATTGAAACCATCAGCTCAGTCTTCAGCAGTTGCCAAAAAACAAGGAAATAGAATGCTAATAGTAATTTGGAAAGAAATAAAAAACAAAATGCAGATCCAAAGTGTGACCACATTTGACTACTGAGTACAGTTCTGGTCTCCACATCTCAAAAGAGACATAACATTTCTAGAAAAAATGAGAGATGGACAACAACAACAATAAAAGGATATGAAATAGCTCCCTTCTGAGAGAGACTAAACAGGTTAGGGTTTTCAGCTTGAAGAAGGGACCACTTAGAGGGCATATGATAGAGGTTTATAAAATCATGAGTGGGTGCAACAGATGAATAGGGAATGGTTATTTACTCTTTTAGATAGAAAAGAACTAGGGGGCACACATTGAAACTAATAGGTAGCAGATATAAGACAAACTGGATACAATATTTTTTTAGTCAATGCACAACTAAGTTGTGGAACTTGTTGCCACAGAATGTGGTCAAGGGATCTGGCATAGCTGAGTGTAAAAACATACATAGACACAGAAACATAGAAATGATGGCAGTAAAGGACCAAACGGTCCATCCAGTCTGCCCAGCAAGCTTACAATAGCATCAGCTGTACCTTACAGGTCTCCCCTATAACGGTAGCATCAGGGGTAGGGTTTGGACAAAGTCCTGGAAGAAAGGTCCATTAACAGTTGTTAGCCAAGTAGGGTTGGGGAAAGCCACCACTTATCGCTGGGAGTTTGCAACAAGAAATGAATCTATATTTTGGGATCTGCTGGGTACTTGCTAGGAATCTGGATTTACCACTGTCTGAGACAGGATGCTGGGCTCCATGGATGTTTGGTCTGATCCAGCATAGCCCGTCTTATGATTCCTTGAAACTAAGAAATAGCAGATTTAAAAAAGGTTTAAAAAGTATTTATTTTAGTTAATGAATGGTTATGGTATGGAATTTGTTACCAGAGAATGAGATCAAGGCTAATTATGTAGATGAGTTTTAAAAAGTTCTGGACAAACATTTAGAGGACAGATCCATACAAAATTATTAACCAGATAGAGTTGGGTGTTTCCACTTCATGTCTCTAGGATTGAGGTAAGTGAATGGTGTTTCCTATTAGGATCTGCTGGGTTTTTCCAAATGACCCACAATGGCCTTTATTGAAGACAGGATTCTGGGTTTGATGGACCATTGATTTGCTTCAGCATGGAATGTCTTACATTTTTATGAATAAGGGTAGCAAAATTGAGAGGTAATCTTAAGAATCGCATGCTGATGCTGTATAGAAATTATATACAATGGCATGGAAATAAGAAAATAATCTGTCACTTACGTGTTACAAGGCTGGATGCTGGGGGCCTCAGTAAAGTGAATTGGGGGGGTGGTTTTATCATTGTGAATAGGGAAGACCGCCCCTATAATGATGTCCCCTTGCTTTATGTATCCTGTTACTTTTGCACTGTTTGGCTGAGAGTTGACTTTAGCAGCATTATAAACAGGGATGGACAGTATCAGGAAATAAGTCAGTGCTGTCAGCATAATTTCCTGCATCGAGCTGTGCCGATCTCAACTTTCCTGAAGCTTTTGCCTTGGGTGGAATGGAAAAAAAAACTTCGTTATTACATGTGAATGTGAAAGGGTTATGACCAGGCTTCGGGTGAAAGAGAAGTTTAGGGTGATAATCAGGGCTAGGGTTTTTATGAAAGAGTTAGATAAAGATTAGGGATATAGTTGGTGTTAGAGTGAAGGTTAGAAACACAGGGTTAGGTTTAAGTTTAGATATTCAGATAGAGTTAGAGAG
Organism: Rhinatrema bivittatum; assembly: GCF_901001135.1. Taxonomy (NCBI): domain Eukaryota; kingdom Metazoa; phylum Chordata; class Amphibia; order Gymnophiona; family Rhinatrematidae; genus Rhinatrema; species Rhinatrema bivittatum. The sequence goes on from NC_042633.1 coordinate 9,895,725, forward strand.
AGGATTATGGATATGATTAGGGTTAGAGTGAAGGTTAGGATCAGGGATATGATTAAGAAAAGTCAGTGTAAGGGCTAAGATTAATGATAGGGTTAGTCATAGTTATTGTGAAGGCGTCCATAACTGAGGGCTTGTTTTATAAAGGCTTTGACCCAAAGATTAAAACAAACAATTGAGATTTCTTAAAAATCACATTCAAAGAATAATACTTGAACTAAATATGTTCCCAAAACTGCTTTATAGAAAACATGCATCACTATTGGAAGGACAAGGTTCAAAGCCATTTACATGGGTGACAGATAACTTACTCAGTTAAACTGCCTCTCTGAAACTGCCCTCCCTCAACCCATCTACACGTGCACGTGTTCTTCAGCAAGCTACATTTAAGGGAGGTGTTCCTTGGGGTTTGTTTTGGGCAGGATCAGAAAATAAGTCATAAAACGCCAGTGCAGATGTCCCCAGGTCCTTTGTTTCAGTGTGAAAGATCATGAATGTCCTTCCTCATTGAGAGTCAATGTAAAGTCTGCAGGTAAAAAATATCCAAGGATTTTGTCCCAAGGAGGACACTTTTAACATTGCCCTCCACCCTTCCCAAAAGTGGAAGTCTTCAAAGAGATTTGCTCGTGTAACAAAGGTGTTACCTGGGTAAATTGTGCAGACGAAGCCTGCCTGCCCTCCCTTCACAGCACATAAACTTTCAGCCATGGGGGAGAAGGGGGAATGGGAACGTGCGTGCCGGGAGCTCAAATGAAAGGAACGCTTTTTACCTGTGGGAACGTGAGCTTGCAGCCTCCTTGGCATTTTTAAAAATGCACAAGTTTTTTGTTTTTTTTTTAATTCTTTATTTCTTAATTTCCAGTTTACATAATCAGTAATTCCTTACATTCAATATATCCATTGAAATGCATTGTTTCCTTAATTTCAACATAAAAGAAAAGGAAAAATAAAATATTCAAATTATCACATATCAAGAAACTTAACTTAATCTTTCAATGTTGAGATCAACATAATATATCTCAATAATTTCCATAGAAACCTAAAAAGGTTTTGAGGAATTCAAGCAAATATGGAAGAAAACAATTACACATTATCATTCATAATATTTTATTTTATTTTATTTAAAATTTTTATATACCGACATTCATCCAGGATATCACATCGGTTTACAGTGTAACACAAACAAACGCCAGGCATGGCGCTTTACATTGAACAAATAAAACAAGTTAACAAATGAATAAATGATGGTGTGAATAACAAGGGGAAATTTGCATTAAATAATCAACGAGGTTTGTAAATATATACATATGTACAAAAGGAAGACACTAAGAGATAATAGGAATGCACAGTATAACAGCCATTTATAAATCTAAGTCTCACACATCAGGTAACTATAGGGGAAGAGGTTATCGGCTCGCGTGTCTCCACAAACTGACGTAATTGTTCTATTTGTGTAAAACAAAAAGATTTGTTTCCTTTCTTAATATCACATTTGCAAGGGTATTTGAGCAGAAACGAAAAACCTAAGGAAATAACTCTTTGTCGCAGGGCCAAAAAATCACATGTTTTGAACTTGTTATAGGTGCTAAATCTGGGAATATTTTTACTATTTGGCCGTAAAAAGAAACAGGGAATTTTTGAAAATAAACTTGCATCAATTTACCTATGTCTACCGTTGATATAAGCGATACAATTAGCGTATCTCTATCTAACACCTCTAGAGTTGTATCTTCTAAGAAACTAGTGAGATTAACCGGGATGGTAACTACTGCTGCTGAAGCTCTTTTTTTTACAAAGAAACAAGTATTAACTGAAAACAAATTATTTTCCGAAACACCCAGAGCTTCAATAAAGAATCTTTTCAAAGTTACATATGGGATTTCTCCCGCAATCTTAGGGAAATTCACAATTCAAGCGCCATAAGAACGGCGCCTGAGAGATCACGTGATGTGGTGAGCTGGGAGGACGCTTTCCTCACCTGCTTCAGGGCCCACTCCACCAATCGCGCTTAATCCTGGCGAGATAGCAGTGATAGAGGAGCTACCAATATACGGACGCAGAGGGCGAATGTCCATCATTAATTATATGAACCGCACAACACCACCGATGACAACTAAAGGGGGTAAACGCGACAGAGAAAAACCTAAAGTTCCAGCTCCAAAAATGGCGGCTGCTAGGGATGGTGAGTCCCTCTCCCCCTCCTCTGCGGCGCTCACTATCATGGATATTAAAGCAGCAATCCGAGAAGCACTGGATGAAAAGCTCGATCATATCACGGCTCAGTTAGGGGAAGTTCAAGAATCTCTTAAGGAGCTTACCCCCCGTATAGAACAAGCCGAGAATCGGATTTCTAGTGTGGAAGATGAGGCCTTACAAACTGAGCGCAAAATGGCTGCCACAGATAAGCAGTTAAAGCTTTTAGAGGATAAAATTGATGAGCTTGAGAATCGGACACGGAGGGACAACTTACGTTTCCTGGGTTTCCCAGAGAGTATTGAGGAGAGGACCTTATGTGCCGTCCTGGAAGAATGGCTTCCCACGTCCCTCATGCTGCCGCATTTACAAGGCAAACTGGTGGTTGAAAGGGCCCACCGGCTAGGCGCGAAGAGAGATCACTATACCCGCCCGCGGCTCGTAATCGCAAAAATTTTAAATTCCGCTCACAAAGCGGAATTGTGGAGGGCTTCAAGAGCTAAGCGGGATTTAACATATCAAGGCAACGAGATCCGCATTTTTCAGGACTTTTCGGCCGCGGTCTCCGAAGCCCGCCGAGCTTTCTCCGCCGTTTGCACTAGACTACATAGCTGTGGTGTTAAATTTACCCTGCTCTTTCCCGCGCGCCTTCGCGTCTGGCACGACGACCGAGCGCGAGTTTTTGAGACGCCGTCCTCCGCACAGGTATTCCTCGCAGAATTGAATGCTGGCCCGGGGAGTTAAGTTTCTGAGCAGCTGAGTCGGGGAATGGCGCCTTTGGGCGTGGCGCACTTCGACATCGAGGGAACGTAGTAAACAAGCCCGGGTTTTGGTAGATATGAAGTGGCTCGGATCGGAACAGGTACTCTGTGCATGAGTTTAGTTTTCAGGTTACCACGTTGGTATGTGGCACATTGGCCACCTTTTATGTTGATACTTACCGGCCTCGAAAGAGACTCCTACCATGGCGGCCCCCCCGAGGTCCGGCGGACACAGCAGCGTGGCAGCGGCGACATGCGAAGGGGAGTTTGTAATTTACCAGCTTCAGCTAATAGCCCTGCATACAGGAAACTGCTTGGAAATGGAGGTAGGCAAAAGCATTGCTGACCCTGACCTCCCCCGACTCATCGACAGACTGGTCACCGGGAGGCTTCTTAGCACGGAACTTGAGCACGGGTGGCCTCAAATTGAGGTACAGCGCTCCAGGGGGGACGGCTATCCCGGCGATCCGGCGACTACGGGTGTCTGCAATATACAAAGAGGGGGGGAGCGGAGCTCATTCTTTCCCCGTTGTTGGATATGGGTCTATATGGATGCCTAACAGACAGCTTTATTTTTCAAAAAAAAAAAAATCCAACACAAAGTGACGGCTTTCGCGGCTTACCCGGCGGTTAGGTTCCCTCCCCAGGCAAGGAAGGAAAGGCTGGGGCAAGAGGGAGATAGCGAGACTGTTGAGTATATCCGCTCGCAGAGCTGTTTTTTCTTTTCTTTTCCTTCGTCTCCCCCTCCGACATAACTGAGGACTCTACACGGCTTCTGCCATTGTTCACGTGGAGAGCCGAGACTTGGGCTGGCTTCTTTTTCAGGTCGTGCTATGGTGCAGGACTGGGTGACCTTCTAGGTCAAGGTCCCGTACGACGCAATAGAGGACCGTTTCACCAAACGAGGCTAAGGACTGGTCTGGTATTCGTTGGACCCTTCGCTAGTTCAATTCCGTATACTCCACACCAGACGTTCTGGTTTTTTTTTTGGGGTTTTTTGGACTTGTAACCCCCACTTGGTGGAGTGGGGCACCTGGACACATTTATGAGATCTCCATGCCTCCGAAGTTTCTTGGAGGTGTTAAGGTTTATGGGTTTTTTGGGGTTAAGGTGGGGGATGGATGGGGGGGAGTGGAGGGGAGGTGGCAAGGGGGAAGGGAGGGGGGAACTAGGGGAAGGTTCACTTGGCCTAAGGAAAGGGGAAGGATCAAAGGAAGGCGAGCGGAGAGGTGGCTAGGCTGGGGGCCACCCTCTGCACTCGATAGCATCTGGAGTCATAACATTGTTTTCTATATCGGAACAGGGGACTGTCTAAATTAATATCCTGGAACGTGAATGGCCTGGGCACACCAGTAAAGCGGAAAAAAGTCCTGGCCTACCTTAAGCGTTTGAAGGCCGATGTAGCTTGCATTCAGGAAACGCACTTAACAGCGCAGGAAAGCCAAAAGCTGCAGCGGGATTGGGTGGGTGATTGTGTGTATGCGGCGGCATCGCATAGGAAGGGTGGGGTTGCAATTTTGATCAATAAAACGGCAAATTTGCAGGTTTCCCGGTCCATTTCTGATCCGGAGGGCCGCTACATTATCCTACTGGGGACTTGGAATAACAGACCTGTGACCATATGCAATGTATACGCCCCGAATGACTATAACCATAAATTTTATGTGCAATTGTGCAATTTATTACAAACAAACACACAAGGAACATTGTATGTATTAGGGGATTTCAATTGTGTACATGATGTATTACTTGACAAAAGTGCTCCAAAAACACAAAGGGCGGGGGGAGGGGGCAATGGCCCTAAACAAGGTATAGCTTTTCTTTGTCATCATTTGGCCCTATTGGATGTGTGGCGAACACTCCATCCACTAGAAAGGGACTATACGCACCTCTCACGATCTCATCATACACTCTCACGGATAGATTACATTCTTGCTCCTAAGGATGAGCTCCCCACTATACAAACTGCCGAGATTGAAGTGTTAGCTATCTCAGATCATGCCCCGGTCTCCCTCCGCTTGCGGACACCGGCTTCTACACCCCAATCCCGTTTGTGGCGTTTCCCTTCTTTCCTTAAGGCGGACTCTCATTTCCGAGACTTTTTAAAACAGAAATGGAAAGAGTATGCGCACAATAATAAACAGCACATTAACACACCGCAGCTGTATTGGGAGACAGCGAAAGTGGTACTTCGGGGAGATATCATAGCATATGTACACGCCCGAAACAAAAGAATAAATCAGTCTATCTTAGACTTAGAGGGCTTACTACAGCGTGCAAAGAGTGCATTGCAAAGTCATAACTCCGACGCTAATCGAACTGAGTTTTATAGTATTCTGGGTCGGCTAAACACCCTCCTGGACACTAGGGCGCAATCTTATCTGTGGAAAGGGCAGCAAGTTTTCTTTAAATATGGAAATAAGACTAGTCGGTTGCTGGCCAACTTAATAAAAATCTGACGACGCAAAGCGGCTATTACGACTCTACGTACTTCCACGGGTAGCCTTACCAAAAAAGGATCAAGAAATACGAGAAATTTTTCGCCAATTTTACGGAGCGCTGTATACCGCGGAGCCTGACGGTGAGGGGGTGGTGGAAGATCACTTTTTTTCGGATGTGGCTATTCCCTCCCTCTCGGGGTCCCAACTTTTATTTTTGAACCGCCCAATCCAAGAATTTGAAATTGCCCAGATTATCGCTGCTGCCACCCCAGGCAAGTCTCCAGGCCCCGATGGCTTCTCTTATGACTTTTATAAAATCCTGGAGCCCTTCATTAGTGCGCCCCTGATGGGTTATTTCAAGGAAGGCCTTCGGGAACAGTTTTTTCCTGCACATTTCAATGAAGCGCACATCATAGTTTTGCCCAAGCCCGGGAAAGATCCGCTAAGCCCCTCTTCTTACCGACCGATTTCTTTACTAAATTGTGATTTAAAAATTTTAGCGAAAGTCCTAGCAGAGAGAATAAAGGTTATTCTTCCCAGCCTCATTTCTCACCACCAGACTGGCTTTGTTAAAGGGCGCAAACCGAATGCGAATATTATTAAATTACTCACGGCCATGACCATTTGTCAAGAGCGGGATATTCCCGCTCTGGTGATTGGATTCGATTCAGAAAAGGCCTTTGATCGGGTGGCCTGGCCCTATCTCTTCTCCACCTTACAAAGATTTGGGATTCGCGGGGATTTTCTACATTATATTTCCTTGTTATATCAGGGCCCCACATCGCGGGTCCTGGTGAATAATGGCGTGTCAGAGGTTGTGGACATCCAGCGAGGGGTAAGGCAGGGCTGTCCTCTGTCCCCCCTACTGTATATCTTATGCTTGGATCCGCTTTTGCGGAAAATTGATGGGTGTAGGGGGGTGAAAGGCTTTGGGGGTCCGCAGCGCATTTTTAAAATAGCTGCTTTTGCAGACGATCTGCTAGTCTATTTAACGCAGCCCCATCTTTCCCTACAGAATGTATTGAGACTTCTGGAACAATATAGTCAATTTGCGGGCCTAAGGATCAACTTTACCAAGTCGGAGGCCTTAGCTGTCACAGCTTCTACCTGCGCGCTTTGGCAGGCTGATTTCCCCCTTACATGGACAAAGGATACGTTAAAATATTTGGGTTTACATATTCCCAAAGACGTGAGGCATTTTTATCGGGTGAACATACCTCCCCTTTTAAAAAATCTCAAGATTCTATGAACAGATGGAATTCCCTCCCGCTGTCCCTGATGGGGCGTATACAGCTTTTTCAAATGGTTTTGCTCCCGAAGTGGCTATACATCCTCCAACTGGCCCCTCTATGGATAACCAAACAAGACCATTCTCGGTTCCAACAAACACTACGTTCCTTTTTATGGAAGGGACGAAAATCTTGAATACCCTTGGCGACGCTTGTTCGACCCAAGGACGGGGGAGGTTTGGGGTGTCCTAACTTGCTTTGGTATAATTTAGCGTGTAGTATACGATACGTGAAAGATTGGCTTTTCGGACTGTCCTCTATCACCCCATATGCCTATCTCTTAGAGTGGTATGGGGTCTCATCTTTAAATCCTTTGTTACAACTCCCGGCTACTATGATTCCCAACCCCATTAAAATGCATGGAATATGGCAGCTATGTCGGACGGCATGGCAGTTTTTTTGTAAGCTGGGACGGGTCCCAACTCCCCTTACGCCATTACTTACGATCACGGGCCACCCTCTTTTTATGCCAGGGAAAACTAGCAGAGTCTTTCACAGATGGAAGACATCGGGGCTAACATACATTTATGAGCTTTACGATGAGCGGACTGGAGACGTATCCCCCTTTTCGACTCTTAAACAACGGTACTCTCTCCCAGATGGAGATGTGTTTGCCTACACTCAGGTTAGACATTTTCTTCGCTCAGGGACACTCTTTTACAGATACTATAGAAATAAAAAAGGTGCGGGAGGTGGTTCAGGTGGGAAGGGGTCAACGGGCCTCGGTTTCTTATTTTTATAAAGAACTTATGGGGTTTTTGGATACACAACCGCTTCAGGCTTTGTACACTAGATGGCAATCTTGGCCTTTGTTTTCTTTAACTTATGATGAATTTCTGCAATGTTTTCGTGAACTGACAGATTCATCTGAGAATGCGCTGCTACAGGAAACCCAGTACAAATTTCTTTGGCAGTGTTATATTTACCCCCAGAGAGCCTATCAAATGAAAATTGCACAAACTTCAAAGTGTCCCAAATGTATCAACCTAGAGGGCACCTATTTGCATTGTTTCTGGGAATGTAAAGAGATAACCAAATTTTGGAAACAATTGTGCAATACCTGTCAAAAAATTTTGAAAAAAAAGTTGACACCAGATCCCAACCTTTGGTTTTTTGGCATGGATAATTCACTGCCTGTTCCGTTATCTCAGGCAGAATGGTTTTTTATTTTAAGGGCGGGACTATTAGGCAAACAGGTAATTCTGGCACAGTGGTTAGCCGCAGACCCCCCACACCATGAATACTGGTTTAAGAAGATGGTCCGATTATGTTCTATGGAACATGCCATTTTGACAAAAACAGAGCCAAAGAGATCGGTACGCACATCATTAACTTGGAAGGCTTTTACGACATATTTAAGTCCTAGGGTTCGACATCGAGGCGATCCGTGGGTTTCCGGACCAATGGATAATTCACTTACCAGTTGCAGTGGGACAACGCCAAGCGTGTGACTTCTATGCTTGGATGGCAGAGATTTCCCCGATCAACACCGTGATCTACTTGCCCAACCTTATGGCCAATCGATGACAGAGACTGAAAACAAATATACGTGAGATGGGGGGGGGGGGGGGAGGGTTGAACTCTTGTATAAGAAATTGGCTTATATGATTGTTGAATGTTATTGAAAATCTTTAATAAAAATAAATCAAAAAAAAAAAGAACGGCGCCTGAGAGAAGGTGAAGTTGTGGGACTGTTGCAGAGCCGTCCAACTTACCCGGAACAGCGAATCCAGCCCCGGAGGCCTCAACGTGAGGGGAGGAGTTTCAAGCGCCATAAGAACGGCGCCTGAGAGAAGGTGAAGTTGTGGGACTGTTGCAGAGCCGTCCAACTTACCCGGAACAGCAAATCCAGACCCGGAGGCCTCGACGTGAGGGGAGGAGTTTCAAGCGCCATAAGAATGGCGCCTGAGAGAAGGTGAAGTTGTGGGACTGTTGCAGAGCCGTCCAACTTACCCGGAACAGCAAATCCAGCCCCGGAGGCCTCGACGTGAGGGGAGGAGTTTCAAGCGCCATAAGAACGGCGCTTGAGCGGCGCGCCACCACTGCCGGCGCGGCTTTGTCTAGCTTAGTCCGGACTAGGACGGACTAGGAGGAACGGCTCTCTAATCAATCCTAAATTTTTGAGGAGTCAAAGAAAGTGCACAACAAGCTTTCGGTATACAGAGTAATTTGAATTTATCCTTATAAATGCCGGTGAAGAGAAAAGGCAAGGTAAGGGTCTTTCCTTCAGAGCCCCTACCTCCACTTTTACAACTCGAAATCGATCGCTTTATGACACAGCTAGCTAAGGAGGGATCCGAGGATCCTGTTGGGAACTCTCTGGAGGGAGAACCGGAAGCTCCCCAAGAGGAGGTCTCCCTCAGTCCCGAACAACGTCCACCTCCTGCCCAGTGTGGCGCAAATGGGGAAGCAACAGTTCCGCTCACCATTGTAGGTGAACAAGCGCCACTGTGTGAAGGTGTTAACCCCAGTTCAGTCTCGGAGGAAAGGAGACTGGAAGAGAGGAGCTCCAACGAGATATCCTCTTTGGAGGAAGCTACAACTTCGGTCGGAAGTAAACAACTGGTCATTCCTCACCCCGAGCAACATGAAAAAATGCGTCCTACAAGTACAAGGCCAGAGACGGTAACAGTGGGAGCCTTATGGGATCTGGTAAGCGGCTTAAGTGACACCGTGAACAGATTAGAAAGTAAAGTAGACTCTGTTTCCTTAAATTTCCAACAGCAGTTTACCGGTATGAAGCAGAAAACGGAAGAAGTTATTCTTCGGGTTGATGAAGCAGAGAAAAATATTAAATCATTACAGACATTAAATACTATGTTAATAAAAGATTATACTGCTTCCTCTAGACGTTTAGAATTCCTTGAGAATAATATTAGTCATCTAAATGCACAAGTTTTAAAGACAGTATTGTGTTTTATGTGACATTTGGATCATTTTCCAGCTTCCCCAGTTTTCTGTTGGCGTGCTGACGTTTGATAAGAGCAGAGCTCGGGTCTCGGTGCTGTTCCTGGAGGATCAGGAGCCGCGTACGAATCATTCCAAGGGGCTGTTTTATGTGAGTCTGGGATGCCATGGTAATCCCTTCTTTGATGTCTATCTGAAGAGGTCCAGAAGCTGATGTGATGGAGGCGGCTGGGTTGTCGCCATAACAGATGTGCAGGGACCTTTTGGGGGAATTTGAGGAATCGTGATCAGACCCCGCAAAGGATTTGATGTTTGAAGGAGCACAGGGGGGGTTAAAGAGACCCATACAAAGTGCAGCAGAGACGGAGGAGCGGGTAGGGGGAAAGCAGGAGCAATAACCAGAGATAGAGGAACTGCCGGTGGGGCAAGAATTAGAAATACAGGAACTGCTTATGAGAGAGAGAGGGAGGAAGCGAGGGCGGGAAAGCAGTCTCCTTCAATGCCAAGAGCTGATTCTGTTTAAAGTGTCAGACAGATGTGAATCTCTTTCCAAGCCCTGCAAGACCTGATTTAAGTGTTAGGCAAAAGAGATGCAAAAAAATAAACAAACTTGGGCTACCACACAGTTGGTTTCACATAAGTTTGAAATAACTCAGCTTCTGCCCCCACTGTTAATGTCCTGCATCATCTAGGACGTGCTAAATAAAATGCACAGTAAAATGGAGCCAGGAGAAATACTTGAATACTGTGTGCAGTTTTGGTCACCGCATCTCAAAAAGGATATGGCTGCACTGGAGAAAGTGCCAAGAAGTGCGACCAAAATGATAAGAGGCCAGGAACGTCTGCCCTATGAGGAAAGGCTAAAGAAGTTAGGGCTGTTGAGTTTGGAGAAGAGACGACTGAGGGAGGAAATGATCGAAGTCTACAAAATCATGAAAGGACTTGAACAAGTTAATGTAAATTGGTTATTTACTCTCTCAGATAATAGAAGGACCAGGGAGCACTCCATGAAGTTAGCAAGTAGCTCATTTAAAACAAATCGAAGAATATTCTTTTTCCCTCAGCACATAGTTAAAACTCTGGAAATCATTTCCAGAAGATGTGGTTACAGCAGTTAGTGTAATTGGGTTTAAAAAGGTTTTTGGATTAGTTCCTAGAGAATAAATCCATAAACTGCTATGATGGTAATTAATAAGCAATAGTAGCTTGTGATCTATTTAATGTTTGAGTACTTGCCAGGTACTTGTGACTTGGATTGGCCACTGTTGGAAATAGGATACAGGGCTTGATGGACCCTTGGTCTGACTCAGTATGGCATTTCTTATGTTCTTATGTGTGCGCTTCTGAGGGACCCTTGCCTGGCTTTTTCCAGCCATTCGATGGGCAATAGTCCCCCTTTGCTATTTGCAAACATGTTTGCTGGTCACAGTGCTTGGGTGGATTTTTTCCCCTTTCCAAATTTTCAAACTTGTGCAAAACCAAATAATATGAGGCCTTTTTCTTTCATCTTTTTGCCCAAATCTGGCCCTGAGATTCTCTGCTCTGACATTCCCTTCAGATTTGTGACAGCGCCTCAAATATCTCTTAAAAATAAGATTTGAAAAGCATACATACATACTTCTGACTTGAGTCCTTCGAAGCAAAGCTGGAGCTCACTCGGGATCTGACACTTTTGCTGCCAATTTCTGGTTTATAACTTTTCAGGTATTCCCCAATCGCAAGGACCAATTTCCATGATGGAATAATTGCTAATTGTTCTGTGGTTTTCACAAGCCATGGAGGAGGATGCGATTGATAAACAAAAGCATTAACTTTGAAATGAGAAGATTTGAGGGAAAATACTTTTTACTATATAGGACAGATGCTAAATAAGAGCTGTCATTTCCCCAGGCTGAAATTATACATATAACATTAAAGAAAACCTGCCTTTTCCTCAGGCTGGGATCAATGTGTAAAGGAGACCTGCTTTTCTCCTTAGTCTGAAATGAAGTATGAAGCGTATATCACACAGATAAGTGATAAATGTCTTTGTTCCCTGCCATTATTAAGTACTTCATGGTAGAGGCAGGGTCTATGGTTATGCCATAGGCTAGGGTAAGTGAGTGGGGCAAGAAGGCTGTTATCTGTTGACATGCCACTTTGATGTCAACAGCAGTACTATGATATCATCAATATGATTCATTCTACCTCATCCCTATAGAGGGCAGACAGTGTTTTCCCACCATGCACTGATGGTTACTGAGGGGTCAGGCCATGGGTGTTGCCATCATAAGCACCATCATGTAATAGCGGCAAAGACCGGTCAGTGCCATGTTGCCCTATACCACCAACAAGTCTTCTTTATATGGTATGCTGGGGACCTCTCTAGATCACCAGGGTCTATTTTTGACATAAGGAGTAGAGGTGGAAGGAGAGGGGACAACAATAAAATTCTAGGGTGTAATATTTTGGAAGGTGGAATCCGGAGGGGGGGGGGGGGGTGAGAGGGAGTAGAGGGGCCTGGACACAGGTCATGTTGGCTGGGATGACTGTATTTGTGGCCAGGGTTTGGGTCAGTGTTGGGTACCATGGCTGGAGACAGACTAAGGCTGCTCCAGCACCAGAATGCTTCATTGGCTAGGGCTGGTTCTGGAGCCTAATGAAGAGTCTGGGTTCTGATGGCTGCATTGCGCTGTACCGGCTGGAGTTGGACTGAAGGCCTGAGAGAGGGCCTGGGTGTAAATCTGAGCTGAAGGAGCAAGGGCTGTAAGGCCAGTCCCAGGAGTTGCTCGAAGTTCATGGAAGCAGCCAGAGGAAGGAGAGCTCTTTCTGAGGGTTCAGGCTTGAAGGGCTTGCCTGATGCATTGAATAAAGTGACACAGGAGCTAGGGGAGGCTCCCATGGTGCTGAGGAATCCAGCATTAGGCCACATGGAAGATGGGTTGGAGCTATCAGCGCAGCTTTAGGATGCTCCTGCCATTCCCTCTGATGACAGAGCCATGGTGGTAAGGAAAATAAGTCTGTGCCACCATGGTTTTGTGGGACAAGTCTCTCTCAAGTGCCTAGAGACATGGCTTGTACCCTGACTTGTCTCTAGCTTCCACCCTTTGGTTTTGGTATCGACGTCTGATTTCTGCCTCCGACCCGGCTCCGTCTTCTGCTTCGTCCCTGGCTTTGGTTTGGATTTCTGACTGCTGGCTTCTGACCCGGCTCATCCCTGGACTCCGACTCCGGCTTCTTCGTCACTGCAGGGTTCCGGTCCTCACTGGCCCAGAGGATTCTCCTAAGTCCCAGCGGCTCGGGCTCTCATGGGCTCCTCCCGGGGGAGCTATGGGCTTCCAAGGGTGAAGACTCTTCAGCCACCTGGGCCCAGCTGTCCTTCGTCCCTTTCACCGGCCGATGTTCAGATCCTTGGTCGCATAGGATTCCACCTAAGCCCAAGCGGTCCGGGTCCCTACGGGCTCCTCCAGGGGGTACCTCGGACTTCCAGTGGTGAAGCCTTATCCGAGTCTCTTCCGTGCCGCCTCCCGGATGTGACGCTTGCTGTGGTCCTCCACAGTGCACCATCCACCTCCTTAGCCGGCTCAAGGGTCCATGACCGTAACAGTTTGCAAGGCCATGGACCCGTTGGCCCTTGCAAGCCTGAAAGCCATTCCGGGCATCGCCCAGAGGCTGCAACAGCAGCAGATCTGCATCAACACCCTGATGGCGACAGTACAGGGGTTAGCCGACCATGCCGGCGGAGCCATGGCTGCCAACTCCAGGGTACCTGGAGCTGGGGCCAATTCCGCCGCCACAGCACCCATCCAGATGTTGGTACCTTCACGATTTTCAGGGGACGCAAAGCAATGCCGGGGATTCCTGAACCAGTGCTATATTCGGTTTGACCTTCTTCTGCTTCAGTTTCTGACCGACCGGGTCAAGACAAGCTTCATTATTTCTCTGCTGGACGGGAGACCCCTGGTCTGGGCCTCCAACCTCTGGGAGTGCCAGGACCCTCGCCTGAACAACCTGGTACTTTTCGTCTCTGCCTTTAGGCGGGTCTTTGATGAGTCCTCCTGCAAACCTACTGTCGCCTCCGAGCTACTCCAGCTCCGTCAGGGTAACCGGCCTCTGGCGGAACATGCCGTAGATTTCCAGATTCTCGCCACTGAGCTAAACTGGGAAAGTGACAGCCTGCATGCCATCTTCCTGGAAAGTCTCTCCCCAAAGCTGCAGGATGAATTGGCGGCCAGAGACCTCCCCAACGACCTGAACGCTCTTATTGATCTTGCAGGCCACGTGGACCGCCGCATCCAACGCCGGTTTCAAGAAAAGAAGTCAGCTCCTAGGCCTGGGACCTTTGGACTGACTCCTTCCCGCAGCGGGAGCTCTCCGTCAGTTTCTTCAGGGGCTCAAGACACCGAACCCATGCAGGTGGGTCGAGGACCCATCTCCCAAGAAGAACGAAGGAGACGCCGGTCCCTGGGCTTATGCATGTACTGGGGTGGCAAGGGCCATTTTGTTGCCCGTTGTAGCGAGTGTCCGGGAAACGCTCAGACCTAGGGACCGTCGGGGAGCTAACCCTAGGTCACACCACTTCTGACTCCCCATGCTTCGTGCCGGTGACCTTACTCCTCCCGGAGGGAGAGTTTGAAACATAAGCCCTGATCGACTCGGGAGCCGGGGGAAACTTCATACACCAGGAGCTAGCTCAGCAACTCCAGATCAAGGTTCAACCCCAAAGGCCCCCTCTCCGCGTGTCCTCCATTCAAGGAAGACTCCTTCCAGGCACCATCGCTACCCGCACCCAGCCTCTCATCTTACGTATGGGCGTTCTGCATCAGGAGGAGATCTCCTTCCTCATCCTAGAGAAGTCCATGCATCCGGTCATCCTGGGGCTACCTTGGCTTTGGAAGCACTTGCCTGTAATCACATGGGATTCCCTCCTGGTGGCATCATGTGGACTTGCGTGCTTTAACTCCTGCCTGGCGGCGGTTCCTCGGCCCCCGATACCTCTCCTGATGGCTTCCCTGGCCCTGCCTTCACACTACCAGGACTTCCACGATGTCTTTTCCAAGGAGAAGGCCGAAATCCTTCCAGAGCACCACCCCTTTGACTGTGCGATCAATCTGCTCCCGGGTACCACACCGCCCCGAGGTCGGGTATACCCGTTGTCCCTTCCAGAAACACAAGCCATGTCTGCTTACATCCGGGAGAACCTGGACCAAGGGTTCATTCGACCATCTAAGTCGCCGGCTGGAGCGGGCTTCTTCTTTGTAGCGAAGAATGATGGGTCCCTCCGACCCTGCATAGATTACCGTGGCTTGAACAGCATTACCCGGTGGGATCGGTACCCTCTGCCTTTGATCCCGGAACTCCTGGACAGGCTACAAGGAGCCAAGGTGTTCACTAAACTGGACCTCCGAGGAGCGTATAACCTGGTGCGGATTTGTCTTGGCAACGAGTGGAAAACCGCCTCTGCAACGCCTCTGCAACGCCTCTGCAACGCCACAGCGGTTTTTCAAAACCTTATGAATGAGGTCCTCAGAGATATGCTCCACTCTTCGGTCATCATTTATCTCGATGATGTGCTCATCTACTCCAAGGACCTGGAGACGTACCGCCAGGATGTCCAATGAGTGCTACAGAAGCTGAGAGACAACCAACTATATGCAAAGTTTGAGTAGTGCATTTTCGAGCAGGACTCGTTACCCTTCCTAGGGTATATTGTATCCTCCACCGGGTTTCTTATGGACCCTGAGAAGGTCGCAGCGATCAGGGACTGGCCACTACCACAGGGGGTGAAGGCTCTCCAATGCTTCCTGGGATTTGTTAACTTTTACCGGCGGTTTATCCCCCACTATTCCCAAAAGGTGGCTCCGCTGATGGCCCTTACCAGGAAGGGCGCTGACACTAAGCACTGGCCGCAGACTGCCGTACAAGCCTTCCAGGACTTGATAGAGGCGTTCCTCCAAGACACCTGCCTCCGTCACCCAGACCCCCAAAGCCCGTTCATCATGGAGGTCGATGCCTCTGACATGGCGGTTGGGGCCGTTTTGAGCCAGTTATCCAAGGGAGGGAAACTCTTGCCGTGTTCCTATTACTCCTGCAAGTTCTCCCCCGCTGAGAGGAACTATGGCATAGGGGATAAAGAGCTGCTGGCCATAAAACTCGCCTTTGAAGAATGGCGCCAATGGCTGGAGGGGGCTCAACACCTGATAACTGTCTACACAGACCACAAGAACCTAGAATATTTGTGTCGTGCTCAGCGCCTTAATCCACGGCAGGTGCGCTGGTCGCTTTTCTTCAGCCAATTTAATTTCGCCCTCCGTTACTGACCCACCTCCAAGAGTGTTCAAGCGGATGCTCTCTCCCGTACAACGGAGACAGAAGATGTTCCCCCCTCACCGCAGTACATTCTGGACCCGGCCAAGGTTCTCTTTGCGGCTGCTGAGGTGGCTCCCGCGGGAAAGACGGTAGTGCCCATCCATTCCCATCGGAGAGTGTTATCCTGGGCCCATGACTCCCTGACCGGAGGACATCCAGGAATAGCCAGGTCCCTGGACCTCCTATCCGAATTCTACTGGTGGCCACAACTGAAGAGGGATGTTCGTCTCTACGTCCAGTCATGTCCCACCTGCGCTCAGCAAAAACCCCTGCACAGACATCCCTGGGGTCTTTTTCAGCCGCTACCGATTCCTACCGAGCCCTGAACCTACCTGTCCACCGACTTTACTGTTGATTTACCAGTTTCAGATGGGAAGACCGTGATCTGGGTCACGGTCGATCAATTTTCTAAGATGGCTCACTTTGTGCCCCTCTCTAAACTGCCATCAGCACAAGAATTGGCCACTCTCTTTACTCAACACGTCTTTCGCCTCCATGGACTCCCTTTGCACATAACCTCTGATCGCAGCCCACAGTTCACTGCGAAGTATTGGAAGGCTCTTTGCAGGAAGTTCGGCGTGCAGCTTGATTTAACTACGGCATTCCATCCCCAGGCCAACGGGCAAGCCGAGCGCACCAATAGGACATTGAAGACATTCCTTTGGTCCTTCGTGGGGGATCTCCAGGACGATTGGGTTTCCTTGTTACCATGGGCGGAATTCTCCTATAACCGCCACAAGCACTCTGCGACTGACCAATCCCCATTCCAGTTGGTCTACGGAAAGGTCCTGAGACCTCCTCTACCTCCTCCTTTGACGGTGCCGTCCCCGGCAGTACAATTCATGGCACGACATTTGCACAATCTATGGCAAGTCACCCAGGAGAAACTCCACCTGGCGGCGGCCAAAGCAAAGAAATATGCGGAAAAGTCTCGGCGGCCTGCTCCGGTCTTCTTTTCGGGGCAGAAAATATGGTTGAGTACCAGAAACGTCCACTTAAGGACTCCCTCTATGCGCCTGGCCCCCAGGTACATCGGTCCCTTCGCGGTAGTTGAGCGAGTAGGGGCGGTCTCCTACCGGTTGCGTCTGCCTTCCTCTTTGAGGATCCACAACGTGTTCCACGTGTCCCTACTCAAGTCGGTGATCCTTTAGGCGTTTCATGCCAAGCATCCCGAGCCTACCACCGCTACTGCCGACCCTGATGTCATCTACACCATAAAGGATGTCCTGGACGTTCGATTTTACAGCCATCGGTGGGAATACCTCCTCTCATGGGAGGGGTACGGTCCAGAGGAGAATTCCTGGGAACCATTGTCCAGTATCCTGGATAAAAACCTCCTTCGTCAGTTTCATGTGGATCACCCGAGTAAACCCAGGCCTCCAGGGAGGGGGCGTAGGAGGGGGGTTACTGTTATGGTCCCAGGCTGTTCCCCGGGATCTTCTCCTACCTCGCAGCCCAGGCTGGCCGCAAGAGACCTCCCCCGAACTGCCCCAGCCGCAGGAGATCCTCGACGGGCAGCCAGGCCTCGTTCGCGGCCTACTGCGGCGCTCCCCAGGTGAAGGAGACGCTGTCAACGGCCTGCGGCTGGCCCCGCCCCCTAGGCGCGCATGCACGCCGGGGGCTTAACATTTAAAGGGGCCAGTGCGGGAATTGCTGGTCAGCTCCCCGGGTGACGTCAGACGCTGCCGGGTTATTTAAACCCAGCAGCTACAACAGGTCCTCGCCTTGCAATAAGGTTCCTCAGCTTTCTGAGTGCTAGTTGCCTCTGTCGTCCTTGGATTGCTTCTTTTGACTTCTGGACTTCGACACGGCTTGTATCCTGACTTGTCTCCAGCTTCTGCCCTCTGGTTTTGGTATCGACGTCTGATTTCTGGCTCCAACCCGGCTCCGTCCCACGACTCCGTCTTCTGCTTCGTCCCTGGCTTTGGTTTGGATCTCTGACTCCTGGCTTCTGACCCGGCTCATCCCTGGACTCTGACTTCGGCTTCTTCATCACCCCAGGGTTCCGGTCCTCGCTGGCCCAGAGGATTCTCCTAAGTCCCAGCGGCTCGGGCTCTCACGGGCTCCTCCCAGGGGAGCCGCTGGCTTCCGAGGGTGAAGACTCTTCAGCCACCAGGGCCCAGCCTTCCTTCGTCCCTCTCTCCGGCCGCTGTTTGGATCCTTGGTCGCATTGGATTCCACCTAAGCTCAAGTGGTCCGGGTCCCTACGGGCTCCTCCTGGGGTGACCTCGGACGTCCAGTGGTGAAGTCTTATCCGAGTCTCTTCCGTGCCGCCTCCCGCCTGTGACGTTTGCTGTGGTCCTCCACAGTGCACCATCCACCGCCTCAGCCGGCTCAAGGGTCCATGACCGTAACATGCGCATCCTTTTAAAATCTACCCCTTATTCTTTAGTCTGTTTTCTCAAAAAACATCTTCCCAAACCAGTCTCATTTTGTTTCAAAAATATTTTTAATTTTACAGAGAGTTGACATAAAAAACACATTTTTATTTCCTTGTTGCCCTGTCTGTCTTCCAGTGACAGACAAAGCACAAAATCAGAAAAAAATCAAAATAATTACAAGAATTAAATGAGATTATCAAAAAGTAACATCTGTAAGACAGTTTGGGAATAACCTCTGTAAATCCAGATCAAAAGATAGTTTTAGAATTTTGTTTTGGTTACCAAAAATCTTAAATATATGTCAGTATTTGAAATAGAAAATTGCAACAGGAATGAATGAAATTACAAATTATTTGTTGTTCTGAATCTTAAAAGGTAAAATAGCCCAGAAAATGTATCTATATAATTAGCTTTAACTGTAAGCACTTAGAAAACATGGAGTGCATGCATTTGCATCATTAAAATATATCATAACAATTTTAGAACATTTAAATTATTAAAGCCAATACTTTATCACTGAATTCCATTCTTCTTTGTACTTTTCACAACTGTTTAATTAAACAATTCTAATTTTAACCTTTCTTTATCCTACCTTAAGTATTTCCACGCTACCACTCATTCCATCTTTTACACTTACAGATACCCTCAAACTATTTACAGTAACTCTGTATTCAAACAGACAAAACTCTTCCTAAAAGGAGTGCTCCTTCAATTTTTGTTTTGTTATCTATAACCATCTCTGCAAGTAAGGAAACTTCTTATTGAGGTTTTACCAGTCTTTGGCTAATTTTATTGGCTCTTTGCTCTACTTATGGAGGAGAGATTTTTAGTTCATAGATTCTGAAGTTGAGAATTAACTGATGCATACGTTTGTATCAAGTGGATGGATCTGATGGGTTAATTGTCTTCCTTTCATTTGATAAAGAGGATGAACTATCTGGATGATAACTGCAAACAGAAATAATCATGGACAAACAATGGGCAAAGAAGTTGGAAATGATGCACTTCAAAGGTAATGAATGGTAACATTTTTTAAAGCTCTTTTGACAGATACCCATAGCTCTTACACTTATTGGTCCAGTGTCCAAATAAGGGTACATTTGCCTTTCTTTCTTGAGGACAACTTCAGTGGTTCTTGGGCCATTCACATGAATCATCTGACTGGGTTAAGATGAAACAGATTGGCATAGACTTGGCAAAGCCAGGAAGTCTGGAGACAGATGATGATTCTTGGAACCAAAGGATAAAGGTTGTTATTAGTGAGATATCTCAGGAGTGAGAGGCTTAGTATGTTGTAGAGGTGAATCCAGGCTGATGATAGTAGAAGCAGGAACTTTAGGAATCTTCCATCTCTGCCAACCACCTTTACTTTAGGTTGGGCACTCCAGTGCTGGTGACCGGCTAGGCATGAGAAGGGAATAGAGCAAGAGAAACCCAAAACTGAGTAAAGAACTGGAATACAATAGGAAACCAGAAGCCACAGAAGAAATCAAACAAGGGCACAAGTTGTAGATTCAGAAGATGAAGTCTTCCAGATGCAGAAGTGGGGCTAGAGGAAGAGGATTGAAGTAGGACCAAATTCTGGCAGTTGACTGTTGAGTGCAAGTTTGTGCAGGATACAAAATGGCTGCCAGGTAGAAGTAAAGGGCACAAGGCTAAGAGGATGCAGAAGTGTGCCTGTGCAGGGCCCATAACCCAGAGGTTGATGGAATATATAGTTCAAGTGGCTTATAGTACCACTTATTGGTCAGTGGAATATTTGTCATCAGATTTCAATCAGGGAGAAGAGAAAAACCTTTCACTAGAGTGAACTTCAACAGTGTGAAGACACTGCAGATAGTCATCCTTATGAGTCAAAGATGAGACAATACAATAGTTGGTCAGAGTCCAGTATGGAGATAAGTTGTTCTGGAACATGAAGAAAGAGTTGTAGCTGCTAAGATCAATTCTCTTCTGGATTGTAGTGGTTAGATGGACAGTTCTACAAGGATGAGGCATTGTGGTGTTGATGTGAATCAGAATGAAGAGGAGTGGTGCTTAGCCACATCTTGTGCTGGAAAATAGTCTTTCCCAGGGTGCAAGCAATTGTCTGTTGTAGGACCCCAATGGATCCTTTCCAGTAGAATAGTAGATTCAGCAGATGAGGGATTTCAAGGCTTACTTACTGCTGGACCTTGAGAAGCCCATTCAGTGGGGTTCAGGTGTGCCTCATCTGTATTCAAGGTTCACTGATGCAGATTCAAAAGAAAATTGTAAGTTTTCTTGCTCTGAGGTTGCAAGCAAGAAGAGTCAAAGTTGATGGCTTACTCATAGGCCTCATCTGTAATTGCAGTAAATGAAGCAAATGTCTTTGGTGTGAATCCAATGGTCAAGTCTCTGTAACTGTAAAGCTGGATGAAATGGATGTAGATTGCAATATCATTGCAGTAACAATTAAACAGTTTAATATTCTAGGCTTCTGAGGTTAATGCAGTCATCTGCTTCTTGTTCTAGCAATGGGATGCACACTTTAATGGGTGAAGCATGGATCTTGGCATTTTCTCCTGGCTTTCTCTTATGCAGCAGCAGATGTGGGGAAATATACTTGATGTCAGCTTGTGGCCTTGGTTAGACAACATGGATCTGTTGAAACGTACTTTGTAATATAAAATCATTAAGTCTGTTGATTAAAACAAATCACATTCAATCAAGTTAACGTTCAGAGCTGGGGTGCTGATGTTAGCATGCATGTCCAATAATCATTTCAAATGGGTTCAAGGTTAATGTCTCTTGTTGCTGTATCTTTAATATATCTTTCAGACTGCTGATAGCACCTTTAACGAGTGTTAAGTCAGTTCAAGTTTAATAATTTAGTTCCTCACTCTAGTTGGTCCATTTAATATACATTTTTGTCCATTACCAAAGAATAAAATCAGTGCTGAACTTCTAATATATTCATAAAGTCTGTGAGAAAAGTTCAAAACTTTCTCAGATAAAAAAAAAATATTGTAATGATCAATTCAAACAAAAATGTCCAGTTTTCCAATAAATGACAACAATAAGAACATAAGAACATGCCATACTGGGTCAGACCAAGGGAACATCAAGCCCAGCATCCTGTTTCCAACAGTGGCCAATCCAGGCCATAAGAACCTGGCAAGTACCCAAAAACTAAGTCTATTCCATGTTACCGTTGCTAATAATAGCGGTGGTTATTATATAAGTCAACTTAATTAATAACAGGTAATGGACTTCTCCTCCAAGAACTTATCCAATCCTTTTTTAAACACAGCTATACTAACTGCACTAACCACATCCTCTGGCAACAAATTCCAGAGTTTAATTGTGCATTGTGTAAAAAAGAACTTTCTCCGATTAGTTTTAAATGTGCCACATGCTAACTTCATGGAGTGCCCCCTAGTCTTTCTATTATTCGAAAGAGTAAATAACCGATTCACATCTACCCGTTCTAGACCTCTCATGATTTTAAACACCTCTATCATATCCCCCTTCAGCCGTCTCTTCTCCAAGCTGAAAAGTCCTAACCTCTTTAGTCTTTCCTCATAGGGGAGCTGTTCCATTCCCTTTATCATTTTGGTAGCCCTTCTCTGTACCTTCTCCATCGCAATTATATCTTTTTTGAGATGCGGTGACTAGAATTGTACACAATATTCAAG
This sequence comes from Rhinatrema bivittatum, assembly GCF_901001135.1. Taxonomy (NCBI): domain Eukaryota; kingdom Metazoa; phylum Chordata; class Amphibia; order Gymnophiona; family Rhinatrematidae; genus Rhinatrema; species Rhinatrema bivittatum. The sequence continues at coordinate 9,917,698 of NC_042633.1, forward strand.
GTGTGGCCTCACCATGGTGCGATACAGAGGCATTATGACATTTTCCAATTTATTCACCATTCCCTTTCTAATAATTCCCAACATTCTGTTTGCTTTTTTGACTGCCGCAGCACACTGAACCGATGATTTCAATGTGTTATCCACTATGACACCTAGATCTCTTTCTTGGGTAGTAGCACCTAATATGGAACCTAACATTGTGTAACTATAGCATGGGTTATTTTTCCCTATATGCATCACCTTGCACTTGTCCACATTAAATTTCATCTGCCATTTAGATGCCCAATTTTCCAGTCTCACAAGGTCTTCCTGCAATTTATCACAATCTGCTTGTGATTTAACTACTCTGAACAATTTTGTATCATCTGCAAATTTGATTAGCTCACTCGTCGTATTTCTTTCCAGATCATTTATAAATATACTAGCAGTACCCGGCCACGCGTTGCAGTGGCAGAGTCAGGTTCTTTACCCTCCCTCCCCCTTCCCCTTGCTCATTTACCTCAGTCACTAATCCTCCTCCCCCTTGGTCACTCACCCCCCCTTCCCTCCCCTGTCCCCACTCCAACTCTCTCCCCTCACACTCACCTCCCCCCTCACTCTCCCTCCCCTCACTGTTACCTCCCCCTGCCTACTGCCTACCCTTCAGATCAGAAAACATTTGTCTTTCTATTTCTGTGGGAACCCCCCACCCCCCCCAAAAAAAAAAAACAATCCCAACCCTTTAAATCAAATAATAAACCCCCCCCCCCCACCAAGACCTGGGAAATCAAAATTGTTGGTGCTACATGTGGTCTGTCCCTGGGCATCTATGCGCGTTATGTAGCCAAATAGGGGAGTGCCTAACCAAATTTGCACTCCCAAATTTGTTTTGTGGTCTGGGGAGGGCTATTTTGGTGCGTTCCCGAGATTGTGCAAGATTAGTGTATGTATTTGTGTGTGAACCTCCCCCTTCCCCCAAAAAACAACCCTATGAGAAACATTCTCTTAAACAAACCACCCCACACTCTCCTGCCCCCCTCCCCCAGCCCTGTGAAAAACAGTAGCCCCCCCCCCCCCCCCCCCCCCCAGAATTGCTGAATGAATGAAACCTGCCCCCCCCTCGTGACCCCTCCCCAAGATGTTCGCAATAAATTCATTACCACCCCCACCCTCCAGACCCCCCGAGACCTTATAAAAATGTCAGTCGGTGGAGCGGGCGTTCAGAAACGGTCCAGGAGCGATGTATTGGCGTTGGTCCGTCGGCTGCAAGCACTGAAACGCTCTGACATAGTAAGGGCAAAGGGCTGCCGGCTTCCAGTCCTGAAAATGGCGCCGAGAGGCCTTCGCCCTTACTATGTCACATGGACTACTGCCGCCATTGGTGTTCCCCAGTGGCATAGTAAGGGAAAGGGCCGTCGGCGCCATGGTCTAAAAGTACAATTTATATTGTCTAAAAGTCTAAAATTCTAAAAAAGTCTAAAAAAGTAGTCTAAAAAAGTAGTCTAAAAAAGTAGTCTAAAAAAGTAGTCTAAAAGTCTACATGGTCTAAAAGTACAATTTATATTGTACTTTTGTATATAATTAACCTCCTCTATCTCTTTCTATTTCTTACATTCCCAGTTCATTAGCCCTTGTTAATTGTAACTGCTTCTCTTCATCACGTTATTTATGTTTGGTTGTATTATTCGCACCCCTGTTATCTGTAAACCGACATGATGTGAACGAGTTCATGAATGCCGGTATAAAAAAACCTTAAATAAATAAATAAATAAATGTTGATTGCTGGCAGCTGACAGCCGTAGTGCAGGAGATCTGTCCCAGACCGGTCCTGGCCCCCCCGCTGGAGCCTCCCGGACTTCTGTCAGGTTTTGTGTGTGTTGTGAGGTCCTGGGAAGTAAATACATTTGGCATGTGTGTGGGGGGGTGTGAGGAGGGTGGTTTTGTGTGTGTTGGGAGGCTGTGGGAAGTAAATCAATTTGGCATGTGTGTGGGGGGGTGTGAGGAGGTTGGTGGGTGTATTTTATCTGTAAAGGAAATAGTTATCTTCCAGCGAAAAAAGTGCGTGAATGTGTTAAAATGAAAGTGAAACGTGGACCTGGACTGGCGAAATGATTAGTGTAGCGTATGTTATGTAAGGTGTAACAGATGGCGCTTACGTCCAGCAGATGTCACTGTTTTCTGGAAAAAATCTTTAAACCTATTTTACCTGTCACAGGTGTGACATATCTGTAATGTAAGTACAGAAGAACCTTCCTGTATGCGAAATGAGGTTGTGTCCAAATTTGAAAGCAATCGGTTCAGTGGTTTCTGAGATTAGCGATTTTGTCCAAACTATTTAACATTTTTATTTATATAGATTGAAAAGTAAGGGTCCCAATACAGATCCCTGAGGCACTCCACTGTCCACTCCCTTCCACTGAGAAAATTGCCCATTTAATTCTACTCTCTGTTTCCTGTCTTTTAGCCAGTTTGCAATCCACGAAAGGACATCACCACCTATCCCATGACTTTTTACTTTTCCTAGAAGCCTCTCGTGAGGAACTTTGTCAAACGCCTTCTGAAAATCCAAGTATACTATATCTACCGGTTCACCTTTATCCACATGTTTATTAACTCCTTCAAAAAAGTGAAGCAGATTTGTGAGGCAAGACTTGCCCTGGGTAAAGCCATGCTGACTTTGTTCCATTAAACCATGTCTTTCTATATGTTCTGTGATTTTGATGGGCCAATGCCATAGTTCTTAAGAGTGGCTAGAAGAAAAGGCTATTCAACCCTGTTGAAGGCCTTTTCTGCGTCTAAGGAGACTGCAGCAGCAGGGTGGGATAGAGTTTGAGCGAGTTCATGGATATGGAAAAAGAGACGAGTATTATTAGAAATTAAGCGATTTTTAATGAAACCGGACTGGTCCGGATGTATCAAAAGCGACAAGACCGGTGAAATTCTGGTGGCTAGAATTTTGACAAAAATCTTGTAATCAGTATTTAAGAGGGAGATCGGTCCATAATTACCTATAATGTTATCATCCCATCCTGGCTTTGGAAGAACCACTACACATGCTTCAGTAAAGGCATCAGTGGCAACAGGGAGTAAAGGAGCGTTAGTAAAATAGTCATATATATGAGGTAAAAGTTCTGTCTGAAAAGCTTGGAAGAAATCAGTGGTAAAACCATCTGGCCCTGAGCTTTGCCTTTAGAGAGGCCGGTGAGAGCCGATGCTATTTCCAACTGTGTGATAGGTTTATCTAGCAATGTAGAGTGTTCTGAAGGCAAAGAAGGATGAGTTATAGTTGAGAAGTTTTGGATATCCAATGGAGTAGAGGTACTTTCTGACTTATACAAGTCTGCATAAAAGTCTCTGAAAGCTTGTAGAATGTCCTCATCTTTAGTAAGGATTTAATTAGAAGACGACAATATTTTAACAATATGTTTCTTTTCGGCCCGTTTTTTAATATAAGAATCTAGCAAATGTCCACATTTATTGTTTTCTGCATAATAATGAGCTTTGTTTTGGAAAATATGAAGCTGGACCATGGAGCTTAATTTCTGATTGTATTGGAATTTCGCTTTAATCAAAGAGGCTAGTTTAGACGGCGTTGGAGATTTAATGTGCATAAGCTCCAAAGTGGTCACTTCATCTTGTAAAATAGATAGGTTCGCTTTCTGGAGTTTCTTCTGATGAGCAGTGTAGCTGATAACATCGCCATGGATCGTGGCCTTGAAGGCAGCCCAAATAGATGAGGGTGAAGCCTCAGCAGTAGCATTGAAGTGGAAATAATCAGAAATTTTGGTGCGAAGCATTTTCATAAAATCAGAATCAGCCAGTAAAGTTGAATTAAACCTCCATTGGTGATCAATGGTGACAGAAAACTGGAGATCACATGTCAAAGATATCACTGCATGATCAGAAACCAATATAGGGCAGACCTTTGCACTAGCAATCCTAGAGACCAGTTGGCGAGAGATCAGAAAATAATCGATACGTGAATAAGAGGAATGAAGATAGGAAAAAATGTGTAATTTCTATCCACTGGATTTAGCAAGCGCCACGGGTCCGACAAGCCATATGTTTTCATAAGATGTTGTAGAACCTTCCAGGATTTAGAAATAATTGGGTGGACTGTAGATTTCTTATCAAGATATGGATCAAGGGGTTGATTAAAGTCGCCTCCGATGAATATGGGAGATGAATCCATTGGTAGTAGATTGGAGAACACAGTTTGAAAGAAAAATGGATCATCTATGGTTGGAGCATATATGTTAAGAATTGTAAAGACTTCCTTATGAATCATGACTTGGATAATTATCCACCGGCCTTCTGGGTCTACTGCTTGATAGATAACTGACGCTGCTAAGCGCTTGTGAAGTAAAATAGCTGTTCCCCTTTTTTATGTACCTCTGGGCTAAAATAAACTTGTCCAACCCATTGTTGCTTGAGTTTTAGCGTTTCTGAAGCTGAGAAGTGCGTCTCCTGAAGCAAAGCAATATCTGCTTGTAGCGACTGAAGATAAGTTAGTATTTTTTTTCATTTAATCTGGTGCTGGAAACCATTAACATTTAATGAGACAAGATTGAAGGACGAAATGATCGACGCCATAATAATATCCAAAGATATCCGCTGGCTTCTAAAGATCCAATTGTTGGGTAGATGATGTCGACGTGGAAAAGTTGGGTCCTGCATGCAGAAAAAGAGAACAAGAGGAAGAAAAGACAGAGAAAGAGAAAAACACAAAAGGAAAAATAAACATAAAAAACAACACAAAACAGTGAAAAAAATATATAAGAGAAAGCATAGAGTGCTATGAGATGAATCTGCCAGCACAGGTATCATAAAGCAGTGAGCAAGTAAAGGGTCTCTGGGTGGATCATAGACTGAACAAATCGCAGTTCCACTCCATGCTGAGTCTTCAACTTCTCTGAGATAGGGGAAGAAATAATATGAGAGCGACAAATATTGCTGATATTCTCATGAGGTTTAGCCTTTTAAACTAGAGACTTGATCAGACAGTCCCATGGAACAGGCACTGTAATAAACAAAGAAACTCTCCAACATCAATAAGGAAAACCAGGAACCATATTTAAGATGGAGGATATAATCACTATATGTGATTATAACATATAGATCCAGGTTGGTGTAGTAACTGTATAATAGTAGATGGTGAGAGCCACATCAGGTTACCATATCCTGAGCGTGTTCAATGGTGGTCAAAAACTCTTCAAGATCTTTTGGATGGTAAAAAACCTTAGTTTGATTGTGGCAGGTGACCCGCATTTGTGCGGGGTAGAACAAGCCGTATTTAGCTTCCAGTTTTTGCAGGCGAGGTTTGAAAGTCAAAAAAGCTTTCCGTCTATCTGCGGTAGGTTTCACCAAATCAAGGACAAATAATATTGAGCGACCTTGATATTGTATGGGGGCTCTTGTTCTGGCTGCGGCTAAAATCATCAGTGCTTGAGGATATCGTAGCACTTTGAAGATAATCGGGCACGGATATTTAGAGTTCCTTAGTGGCCGCGAGCGAATTCTGTGAGCCCGCTCCAGCTCAAAAGGCCGCTCAAATTCAACCTGCAAGCAGGCCGGAATCATTTGCAGTAGAAAAGCAAGTATATCCATACCTTTGGAGCCTTCTGGTATGCCGAGAAGACGGATATTGTTACATCTGTTATGGTTGGAGAGGTCCTCGAAATCCCTGTGTAAGTTTTCTAGTGCCTTAGATAAGTGTGACATGGGCTCCGTTGTTACAAGTAATGCATAAACCTGAGTTTCTACATCATCCAAATGAGCTTGAAAGGACTCCATCTTCGTAGATATAGTTTGAAGATCTCCACGTATAGCGGTAGTAGCATCAATATTAACCTGTATAAGATCTTTTAGTTGTTTGAGTTCGCCGAGAACCAAATCAGCAGACGCCATTATCTTGGATGGCGGAGCCTTGTCAGGCGACGGAGTTTCCTGTTTAGCCTGCTTGGATCCCAAAGCTGCCGCGAAAGCTGCTTCAATTTTACCAGATTTATTAGTAGCCATGGGTTAGCCCCAAAAAAGAAGCTATTCACTGAAAGAATAAGGTCCTTAAATGTGGTGTTTCTCCAAAAAAAGGAGCGAGATCGAGCAGAGCTATCAGTTCAGGCAGCCATTTTTATCGCAGCTCAGGAGCACCCCCCCCACCTCTCTGTTATTGTTAATTTTATTTCATTACACAAATAATTTGTTCATTACTCTATTTTGTTTGTTAATTATTGCAGTATTCAACTGTTGATACACACGTCACAGCTTTAGGCGGGTGCACGAGTCGGGGACGGAGTTGGTAGGCCCAAATGGGGGCCCCCTTGCTAGGAGGAGCACGGCGGGGGGCCAAAGGAAAGAACCGCCTTGCTAGGAGACCCGGCGGGTGGCATCCTGTACTATTGATTATATAGGGATAAGACGGGCAACTCATGCATCTCAATGTTATTGTTAATTAGATAATAAACCAGCGGCCCTCACCACCATAAAAAGGCTGTCTCTTATGTTTTGAATAGTTTGTAAGCAAGATCCAGAAGGTGTAGGCGAGTGGAGGTGCGCGTAGTGCATCTGCGGTCACGACGTTAGCAGCAACACACTTGTTGCCAAGCCCCATAATATATAATCATCAGTCCCGTTTTATTTATAACTCATTTTTATGAATATTTTTTAATTGCATTTAAAAAAAATTCTGATTGAAAAATTGATTCTTCTGAATCCCAAAGTCCAGATCGAAAAATCCACAAAACTTTCACTTATTCAGTCTTTCCATGCTGTGACTTTTATGTTGTACCCACACTGCCCATCTGTCAATGCCCTACTTGGAACAGGTTTCAAAGATTAAGCTTTCTTCCTCAGGGGATCCCTGTCTCACCCACAGCTCTAAAGTCTCCATTTGCTTCCAAATGTTGCCAGATCGAGGTACAAAATCACTAAACTGGCAGCAGGGCCGTGGGTTGTCTTGTCAATAAAGTTACTTGAATCAGTGGATATTTGCATAACCATAATTCTGTGTGGAACGTTGCTGCCTTCCACTCTTGTTAAAGGCATGTGACGATTTCAGTTCCTGCCCGTTCCCTTGACGGGTCAATGTGAGTTTAAATTCTGATTTTACTGTGTGCGCGCCTGCTCCACATGTCCCACCCTGATATGTATAGGGGTTGCACTATTTCTGCTTTGCCCCGTCAGCCAATTAAATGTAATTTTTGTTTTCTGTACAAATTATGCTTTCTACTAGCAGATGGAGACAAATATAGTTTCAATTTTTGAACGTCCTATTTGTGGTGGGATTGATATACTTGGGCAATAACAGATTTGTTATTAATTTGTTTTGTTAAAGAATTATTTGTTCTGTTTTTTCAAAACAATCCCAACATTTGTATTTGAATAGAAAAGGTTTATGTAATTGTCTTTAGAGTGGAGTTCATGTTTTTACAATTCCTATAGCATGTATTTTATTTCTGCAATATTTATGGAAATAAGGATATTCAATAAACTTCTAAAACTATAAAACTTATCTAGACCAAGAATCACTCAGAGACCCAATAGTCTTTACAAACTTACGGTATGTGGCAAAACAGAGAGAGCACAGGGGCTGAAAATACTAGAAGAGACTCCAGCAAAATGGAGAGAGCGCAAAACGTAGCAGCACAGGGGTGAAAATGCCTGAGGAGACACAAGGTCATTACATGAATGACAGATGATCTTTCTGATGTTTCAGTTTCTAGGTGGTAAATGTGCAGGTCAGAGCACATCTTTCTCAGGACTGGGCTTAAGGAGGGGTAGCAGCAGGAGACCCTTCGTACCCACCTACTCCTCTGACTGCGGGTGAATGTCTGAAATGACACTGGATGAGATGGGGGAGACCTCACAGCCCAGACACTTTCACTGTGGAAACCTGCCCAGGACCACATGAAGTGGTTTTTAGGCACTATCCATCACCAAGGAGGGCTGTCAGAGTCCACAGACACAGAGGACACACTAAGATTTTCTGGAAAAGGCCAAGGAACTTAGATTTCTGTAAAAAAAACAAACAAACATTAGACTAAGTCCTTTTCCCATTGATAGCAGGGCTGAATTAGACATGCTGTCATAGGATATGCCAATCAGATCCGGGAGGCGGATCTTTGTTAAGCAGAGGTTTAGCTTTTTGTCTCTGCGGTTGCGTGTGTGTTCCCGCGCAGGAAATTAACAGATTCTCCTCAGTCTGTTCTTTCTGCGCGCGGGATCGCACGCGGAGCTATTTTTCTCCTCAGATGTCCAAATCAGGCTTCAAAAGATGTCGCTGTGGCAAGGTAATGTCGGTCATGGATGGCCATGACCGATGTTACCGTTGCTTAGGCGCCAACCACGACGTGGGGGACTGCGAGTTCTGCGCTCGTATGTCCCCTAGGGTCCAGAGACAGTGGGCCTACCGTTTAAAAGAACTCCTCAGCCTCTCGGAGCCATCGGAGGCTCACTCTTCACCGGGCCCGGTGAAGACACCTGATCCCCCTCACAAGAGAACGGTTCATAGGATCCTCACCCCTCCAGGCCTGGAGGGAAGGAAGTAACGAGGCAAGTAGAACCATTGGATCAGGGACCTGATCCAATCGATCGGGATCGATCGGCCTCAAAAACAAGACCGATGCCACATTCCCATTCGACCGATGCCACATTCCTTCTTGGGAATGATCCGATGACCTGAGCATATCAGCGCAGGGCCCATAGAGAGCACAGGGAATGTCGGCGCACAGCGCGATGCCGAAAATGACGGAGCATAGCGCGACGCCGACAGCGTCGAAGATAATTATGGCGCCGAGGAAGTCGGCGCATACCACGGCCCCGACAACGGTGGCACAGACAATCACAGCGTCGAAGAGGTCGAAACATATGGCGCCAAGGACATCGGTGCAGACTACGGCGCCGAAAACATCGGCGCAGACTACGGCGCTGGAAACATCGACGTAGACTAGGGCGCCGGATGTGTTGACACATATTACTATGGCGTCAGGACGCCGACGTGAATTATACAGTCTTTCATGAGACGAAATCCCATCTCAGCCTGTATACGGGCAAAAGAGAACACGCAAACACCGAAGTAGTCGGAAGCGGAGACACCAATCTCCACAATTCTCTCGCTCCACCTCTCGTGATTCTATGCCACGACAATCCGAGACTTCATCAAAAGGGTCTTTATCTAAGCACAGAAGAAGGTCACTATCAAGGGAGACAACTCAGAGGCCACCAGGGCAAATACATAGGCACAGACACCATTCACTTCATGAAACAGTGCCAAAAAAGACCTCAGAATGGGAAGTCAGTCCTTCTGCCTCCAGGTCCTCCAGAAGTCAGCGCCCTAGGGCACGTTCACATCAGTCAACCATATGCCTCACTTCTTCTCATGCTTCCATGTCTTCACGTAGTTCTTCTAAAGGACTAGAAGATACATCTCAACCACCGGCAGAACCATTACCACAGCATACTGGTAAAGCAGTCATGCCTCCTATGACAAGGGAAGCTTTCTGGCAATTATCACAATTGCTAGCAGGATTCTATGAAACTCTAGAATCCTCGTACAAAATGACAAATCAACCACCGAAGGCCGCTAGTGAACCTAATATTCAACCTTCACGGGAGCCATCGGCAGAACCCTCTGTATTACCAGTTCCAGACCGGTCTCTATCCCCAATTACAAAACAAGACATTCAAGGAGATTCTACGTCCCCACCTATATCTCCTTCATCCTCGACAGGGTTCCCGTCGGATCCACAAGAACAACCACAGGAACCATATTCCCTGCCAGAAAACCTCTCATACCCTCGATTTTTGGAGAAACTAGGTACCATTTTGCATTTAGATGTACAGAAGGAATCCGATCCCAGATCAGAGACCTTAGGTCTTCTAAAAAATGTTGATGTTCCAGGAGAGCCCACTTCACTCCCACCGCAAGAGTTGCTACACAGTGTTCTCCAAAAATCTTGGGAAACACCTCAATCTCTGTCAGCGGTCTCAAGAAAATCTGATATCGTTTCAGATGAAGAAATATCCACCGTATGTGCTACCACAACTACCTCATGAGTCCATAGTGGTAGAATCGGCGATGCATCGTTTCAAAAAATAAAAAACTCACTCTACTTACCCACCGACCAAAGACAATAGGTATTTGGACGAATTTGGACGGAAGGTGTACCAAAACGCGATGCTAACTGCTAGAATTATGCATCACCAATTTTATATGGTGCAATATTTATATGAATGCATTCAGGCGACGAAGAGTATGCTCTCCTCTATGGCGGATCTATCACCTCAAACGCTCCATGATATGGAAGAGTGCTCCAGACACCTGCTTAGGTCAGTGTATGAAGGCCTGGAAACATCATCCAGAGCATCCGCAACAGCCATAGCGGCCCGTCGAATGGCGTGGTTACGTTCCAGTTCCATAAGAGATGATTTGCACGAAAAACTGGCAAATCTACCATGTACGGGAGATAACCTTTTTGGTACCAGGTTCCAAGAGACAGTGGGGAAACTAAAGGACGAAGCGATAGCCGTACAATCTTTACAAGCACAACCAGCTTACGCGGCCTCACGACATTACTACCCGTACAATCGGTGATCTTCCTACGGGCGCAGACCATATAGGTCTTATCAATCTTTCCGTCCTCAACCATACCCGTTGTATCAACGAACAGAACAACAACAACAACAAGCCCCACTTCATCGTAGGGGTAAACCTCGCAATCAGAGGCAGCAGACCCAACAGCCGGCAACTGCGATTAAACCAACGCAGTCTTTTTAGACTTACAGCCACCACCACAAAACTTAACGCCGCCAGGAAGAATCCAGTCATGTCTAGCAGTGTGGGAACAGATTACTTCAGACCTATGGGTGCTAGAAATAATACGTCAAGGTTATCAACTTCAATTTACAACAAAACCACCAATATCCTACCTTCCCACACTAAAATTTCAGAGATCTCAGTTACAACTAGCGGAAGAGATTGCAAGCCTACACAATCAGCAGGCCATCAAACTACTATCCTGGAAACAGCAAAACACGGGATTTTACTCCCCATACTTCCTGATACCAAAGAAATCAGTTGGCCTACGCCCCATCCTGGACCTTCAGGAACTCAACAAATTCCTGATCAAAGAGAAATTCAAAATGGTATCCTTAGTCAATTCTTCCTCTAATGCAACCCTACTGGATGTGCTCCATTGACCTGAAGGATGCATACACTCATATTCCAATCCATCCATCCTCTTGGCGTTACCTATGTTTCGGTACAAACATCATTAATTTTGCAAAAACTGTATGTATGTATGATGTACAGATATGTCATAAATTCAAAACAGCATCATATATTTAAACAGAATAAACGCGCTATTCCAATGTAGTCTGAGGATTTCTCATAACAGAGTTAACCTCATATAATTTTTATGGCGGGCTCGTATTGTTAAGCCTTTATGCCATACATATGAAGGTGGTACATTTTTGCGTCACCAAGTATTTATAATCACTGGTTACTCTACGAGAATAGTTGACATTATTTATATATTATATTTGCATTTGCAATGTCCAGGCAATGCGGTGAGTTAGTGTAGCAGGAATAAGACAGCTCTGTAACTGGCCACGGCCCGACACGATTCGTGTTTCTGTTACTCTTCCTCAGGGGCCAACAGATTGCCATGTCTAAATTTAAAGAAACAGGGTTTACCTTGATGTTGAGAAAAGCTGGCTTCACAAACCTGTTATACACTGTTATACATACAGTTGCACCGTCTGTGTGAAGGTTGCTTCTGCTACCAGGGTATAGCTTTCGCCGGACAGCCGGATCCGCCATTTGAAATGCAGGTTTTAAACCTACTAGCTTCTTGGGAGGGAACCAATCAGAAAAAGAGTTAGGTAGAGTGGGAGCCAATAAGATACTAGTACAATGAGGACTATTCGACAGTGTCATTTAATCCGTGAGGAGATTCTGAAGCCAATGTGAATATCCACCATTGTTCACGATAGTTTAATGTAAAGTTGTGATCACCTCCGCGAGGATGTTTGTCAATTTGTTCTAAAATTGTCCAGTGCAGATGGTCAAAGGTGTGTCCAGCAGTCATACAATGACTTACCATAGGCGCCTCCGTATTGCCTGTGTTGAGCCGGCTCCTATGTTCATAGAGATGGGTTTTGATTTTCCTACTCGTGCGGCCAACATATAGATAGGGACAGGGGCATTGTATAACATAAATGACTGAGGTAGAATTACATGTGGTGGTAGACCTTTTGTAATATATATGTCCTGTTATGGGATGATGCCATTCGTTGCCTTCTATAGTTGTGGCACACATATCACATTGCGCGCATTGTTTGTGGTAACCTACTGTCTTGGATGGCGTCCGGAGATTCGAGTCTGCTCGGACTACATGGTCTTTGAGGTTTTGACTGCGCTTGTAGGCGAACATGGGATATTCTGAAAATATGGAGTGCAATTGTAGGATGTTTTGTTTGCGCCTGGTGCGCGAACAAAAGTACGCGATCGCTCATTTTTTAAAAATCTACCCCAATGTGTTTCACAATCAGATTGTATATGTTGATGTGGGTTTACCAAGAAAAATTATTTCTTTGAATATTATTTTCCCAATCTGTATTGTGTATGTATCACATTGTAAAATTACTTTTATAAAAGCAAAAATGCAATAAAGTACAATTTAAAAAAAAAAAGAAAAAAAAGAAAGTCACTTGATTCACTGTGAAAAGTCTCCAGATTGGGTAAAAAATAGCTAGAACCATGTTGTTATTATGCAATGGCATCAGCATAGCTGGTGAGCTTGAGATTGGTGAGGGGAAAGAGGGGCGGATCACACACACATTCTCTTGTTCTCTAAGAAACTGACACACACATAATCACATTCTCTCAGTCACACACGCTTAGACACTGAGGCACTCTCTCCCAGACACACACACTCTCTCAGATATTGAGACATACACACAGTCTGTCTCATACACACAGACTTTCTCTTTTTCTGACACACATATGCACAGATGCTCATGTGCTCGCCAACAGGATAATTTTAAAATGAACACGCTTACACCCATACACACGTGTATTGGCGTGCGAGCAAAGGTACACTGGAATTGTAAATAGTTTGCGCACTTGTGTGCATATGTTTTAAAATATACCAACCATGCGTATGTATGCTCCTAATTTTAAGCAGGAGTAAAGTTAGGCAGATAACAAGCCGACTTACGCTGCAGCCTCTGGTTCCACCCATGCCCCATCCCTTTCCCACCATGTTATTTTTGATGCACTTACTTCACTGGCTTATTACAATCTGTGTTGCACATATGTGAACATTTTTGTGCAAGCAACACTTTTAAAATTGACCTCTTAGCGAGTATTCCCTTCCCCTGGACTGACTAACCAAGGACGCATCATGCAAAGCCACCTTTATCCTTCCTCCTCCCTCCTCACTGTGCCCATGGCTCTCTGCACTGCCCTTCTCTGAGATCAGCCCGGGCAGCTCACAGAAGAGACCTGACCAGCACGGCACAGAACTCTCCCCTTCTACCAGCAGCACAGCAAAAAATTACTGGGGAGAAAACATTGCCCTCTCCATGCCTTCTGTTCTGTCAGGGGGTGACAGCGCCTGTTTTTTTTTTTTTTTTTGCTGACTATGATTTGTTCTTTTTCCAAATGGCAGACAGCATGTCCATGATGACATCAGATTCCCCACCGGTGGGGTTAGGGATAGGGGAGACACTGAATCAGCAGGGCCTGTTCTGAAGAGTGAGGGGCTGGAGAGAGAGCAGGAGTAGCCAGCATGGCACTCTAGTCAGAGGAAGTCTCACTCTCTTGTACGTTCCTGCCCCACTCTAGCCAGCAGAGGACTCACTCTCTTGCACTTTTCTGCCCCATTCTAGGAAGAAGAGGTCGGGTTTTCATACTTTTCTGGCAGAGGAGGTCTCATTCTCCTGCACATTGCTGGGGCACTCTAGTCTCTTGCACTTTCCTGTCCATTCTAGCCAGAGGAGGTCTCACTCCTCTCTTACACTTTTCTGCTTCCATTCGTGCTCCGTAGGTAAGGAGGCCCCGAAAGAAATGAGAGAGCTGTGAGGAAGTCACTCCATCCAAGGCCAAAATGTCAGGAAATAGCTAAGCGAACTCCCTCTCCCACTCACAAGCTCCAACGTGTCCATTTGATTGTAAAAATCGCCAGACCAAGCTACAAAATCCCTAAACCAGCAGCAGGGCCTGGGTTGAATGTCAATAAAGTTTCTTGAATCAGAGGACATTTGCATACCCATGATGCTTTGCGGACCGTTGCTGCATTCCTTGCTTGTTAAATGCGTGCGCCGATTACAGTTCCTGCCCGTTCCCTTGTCCGGAGAATGTGCGTTCAAATTCCGGTTCTACTGTGTACTGTACTGCTGGGTGTGTGCGCGCGTGCCTTCTTAGTGGATTGCACAGTCACCATAAAGGGGTTGCATTGTGTCCCCTCTGCAGTGTGAGCCTATGCAAAGTTATTTTTGTTCCTTTTATACAGGTTATGTTCTTTCTACCAGCAGATGGAGACAAAAGTATTCTTTCAATTTTTGAAGGTCCTGCATGGTGTGGGACTGATATACTTGTGTAATAACAGATTTGTTATAACTGAGAAGTGCAAAGTTAAAAAGAGAGCTTTTATTGCTTAATTATAACTAAATGCTCAAAATTCTGAGAAAAGTTTTACAGAAAAACCGAATTAATTTTCCGCAGGAGGAGGACAAGAAATAAATACAAGTGCAACTGGGATGGTCAGGGGTTGGATTTTGAAATCTCCTGGAGCATGCCCATTGATTCAGAGGGAAGACGTGAGTGGGATAGGAGTTATTGAAAAAAAAAAGGAGAGAGGCACGCTGGAGTTCATCCCCTGCATCTCAAGTGAAAGGCTAGAGAAAAGTAGAGTAGGAGTTTGGCTGTTGAATCTTTTCCTCATCCCTGGGAAGGTTCTTGGATTTGAGAAGAACAATGATCCAGTCTGGATAGAAAAGGCTCCTTGCTCTTGTTTTGGACATCAGCCAGCTGGATTGTGAGTTTGTGTACTCGAGAGGGAGCGACCGTGCCAGGGTTCCGGAAAATTAACTCCTCCCCCACCAGACTTGAAATCTGGAAACCCGCGGCACCCCCTGGATGAGGTAACTGGCAGGAACACGGGACCGGCTGCACGCTTTTGGCAACCCTCCCTAGCATCAATGATGTAAGCATGGCAGCAGGAAAAAGCAACCAGTTGTGTTCTGCAAACTTTAAGAGCCTTCTCCTGCTTACTCTCCATCTCCATCTCTTTTTGGCGAGAGTTCTTTGTTCTCAAGGCCAGCAGGGAGGGGGGAAGAGCAGACTTCGGAGCCTAGGCACCATGTTATGACTCGGTGCCTTGCACTGGGGGTCGAGGCCTGTGCAATTCTGCACGCTAGAAGCCCAAGGAAGGCTCAAGTAAACATGACAGACAACCATGATCCACTCCCTGCCCAACTCTTGATTCGTGACTTAACCTAATTATTCCCTGATTAGAGTACCAAAGCGCTATAATTATCAGGGCTGTGCTTTGGAATTTTCTTTTGTTTTTTGTTCATTTTCTTAGATTCATTTCATTAATATATGGCAGGAGGTGTTTTTGTGTTCTGCACCGGTCAGTATTTTCAATACAACTATGATATGCAAAAGAGCTGCCACGGAGAACCTGTAGCCTTGCTCTGTCCTTGCCCACTACTGAGAAGTCATATTAAGACTTAAGGAGTTAGGCAGCTCCGTATTTTCAGCACAAATATCTCAGTCTTATCGTGACTTTGATTGTTGTTATAAATTTGTGGGGTCGGGTTGGGGGTGGAAGTCTCAGGTGTTAGCTCTCACTTCTCCCTAATATTTTACAGAGTTGGGGGGGGGGGGGGTGGCCTCAGAAAGTGCAACGTAATCATGCAGTTTTCCTCCCCTGACCTGGAAGCGACCCCCCCAATGCGGCTAATAGTGAAGGCATCATGGAACAATGTACTAGAGATGTGAATCGTGTCCTCGATCGTCTTAACGATCGATTTCAGCTGGGAGGGGGAGGGAATCGTATTGTTGCCGTTTGGGTGTGTAAACTATCATGAAAAATCGTTAAAATCGTGAGCCGGCACACTAAACCCCCCTAAAACCCACCCCGACCCTTTAAATTAAATCCCCCACCCTCCCGAACCCCCCCCCCCAAATGCTTTAAATTACCTGGGGATCCGGCGGTGGTCCAGAACGGCGGCGGTCTGGAACGGCCCCCTCAATAGAATCGTGTTGTCTTCAGCCGGCGCCATTTTTCAAAATGGCTGCCGCAAAATGGCGGCGGCCATACACAAAAATGATTCGACGGAGGAGGTCGTTCCGGACCCCCGCTGGACTTTTGGCAAGTCTTGTGGGGGTCAGGAGGTCCCCCCAAGCTGGCCAAAAGTTTCCTGGGAGTCCAGCGGGGTTCCGGGAGCGATTTCTTGCCACGAATCGTTTTCGTACGGAAAATGGCGCCGGCTATACGCGTATGGCCGGCGCCATTTTCCGTACGGAAAATGGCGGCGGCAGGAGATCGAGTGCAGGAGGTCGTTCAGCGGCGGTCCGGAACCCCCGCTGAACGACCTCCTGCAGTCGATCTTCTGCCGGCGCCATTTTCCGTACGAAAACGATTCGCAGCAAGAAATCGCTCCCGGAACCCCGCTGGACTCCCAGGATACTTTTGGCCAGCTTGGGGGGGCCTCCTGACCCCCACAAGACTTGCCAAAAGTCCAGCGGGGGTCCGGAACGACCTCCTCTGTCGAATCGTTTTTGTCTATGGCCGCCGCCATTTTGCGGCGGCCATTTTGAAAAATGGCGCCGGTTGAAGACAACACGATTCTATTGAGGGGGCCGTTCCGGACCGCCGCCGTTCTGGACCACCGCCGGATCCCCAGGTAATTTAAAGCATTGGGGGGGGGGGTTCGGGAGGGTGGGGGATTTAATTTAAAGGGTCGGGGGTGGGTTTTAGGGGGTTTTAGTGTGCCAGTTTTCCTGCCCTCCCCCTTCCCCCGATTTACGATTTTTTAACGATAAATCGGGGGAATTGGTATTGTATCGTGGCCCTAACGATTTTTTGACGATTTAAAATATATCGGACGATATTTTAAATCGTCAAAAAACGATTCACATCCCTACAATGTACAGACTTCTAGCCACGGTGAGGGAAGGCAATTCATAGACAGCAGATTAATGCCAACTCAGACGCCCTTTAACCCAGGTCCATGCCTTTGAATATTGCCCTGAGAGAGGATAAGGCTGCCCGGAGACTTTCTGAAAAACCTACACTCAGATATCCAAATCCCCAGGGTAATCTGATGTAATTATGTGGGCGATCTGCAACAGTAAACCCAGCAATAATAAGTACAATGTAAAACGGAAGCATAACAAACATTAAACAAACACACGGGCCGATTCAGTAAAAACGTGGGAGAGCAGACGATTCAGTATGTAAATGAGGTGGGTGCGGTAGAAACGGGCAAAAGGAGGCGCTAGGGACACTAGCGCATCCCTAGCGACTCTTTTTTGACCCGGAGCGGAGGCTGTCAGCGGGTTTGACAGCCGACGCTCAATTTTGCCGGCATCGGTTATTGAGCCCGCTGACAGCCACGGGCTCAGAAACCGGACGCCGGCAAAATTGAGCATCCGGTTATCGGCCCGACAGCCGCCGGCCCAATTTAAATTGTTTTTTCTTTTTTTTTTTACTTTTTATACCCTTTGGGACCTCCGACTTAATATCTCTATGATATTAAGTCGGAGGGTGCACAGAAAAGCAGTTTTTACTGCTTTTCTGTGCACTTTCCCGGTGCCGGCAGAAACTAGCGCCTACCTTTTCCTAAGGGAAAGCTCGCGTCCAAGAGCAGGCAAACAGTGCGCTCCGTCGGCGCTCACTGTACTGTATCAGCCTGACAGAAAGCCGAGATGCTGAGCAAATAGTTGCACAATAATTGTATTATCACATCCACAGATCTTTCTAATTGCTCGCTCAGTAGTATTTGTAACCCTGCGCTCGGGGACAACTTTCAGATCCACAGAGTCAGTCACGAGATATCGGGGGCTTATGTTGCTTCTCCAGTCGCAGTCCGCTCTCCTCGGGTGAGGGGGGGGAGGGAGAGGGAGAATATCTTCTGAAACCCTAGGTGTAGTGTTACTGGGACCTCCAGCTGCAATTCAGGGACCCACATGAACTCTGCAATGGATGCTCCCTCCAGTCTGTAAACAGGACCTGAGTAACGCTACAGCTCTGGTCAAACCCTTTCCTTCACTTCCACGCCGCTGTTTCCCTTTTGTACCGGTTAGGCCCCTCTCTGGATATATATGTGGGTGCCATTTCTCTCTCCTGCTTCCCCTGGACACTGGGTCGTATCCTCACCTTCTCCAGGTCTTTCTGCAGCGTGGGCACTGATTCAACTGGCTAAGTTACGATGTATATTCTGCAGCACAGTGATGCTGCTGAATATATGTGCATATATATGTATATACACACACACATGCACTTACCCGGATAAGTCTACCCGGCTTAGTTTAGATCTGCTCTATGGCAGGGAGGAGATCTACCGCAACAGAGAGCTCTTCCACTCCAACAACGTGCAAGTGGTCTGTGGCGCTCGGATGCACATCTTCCACGTGGTTGCCAGGTACCCGGGAGCCGTGCACCATTCCTATATTCTTAGGCAATCGGGCCTCTTTGAAAATTTTGAGGACGGCTTCTACGGTTAGGATTAGGGATGTGAATCGTGTGATCGATCATCTTAATGATCGATTTTGGCTGGGGGAGGGAGGGAAATCTGATCGTCATGGTTTTTTTTGTTAAAAAATCGTAAAAAATCATAAATCGGGGGAGAGCGGGGAAACTGGCACACCAAAACAACCCTAAAACCCACCCCGAGCCTTTAAAACAAATCCCCCACCCTCCCAAACCCCCCCAAAATGTTTTAAATTACCTGGGGTCCAGTGGGGGGGGGGGGTCCCGGCGCGATCTCCCTCTCTCTGGCCATTGCTGCGTTAATAGAAATGGCGCCGGTGACCCTTTGCCCTTACCATATGACAGGGCAAAGGTAGCGCCAGTGCCATTTTGGTTCCTGTCACCCGACGTCACGAGTGCAGGAGATCGCTCCCGGACCCCCACTGGACCCCCAGGGCCTCCTGACCCCCACAAGACTTGCCAAAAGTCCAGGGGGGGTCCGGGAGCGACCTCCTGCACTCGCGCCGTATTGCCAATATTCAAAATGGCGCCGGCGCTACTTTTGCCCTCACTATGTCATACGGGTCATTTGCTTGGTGTTGGTAAGTGTTATTTCTGCTTTTATTAGTTGGTGATCAGACTAGGACAATGTATAGTGGGAGGCTGATAACTACAGACCAGTTAGGCTCACTTCAGTGGTGGGAAAAGTAATGGAGTCACTGTTGAAAGAGAGAATAGTGAACTATCTACAGTCGGGAGAATTGATGGACCAGAGGCAGCATGGATTCACCAGAGGAAGATCCTGTCAGAGAAATATGATTGAGTTTTTTGACTGGGTAACCAAGGAATTTGATCGAAGAAGAGCACTCAATGTCATATACTTGGATTTCAGCAAAGCTTTTGATACGGTCCCGCACAGGAGACTGGTGAATAAAATGAGAAGCTTGGGAGTGAGTGCCGAGGTGGTTGCCTGGATTTCAAACTGGTTGACGGACAGAAGACAATGTGTGATGGTAAATGGAACTCTCTCTGAAGAGAGAGCGGTTTTAAGCGGTGTACTGCAAGGATCGGTGTTGGGACCGGTCCTGTTCAATGTCTTTGTGAGCGACATTGCGGACGGGATAGAAGGTAAGGTTTGTCTTTTTGCGGATGACACTAAGATCTGCAACAGAGTAGACACACCGGAAGGAGTGGAGAGAATGAGACGGGATTTAAGGAAGCTGGAAGAGTGGTCGAAGATATGGCAGCTGAGATTCAATGCCAAGAAGTGCAGAGTCATGCATATGGGGAGTGGAATTCTGAATGAACTGTATTCGATGGGGGGAGAAGGGCTGATGTGCACGGAGCAGGAGAGAGATCTTGGGGTGATAGTGTCTAATGATCTGAAGTCGGGGAAACAATGTGACAAGGCGATAGCTAAAGCCAGAAGAATGCTGGGCAGCATAGAGAGATTAATATCGAGTAAGAAAAGGGAAGTGATTATCCCCTTGTACAGGGCCTTGGTGAGGCCTCACCTGGAATACTGTGTTCAGTTCTGGAGACCGTATCTCCGAAGAGACAGAGACAAGATGGAGGCGATCCAGAGAAGTGCGACCGAAAATGTGGAAGGTCTTCATCGAATGACTTATGAGGAGAGATTGAAGAATCTAAATATGTACACCCTGGAGGAAAGGAGGAGCAGAGGTGATATGATACAGACTTTCAGATACTTGAAAGGTTTTAATGATCCAAAGACAACCACAAACCTTTTCCATCGGAAAAAAATCAACAGAACCAGAGGTCACGATTTGAAGCTCCAGGGATGAAGACTCAGAACCAGTGTCAGGAAGTATTTCTTCACGGAGAGGGTGGTGGATGCCTGGAATGCCCTGCCAGAGGAAGTGGTGAAGACCAGAACTGTGAAGGACTTCAAAGGGGCGTGGGATAAACAATGTGGATCCATAAAGTCTAGAGGATGTGAATGAATGTGGAAAAAAAGATTTGCATTCACAAAAAAGTGGGGAGTAGCTTGCTTTTTACAGCAGTTACTACCCCAAACCAAATAAGCCTGATACTTCACTTTCAATGCATATCCAGCATAGCTCTCTGCTTCAATGGCAGGGGAGAAAGACTGATACTTCACGCATATCCAGCATAGCTGTCTGCTTCAACGGCAGGGGAGAAAGTCTGATACTTCACGCATATCCAGCATAGCTGTCTGCTTCAACAGCAGGGGAGACATTCTGATACTTCATGCATATCCAGCATAGCTGTCTGCTTCAACGGCAGGGGAGAAAGTCTGATACTTCTCGCATATCCAGCATAGCTCTCTGCTTCAATGGCAGGGGAGAAAGACTGATACTTCACTTTCAATGCATATCCAACATAACTCTCTGCTTCAACGACAGGGGGAATGAAGAAAAGTGGATCTATAAACAGACAACCAACAAGGACTGAATTACATAGTCTGGGTAAACAAATAAGCATGGGTGTAGCTTGCTTATTGCGGCAGTTACTACCCCTAACTAATTAAGCTAGATATTTCACTTAGATGAAGCTCCAACACTGCTCTCTACATTAACAGTGGGGGTGGAAGGGAAATAGAACGAAAAAGGTTACTAAGAACCAAGAGTAACAGATAAGTATGAGAAAAAGTAAAGTGTGAAACTTGCTGGGCAGACTGAATGGGCCATGTGGTGCTGTCATTTCTATGTTTCTATTGATTAAACAATTATTATCGTTGGCAAATATTAGATCTAGAATATGTCCAGCTTTATGTATGGGGTTGGTTACAAATTGTGACCATCCCATTGCTTGTATTCCTGCGCTGCCTCTTCTTTAGGGATCACATTGTGAGAACTGTGACCTGGGACACACTGTGATAATAAAGAACTGACACACACCTTGTAATCCTGCACTGACTAGGGGTATCACAGAGTGAGATCTGTGACCCCAGGATACATTGTGATAATAAGGATACTGACACCCACCTTGTATTCCAGCACTGCCTCCTCTAGGGGTATCACATAATGTTGAGAATTATTAGAAAGGGAATGGTGAATATAAAGGAAAATGTCACAATGCCTCTGTATCGCTCCATGGTGAGACCGCACCTTGAATACTGTGTACAGTTCTGGTCGCTGCATCTCAAAAAAGATATAATTGCGATGGAGAAGGTAAAGAGAAGGGCGACCAAAATGATAAAGGGGATGGAACAGCTCTCCTAGGAGGAAAGACTAAAGAGGTTAGGACTGTTCAGCTTGGAGAAGAGACGGCCGAGGGGGGATATGATAGAAGTATTTAAAATCATGAGAGCTCTAGAATGGGTAAATGTGAATCGGTTATTTACTCTTTTGGATAATTGAAGGACTAGGGGGCACTCCATGAAGTTAGCATGTAGAACATTTAAAACTAATCGGAGAAAGTTCTTTTTCACTCACTGTACAATTAAACTCTGGAATTGTTTGCCAAGGGATGTGGTTAGTGCAGTTAGTGTAGTTGGGTTTGAAAAAGGTTTGGATAAGTTCTTAGAGAAGTCCATTACCTGCTACTAATTAAGTTGACTTCGAAAATAGCTACTAGCATCAGTTGCATGGAATAGACTTAGTTTTTGGGTACTTGCCAGGTTCTTATGGCCTGGATTGGCCACTGTTGGAAACAGGATGCTGTGCTTGATGGACCCTTGGTCTGATTCAGTATGGAATGTTCTTATGGGGATCACAGATCTGACGCTGTGAACCCCAGAGAGGACGGATTGCAAGAATGATATTAAAATTGCATAAGATCAGAAATTTGATGTAGAACTTGGCTGGATTGATTTAAGATTATTTTCATCCACTTAAGAATACCCAGCAAGGTTCCTACCCTACATAAACACAAGTCGCATGGGGGCTTTGCTAACACCAAAGAACTTTCGTTCAGTCCTACAATCATTGATTTTTGCAAGCACCGACTACTGTAATGCGCTATTACTAGGCTTACCATACACCTCACTCAGACCACTACAAATCTTACAAAACACTGCTGCAAGAATTTTGACCGGTAAAAGTAAAAGAGACCACATCACCGAAACCCTAGCAGAGTTACACTGGTTACCTGTGGAGCAGAGAATACAATACAAAACACTTTGCGTCTTACATAAATTAATACATAATGAAAAAGCGGAATGGCTTAACACAGCCCTCCATGTGCACGTACCAAACAGAAACCTAAGGTCAGCGAATAAAGCACTCCTTACTATCCCATCAATTAAGACAGCAAGACTAACTCAAGTAAGAGTGAGAGCACTATCCTTGGCAGGGCCCACACTGTGGAACACCATGCCACTAGAGTTAAGGCTGCAAAGAGACAGCAAAACCTTCAGAAAAGGCTTAAAAACCTGGCTATTCAAGCTAGCCTACCAAACAGAGAAGGAGAAACAGTGAGGCAGGCGAAGTATGAGATATGAACAAATAAAGTGTGTAGCTATATTTCGATTTGTTTTTTACTCTACCTTCTCGTTCTTCACAAGATGAGAAGTTGACACTTATAAAATTAGATTTGTTTTTAAACTGATAGTTCCTGGACAGTATTGTATCACACCCCAATTATATCATTGAGAAAACTATGTACCGAATCATTATGGCATGCGTGTAAATTAATGTATCTCAGCATCCTTATTTTATGTGCCTTATTGTAAACCGTGTGACGGATCCTTCCTAACGACGGTATCGAAAAAGATTTAAATAAATAAATAAATAAAATAAATAAATTTGTACAGATAAGTGGTGCCATTTACTCATGGGGAGGTTACTTTCATAGAAGTCAGTTTTTCAGAATGATTGGAGGGGGTGTTAAACACAGTACAAATTGCTCCTCCTTGGACACAGTAAAGGATTTTAGTCAGTACTGGAGTCACTGAAGTCCCCGTTGCAACGGCAGAGCTGGCACCTTTGGTAATCTTCAAAAATGTTTAAGGGTAAAGGGGCATTTCCCCACATACAAAGGACCACTGAGAATTCCCCCCCCCCCCACACCTTGTGAAAAAGCCCCCATGCTGGTCATAGCTAGGGTAATTTTATTCATGGTGTGAAATGGGTGCGGTGAAATCAGGAGAGGGAATGTCCCTGAGGGCTTTCTGCTGGGTTGAGACCCTATCCCTCTGTAAAGCTGTTTAGTCTCTATACAATAGAAACCCTAGAAATGTTTCTACAATGGAAGGCAGAACCGCATGTGATGTTAAGATTCAATTCCTTCTCCCAAGAAGGGTTGCCATATGTCCAGTTTTGTCCCTCTTTGTACAATGTCCGGTCGAGCAGTGGAAATGTAGGGCCTCAATATAAGCTATTACCACGTTTACCCTACTGGCTCTTCCTGATGATATCTCACACACAGCAGAAGCCTTTTATAAGTTCCCCTTAGCATGGACTACAGTTAACCTCTAGGTGTCCTGCTAAATGCCTGTTTGCAATTTCCTTCCAGTTAGCACTGCTAGCGACAGCCGCTATGTGCTCTGCCCCCCTTAGATGGCCTGATGTGAGGTCTGAGGGGGGCTGTGCACTCAGCAGTTGTCGCTAGCAGTGCTAACCGGAAGGGAATTGCAGACGGTAGGGATGTGCAGACCAAAAGTTTAAGTTCATAAGTCCATAAGTCGAAAGAGGGGGTCATTTGCGGTCAATATGGACATATGGAGAATTCCATAAGTTGAGTCTATGTCCATATGTGCAAATAAAAATTTAAACCCCTCACCCGCCTTAATCCCCCCCCCCCCCAAGACTTACCAAAACTCCCTGGTGGTCCAGCGGGGTCAGGACGCCATTTCTGAACTCCTTTGCAAGGAGCACGTGAGGTCGGCGTCACGTCGGAGTGACGCGGCGTCACGTCGGAGTGGCACTTTTGGCCAGCTTGGGGGGGTCAGGAGGCCCCCCCAAGCTGGCCAAAAGTGCCTTTTGGGCCCAACGAGGGGTCCGGGAGCGGAACCCGAGGGGAATCACGTGACGTCGGTGCCACGTCGGAGTGACGCGGCGTCACGTGATTCCCCACGGGTCCGCTCCCGGACCCTCACGGAACTTTTGGCCAGCTTGGGGAGTTTTGGTAAGTCTGGGGGGGGGGGGGGATTAAGGAGGGTGAGGTGTTTAAATTTTTATTTAGATCAACAATCGCGATTTCCAACGTATTTAACATAGCTATGTTGAATACGTTGGAAATCCGATCGTTTACGCCTCATCACTTTTTTAAGTTAAAAAAAAAAAAAAAGTTGCGTTTTACATTTAAGTTCAAAACGAATGCACACCCCTAGCAGATGGGCACTATGCAGGTCAGCCTTGGATTAACTGTGGTGAAGGGTCCTTATGGAAGGCTTTTGTTTTGTGTGGTGCACGTGTGGGAGCTGGGAGAGAAGATGGTAGATCTGCCGATAAACCTGCTGGAGAAAAAAAATTGAGTTGAGGCTGCAAAACATGGAGTTGCAGTGGGAGTGATAAGAACATAAGAACATGCCATACTGGGTCAGACCAAGGGTCCATCAAGCCCAGCATCCAGTTTCCAACAGTGGCCAATCCAGGCCATAAAAACCTGGCAAGTACCCCCAAAAATAAGTCTATTCCATGTTACAGTTGCTAGTAATAGCAGTGGTTATTATCTAAGTCAACTAAATTAATAGCAGGTAATGGACTTCTCCTCCAAGAACTTATCCAATCCTTTTTTAAACACAGCTATACTAACTGCACTAACCACATCCTCTGGCAACAAATTCCAGAGTTTAATTATGCGTTCAGTGAAAAAGAACTTTCTCCAATTAGTTTTAAATGTGCCACATGCTAACTTCATGGAGTGCCCCCTAGTCTTTCTATTATCCGAAAGAGTAAAAAACTGATTCACATCTACCCGTTCTAGACCTCTCATGATCTTAAAGACCTTTATCAAATCCCCCCTCAGCCGTCTCTTCTCCAAGCTGAAAAGTCCTAACGTCTTTAGTCTTTCCTCATAGGGGAGCTGTTCCATTCCCTTTATCATTTTGGTAGCTCTTCTCTGTACCTTCTCCATCACAATTATATCTTTTTTGAGATGCAGCGACCAGAATTGTACACAGTATTCAAGGTGCAGTCTCACCATGGAGCGATACAGAGGCATTATGACATTTTCTGTTTTATTCACCATTCCCTTTCTAATAATTTCCAACATTCTGTTTGCTTTTTTGACTGCCGCAGCACACAGAACTGACAATTTCAATGTGTTATCCACTATGACGCCTAGATCTCTTTCTTGGGTAGTAGCACCTAATATGGAACCTAATATTGTGTAACTATAGCATGGGTTATTTTTCCCTATATGCATCACCTTGCACTTATCCACATTCAATTTCATCTGCCATTTTGATGCTCAATTTTCCAGCCTCACAAGGTCTTCCTGCAATTTATCACAATCTGCTCTTGATTTAACTACTCTGAACAGTTTTGTATCATCCACAAATTTGATTACCCCACTTGTCGTATTTCTTTCCAGATCATTTATAAATATATTGAAAAGTAAGGGTCCCAATACAGAACCCTGAGACACTCCACTGCCCGCTCCCTTCCACTGAGAAAATTGTCCATTTAATCCTACTCTCTGTTACCTGTCTTTTAGCCAGTTTGTAATCCACGAATGGACATCGCCACCTATCCCATGACTTTTTATTTTTCCTAGAAGCCTCTCATGAGGAACTTTATCTAATGCCTTCTGAAAATCCAAGTACACTATGTCTACCGGGTCACCTTTTTCCACATGTTTATTAACTCCCTCAAAAAAGTGAAGCAGATTAGTGAGGCAAGACTTGCCTTGGGTAAAGCCATGCTGACTTTGTTCCATTAAACCATGTCTTTCTATATGTTCTGTGATGTTGATGTTTAGAACACTTTCCACTATTTTTTCTGGCACTGAAGTCAGGCTAATCGGTCTGTAGTTTCCTGGATTGCACCTGGAGCCCTTTTTAAATATGGGGGTTACATTAGCTATCTTCCAGTCTTCAGGTACAATGGATTATTTTAATGATAGGTTACAAATTTTTACTAATAGGTCTGAAATTTCATTTTTTAGTTCCTTCAGAGCTCTGGGGTGTATATATACCATCCAGTCCAGGTGATTTACTACTCTTAGGTTTGACAAGCACATCTACCACATCTTCTAGGTTCACCATGATTTGGTTCAGTCCCTCTGAATCATTACCCATGAAAACCTTCTCCAGTACGGGTACCTCCCCAACATCCTCTTCAGTAAAGAAATCATTTAATCTTTCCGCGATGGCCTTATCTTCTCTAATTGCCCCTTTAACCCCTTGATCATCTAACGGTCCAACTGACTCCTTTACAGGCTCTCTGCTTCCGATATATTTAAAAAAGGTTTTACTGTGAGTTTTTGCCTCTACGGCCAATCTCTTTTCAAATTTTCTCTTAGCCTGTCTTATCAATGTCTTACATTTAACTTGCCAACGTTTATGCATTGTCCTATTTTCTTCTGTTGGATCCTTCTTCCAATTTTTGAAAGAAGATCTTTTGGCTAAAATAGCTTCTTTCACGTTCCCTTTTAACCATGCCAGTAATCGTTTTGCCTGCTTTCCACCTTTCTTAATGTGTGGAATACATCTGGATTGTGTTTCTAGGATGGTATTTTTTAACAATGACCACGCCTCTTACACACTTTTTACATTTGTAGCTGCTTCTTTCAGTTTTTTTCTAACTATTTTTCTCATTTTATCAAAGTTTCCCTTTTGAAAGTTTAGCATGAGAGCCGTGGATTTGCTTACTGTCCCCCTTCCAGTTATTAAATCAAATATATATTATGATCACTATTGCCAAGCGGCCCCACCACCGTTACCTCTCTCACCAAATCCTGTTCTCCACTGAGAATTAGATCTAAAATTGCTCCCTCTCTCGTCGGTTCCTGAACCAATTGCTCCATAAAGCTATCATTTATTCCATCCAGGAACTTTATCTCTCTAGCGTGACCCGATGATACATTTACCCAGTCAATATTGGGGTAATTGAAGTCTCTCATTTTTACCGCACTACCAATTTGGTTAGCTTCCCTAATTTCTCTTAGCATTTCACTGTCAGTCCACCATCTTGACCAGGTGGATGTTTATCCTGTTGGACTCTATGCCATCCCGGACATAAAGCACCACACCGCCTCCCAGGTGCTCCTTTCTATCATTGCGATATAATTTGTACCCCGGTATAGCACTGTCTCATTGGTTGTCTTCCTTCCATCATGTCTCTGAGATGCCAATTAAGTCTATGTCATCATTCACTGCTATACATTCTAATTCTCCTATCTTACTTCTTAGACTTCTGGCATTAGCATACAAACATTTCAAAGTTTGATTTTTGTTTGTATTTTTAATTGATAGGGATGTTAGAATTTTTTTTAGCTCAGGTGAGTTTTTAGTTACAGGCACTTGGACTACATTTCTTATTATTGGAACCTCACTGTGGGGATGCCCTAATTCTAATGCATCATTAGTATCCTTTGAAGATAACTCTCCCCAACCTGTGTCTCGGGTTGGGGAGGTAAGATATGGTGATGACAGTGGCTCAGTTGCTGGAAAGCATAGCTTTGCTTGCTGCATTGAACAGTTTCTGTGTAGTTTCAGTTTTTGGGGGTTTTTTGTAATTTTCTTTTTATTATAATGTTTAGGCATAACACAAAAGAGCATTGCAGTGAACAAATACACCACAAAAGGTGCATCCAGTATCCCCAACGTGTAGGAAAACAATTAACCTGACAACATGTTCCATGATTACACTAGGCAATGAAACCAGAAATAATCATGTCTCCCGCCCCCCACTATCTCCCAACACCCACCCTTCCCCCTCCCCTTCCCCTCTCAGTATTCAGCCATTGTGGGAATCAGTCCATTGCTGAAATGGTTACCACATTTTATGCTATTCGCCATCGAGTCTCTTCGCAAGGCAGTCAAATACTCCATATGAGAAATCCACTTCAATCTCCGTAGCACTGCAGAGAAAGAAGATGCCTTGGGTTCTTTCCAGTGTTTAGCGATTTCACCTCTAACCGCATGAGCAAGCGCTCTAATGAGCAGGTCTCTCCACCCACCTGTTATCCTCGCGGCAGAGTCACAGCCTAAACTCAGGACCTGGGCCGCTGCTTCCGATGTCAGGACCCTCCGCAGCGCCACCGCCAACACCACCCACGCGCAGCCTAGGAGGGGCTGTGTAGGCCCCGTCCATCTTCAGCCCTGCCCCATATGCATGACATAGTGAGGGCAAAGGTAGCAAAATGGCGCTGGCATCAAGGCCACTGTGCACTCGGGAAATAACAGGATCTGAAGGCGTCAAGCCCTCGGTCCCTACATCTGCCGGAGGTCACGCTCATAACATAAGTATGCTAACCGCGGGAGTAAAGTCATTTTAATGGCAGCAATCCTACCCAGCCATGTAAGTGTCAACCTATCCCAAGTCTGTAGGTCACTCTCTGACCGTTCAGAAGTGTAAGATAATTTAAATCAGACAGCTCTTTACAGTCAGAACTTAACTGTACCCCTAAATACTTAACAGAATGTTTTGCCCACTTAAAGGGGAATTGCTGTTTCAAATAGGTAATCAAGGTAGGGGACAGGTATACAGGTAATAGCTCCGATTTTTCTTTATTTACTTATTCAGTCTTTCCATGCTGTGACTTTTATGTTGTACCCGCACTGCCCATCTGTCAATGCCCTACTAGGAACAGGTTTCCAAAATCAAGCTTATTTCCTCAGGGGATCCCCGTCTCACCCATATCACCCATATCTCTAAAGTCTCCATTTGCTTCCAAAAGTCACCAGATTGAGGAACAAAATCGCTAAACTGTCAGCAGGGCATTGGGGTTGTCTTGTCAATAAAGATACTTGAATCAGTGGACATTTGCATACCCATAATTCTGTGCGGAACGTTGCTGAATTCCACTCTTGTTAAAGGCGTGTGACGATTTCAGTTCCTGCTCGTTCCCTTGACGGGCAATGAGAGTTTAAATTCTGATTTTCCTGTGTGCTATGCAGCTGTGTGTGCCTTCTCCATGTGTTCCACCCTGATATGTTTAGAAACATAGAAACATAGAAACATAGAAATGACGGCAGAAGAAGACCAAACGACCCATCCAGTCTACCCAGGAAGCTGCACACATATTTTTTCTCATATGTATTTGTTTCTTTTCGGTTTTGGTTCTTTTTCCCTTCCTTTCCCACCATTAATGTAGAGAGCAGTGATGGAGCTGCATCCAAGTGAAATATCTAGCTTGATTAGTTAGGGGGTAGTAACCGCCGCAACAAGCAAGCCGCACCCATGCTCATTTGTCTTAACCCAGACTATGTTATACAGCCCTTATTGGTTGTTTTTCTTCTCCCCTGCCATTGAAGTAGAGAGCTATGCTGGATATGCATTGAAAGTGAAGTATCAGGCACATTTGGTTTGGGGTAGTAACCGCCGTAACAAGCCAGCTACTCCCCGCTTTGTGAGTGTGAATCCTTTTTTCTTCTCCCCTGCCGTTGAAGCTATGCTGGGTATGCGTGAAGTATCAGTTTTTCTTTTCCCCTGCCGTTGAAGCAGAGAGCTATGCTGGATATGCGTGAAGTATCAGTTTTTCTTCTCCCCTGCCGTTGGAGCAGAGAGCTATGCTGGATGTGCATCGAAAGTGAAGTATCAGGCACATTTGGTTTGGGGTAGTAACCGCCGTAACAAGCCAGCTACTCCCGGCTTTGTGAGTGCAAATCCTTTTTTCCACATTTCCTCTTGCTGTTGAAGCTTAGAGTGATGTTGGAGTCACAGTAACCATGTGTATGTTTATTGAATAAGGGTATTGTGTCCAGGCAGTAGCCATCATTCTGGCGAGTCACCCACTCTTCATTGGCGGCCTCTTGACTTTATGGATCCACAGTGTTTATCCCACGCCCCTTTGAAGTCCTTCACAGTTCTGGTCTTCACCACTTCCTCCGGAAGGGCATTCCAGGCATCCACCACCCTCTCCGTGAAGAAATACTTCCTGACATTGGTTCTGAATCTTCCTCCCTGGAGCTTCAAATCGTGACCCCTGGTTCTGCTGATTTTTTTCTTATGGTAAAGGTTTGTCGTTGCCTTTGGATCATTAAAACCTTTCAAGTATCTGAAAGTCTTTATCATATCTCCTCTGCTCCTCCTTTCCTCCAGGGTGTACATATTTAGATTCTTCAATCTCTCCTCGTACGTCATCCGATGAAGATCCTCCACCTTCCTGGTCGCCCTTCTCTGTACCGCTTCCATCTTGTCTTTGTCTTTTTGTAGATACGGTATCCAGAACTGAACACTGTACTCCAGGTGAGGCCTCACCAAGGACCTGTACAAGGGAATAATCACTTCCCTTTTCTTACTCGATATTCCTCTCTCTATGCAGCCCAGCATTCTTCTGGCTTTTGCTATCACCTTGTCGCATTGTTTCGCAGACTTCATATCATTAGACACTATCACCCCAAGGTCCCTCTCCTGCTCCGTGCACATCAGCCTTTCCCCCCCCCATCGAATACAGTTCATTCGGATTTCCACTCCCCATATGCATGACTTTGCACTTCTTGGCATTGAATCTCAGCTGCCATATCTTCGAC
The DNA here is from genome assembly GCF_901001135.1 of Rhinatrema bivittatum. NCBI lineage: Eukaryota > Metazoa > Chordata > Amphibia > Gymnophiona > Rhinatrematidae > Rhinatrema > Rhinatrema bivittatum. The sequence continues at coordinate 9,948,943 of NC_042633.1, forward strand.
CACTCTTCCAGTTTCCTTAGATCCCGTCTCATTCTCTCCACTCCTTCCGGCGTGTCCACTCTGTTGCAGATCTTAGTGTCATCCGCAAAAAGACAAACCTTACCTTCTATCCCGTTCGCAATGTCGCTCACAAAGATATTGAACAGGACCGGTCCCAACACCGATCCTTGCGGTACACCACTTAAAACCGCTCTCTCTTCAGAGAAGGTTCCATTTACCATCACACATTGTCTTCTGTCCGTCAACCAATTTGCAATCCAGGTCACCACCTCGGCAAAAGGGGTTGCACTATTTCCGCTTTCTCGCGTGAGCCAGATAAAATTAATTTTTTGTTCCCAATACAAGTTATGCTTTCTACCAGCACATGGAGACAAATATAGTTTCAATTTTTTGAAGGTCCTGTTTGTAGTAGGACTGATGTACTTGTACAATGACAGATTTATTATTAATTTTTTTGAAAAAGATTTATTTGTGCCGGGTTCTCCAAAGCAATCAAAACTTTTTCATTTGAATTAGACTAAGGTTCATGTTTTTATAATTCCAGTAGGATGCATTTTCTTTCTGCAATATTTACAGAAATACAGAAATTTAATAAACTTCTAAACTACAAAACTTATTTAGATCAAGAATCACTGAGAGACCCAATAGTCTTTACAAACTTATGTTGTGTGGCAAAATAGAGAGAACACAGGGGATGAAAATGGTGAGTAGCATCGGGTGCAGTTGACAAAGAAAGGAACGGGTGCAGTCATATTTTAAGAGCGATCACGATTGTTGACAAAAATAATTATTTAGCAGTTGTATGCAAATGCATGGCAGTGGATAAAAAGAACATTCAAGTTTATAAACAAGATACCTTACAGATAATAATGCCTTATATTGTCTTTTGGTTGATGCACTGGACTGCAGTCTCTTATCACCAATGTTATGGTTGTCGGAAAATGAATAGCATTAATGTTCACGATGTGCAGCAGTAAAGAAAAGCATAATTATTTGCAACAAAAATGCCTTTGGCATGGTAGAGTCTTACTGTATAGCATCGGGTGCAGTTAACGAAGAAAGGAACGGGTGCCATCATATTTAAGGAGTGATCACGATTGTCGACAAAAAGAATTATTTAGCAATTGTATGCAAATGCATGGCAGTGGATGAAAGGAACATTCAAGTTTAAAAACAAGATACCTTACAGATAATAATGCCTTATATTGTCTTTTGGTTGACGCGCTAGGCGGCAGTCTCATGTCAAGAATGTTGTGGTTGTCAGCAAATGAATAGCGTTAATGCTCTCGATATGCAGCAGTAAAGAAAAACATAATTATTTGCAACAAAAATGCCTTCGGCATGGTAGAGTCTTATCTGTGTCACAAAGGGCCTTATTTTCCAAGGACTTAACGCACGCAATACGGCCGCAAACCACGCTAAGAGCAGTTATTGCGGTTTGCGAATGCAAATTTTAACTTTAGTATTCAGGGGCGGAGTTGGGGGTGGGACAATGTAAAGTAAGGAGGACATACCGCAAACCGCGAAACGGCTGTGCTGTTAGTGCGGCTCCTAACGCGGCCAATAACTACACCTCTTTCAATTGCGATAGAATGTATCGCTGCGTATAGCGCGCACCACGATGTTATCGCGGTGAGCGAAAATGAATAAAACCAATCCCCACACACCTACAAAGCTATTGCTACCCAATAAAAACACTTGTTCTTAGTAGGTCTATGTTCCCAACACCATCTACACATTCTCAGTGTGTAGGGCAGGCTCCCTCCATGGCCGAGCAGGCCCATCGCAGATGCCATGACGTTGGTCGACGTCACTGGAGGTACAGGCAGCGGATCTATCTTCCACGAACCTCATTGCTGGGTATGCCAGAGGACGTCGTGATCGCCAGGTATCGCCTCAGCTCCCGTGCCATCCTGCAAATATATGAAGACATACGAGGTGCCCTTGAGCCTCGAACCCAAAAGAGCTGTGCTGTCCCCAGCCTCACCAAACTCTTGGCCGCCTTGCACTTCATAGCAAGTGGCTCCTTTCAATCCACAGTAGCTGTTGTTGGTGGGATGTCACAGAGCACCTTTTCATGGTGTCTGGACCAGGTCATTGAAGCAGTTATAGCCCACATGCCTCGATACATAGCTTTTCCGTGCAACAGACAGGACCTGATGGACCTCAAGCGTGGTTTCTATGCCAGTGCCCGCTTTCTGAATGTCATTGGAGCTATTGACTGCACTCATGTAGCCATCATTCCACCCCGTCAGATGGAGGCAGAATACCACAACAGAAAGCAGTTCCATTCCCTCAACATGCAAGTGGTGTGTGATGCTGGAATGCAGATCCTCTCAGTGATGTCCAGCTTTCCGGGATCAGCGCACGATTCCTTCATACTCAGGCAATCATCTCTTTGTCGCAAATTCGAAGCTGGCCTGTACGGTGATGGTTGGCTTGTAGGTAAGAAACACGTTTCCATACATCGACCATATTTGCAATGTTTATCTCTGTAATGGCACACAAATGTGATGTATACGCCTGTCCGGATGAAGTGATATGTCCCCATTACAACAGGCCTCAGTGGCTCATAGTGTAACCTTAAGTGGTGGAATGGTTCATGCACCCAACCAGTTGATATGGACTGCCAAGCACGAGGTACACAGCAGCCCCCATATGGCCTGTATGTGACATGGCTTGCTCACTTCACTTCACTAGTGGACAGCCTACACATATTAGGTATAGCCATGGATAATGGCATTGTCAAAGGTGATTATACAACTGTGATGAATGGGGGATATGCAGGCGCTGGGCTTGTGGTACAATTTGCGGATCCATGTGGAGAACTGACCCCCCAAAACCACCTTATGCAAAACTGCAAATAGGTAATCCCAGTTCACTAGGTTAAAGGCTTTCTCCGCATCAACAGTCAGCACTAGAGGTGTTGCCGTGGACTGGGCCTGCCAAATTAAGTTCACCACCCTGCGAACATTGTCTGCTGCTAATCGACCCGGGATAAAGCCTGTTTGATCCGCATGTATCAGATGTGTAGCAACAGAACTTAGTCTATTCGCCAAACTTTTTGCCAAAATTTTTAAATCCAAGTTGATGAGGGAGATAGGTCTATAGGACCCGCAGATCGTCACATCTCTCCCAGGTTTGGCCAAAATGGTAATGCCCGCTCTTTTAGCAGCTGTGGTAAACTGTCCCTCCCCTAGCAAATGGTTAAAAGCGTCTCGCAAAGGGGCAGCAAGCAGCGCACTAAATCGCCTATAGAATCCCGCGGAGAAGCCATCTATCCCTGGAGATTTACCCATTTTTAGATCCTTAAGGGCCCCCTGTACTTCCACAATAGTAATGACCTGACTTAAACGTGTTTGTTGAAGAATATCTAATTGGGGAAAATCTATGTCCTCTAAATACTTCTCTATCGCAATAGGAGAGATATCTTCCCATTTAGAATATATTTTTTGATAAAATTGTGTAAATCTCTCTCAAATCTATCATTTTCTGATAACATTTCCCCGGTATCACTCCGAATCTTCAGAATTTGGTTTTGGACAGCTCTTGATTTCAATTTCCTGGCTAATAGGCGGCCAGCCTTATTGCTCCCTTCAAAATACTTTTGCTTCGCCTTATCTAAATAAAATATTGTCTCCTTATGAGAAAGTTCCTTCAGTTCAGCCCTCAGATTTTCAAGCTGTTTGCCTATTGTTAAATCAGGATTCCGTTTGTGTCGTATCTCCAGCCTACCAATCCGCTGTAAAAGATCCACACGTGTTTTGTTTTCCACTTTATGTAACTGTGACACTCGTGCTATTAGTTTTCCTCTAACCACAGCCTTAAGGAACTCCCAGACCACAGTTGCAGAAACATCCCCTGTGGCGTTGTCACTTAGATAATGGTCAATTTCAGTCTCCAATTCCTTAAAGAATGAAATATCATCAAGGAGACTTTCATTTAATTTCCAAAAACGTTCCCTGAGGGAACTCCCAATCCCTTAAGCTGTATCCAAATAGCTGCATGATCAAACCATGTGAATGGCTCTATTCCCATAGCCTGGGTATGATTGATTAAATCTTTATCAACTAAGAGGTAATCAATCCGAGAATAGGATTGGTATACATTAGAGTAGAAGGTATAGTTTTTTTCCCCTGGGTGAAACAACCACCAAGCATCAATCAGATGCCAATCCCTCAACAGCCTTTTAAAACTCTTTCTATGTGTGCTACTAGAGCCATTCTTGCCACTGCTAGAGTCTAGAAAGGGGTATCTGGTGAGATTGAAATCGCCCGCTATGATGGTGTAGCCTTCTACCCATTGCTGTAGGACACTAGAGACGTTTTGTATATAGGACCCCTGTCCTTGGTTCGGTGCGTAAACATTCACTAGAATGTACAAAGCAGACCCCATTTTAAACTAGATTATAAAATAGCGGCCCTCAGTATCCCTAAGCACAGATACCACATCTATTATCATATCCTTGGCAAAGTGCACTCCCAATCCTCCATACTTATTATTCTTAGTGGCAGCTGCATAATATTGTGTCGGATATTGCGGTGTAAGCATGAGTTTCTCATAGCTCTTTTTTAAATGAGTTTCCTGGCACAGTAAGATATCAACCTTTGCCCTACTAAGATCCTGGAATAGATTTTTCCTTTCATAATAGGAGTTCAGTTTTTTTACATTCCAGGATGGAATTTTCAGATCTCCCATCGTTATGTCACGTGTAAATTATAAAAGAGAATTTTATGTCGTATTAAACCCTCATATTTCTGAGCATACAATACATATATGCTGAATAAGTGTCTTAATATTCAAAACAGTTTGAAGATTTAGTGTTTGCTCAGTACATCTTATAATCACAGGGTTTGTAACGCCACATCAAGAAGGTTTTTGCTCCTCTAGTTCCAGATGTAAACAAATTTATAGCCCCTGATGAAGGTCGCGAAACACCAGCGGTGTCAAAAAAATTATAAAAATATATAGTTACTAAGCATTTTCTAGTTGTGGCATGAGAATTGACGTTAAAAAACCCTGTGATTATAAGATGTATTGAGCAAACAGTAAATCTTCAGAGTGTTTTGAATATTAAGACGCTTATTCAGCGTATATGTATGGCATCCTCAGAAATATGAGGGTCTAATACGTCATAAAATTCTCTTCTATATGTGATTGCTTTTTATATTGTTATGGTAATTATCACATACTGTACCAGTTTCATATATCTATATGTGTAAATTATAGACATATCACCCGGCAAGTCGCTACAGAGCTCCCAAACACAAGCAGGAGACCCTGCAAGTTGGATAGGTTCCAAAAGACAAACAAACATACCCTGATAGATACGGTGTTGTGTCCCTCTCATGGGCCAAGATTTGTAGGTCCCCACCTGTCCCCTCCCCACCCTTCCCACCCATTCCCTTTGTTTGCATTGCTGGACATGAGGACTAATGTCACCTCCCATAACCTGATCACGAGCGTGTTACTCGTCTCCCCTATATGGGATATTACCTTATGGTGTGTAGGATAGTTACCCTTTTAATCTAAAGAATACTAGAAGTTAGATTAATATAAACATCTCGTCCCAAAAGTACAACAGTATATCTCAGACAGTTATAAGCTTACCACCATACCTCTGAGTTACCTTACCAGAACTAAATTAATATACCCTATTAGGATTACTGATATAGCAGTCCATATTGCCATTCTCAGTCTTTGTTGGCGTTGTAGCAAGGGGACGTCTCCCGAGTGTCTGCGAAGCCGACTGGTGCAGGATCTTCTCTTTCAGCGTGTACTTATGAAAACACACCGCGACGTCGCTAGGCACGTTTCCCTTGGGTTTAGCTAGGGCTCTGTGTGCTCTGTCCAGTAAAATCTGCGGAGGAGCTTCATCCGTAGGAGCTTGTGAATCACTAAGAAGAAGGCTGCAAATATCTGATATTATTTTTTCACAGACTATGTAAGGCTCACCTTCAGGGATCCCCCGGAACCGCAGGTTCCCTCTCCGAGACCGGTATTTCAGGTCTTCCAACCAAACTTGATGTTCTTCCACCTTCTGCTGTACATTTTTAAACTCTGTGTCTCAATCACAGTCTGCTCCTGTGTTCCCATGTGGGTTTCTAACCCTTTCACTCGCGCCCCCAGATTTGCATAGTAGCGCCTCATATCTGTCGCCAGACTTTGTAGTTCAGCTCTAAGAGTGCCCATACTTTCTTTGATTTCGCTGAACCATCTCTGAAAGTCTGCTTTTGATAAAGCAGAATCGATCGCAGGAACCGGCAATTCAGCGCGCGCCTGTCCCCCCGGAGATTCAGGCCTCTGTTCTGCCGCCTTGTGGTCAGTGTGGCCTGCACCGGACCGACATGCCTCTCACAATCGCTGTGTAGGGAGCTGGATTCTAGCATGAAAAGCGCTAAATTTCGGGGTTATTTCAAGAAATGAGAAGCGGAGCTCGGGCTTCACACTGCCATCAGCTCAGTGACGTCACTTCCTCCCCTACCATGTTATTTTTGATGCACGTACTTCACTGGCTTATTAAAATCTGTGTTGCACATATGTGAACATTTTTGTGCAAGCAACACTTTTAAAATTGACCTCTTAGCGAGTATTCCCTTCCCCTGGACTGACTAACCAAGGACGCATCATGCAAGGTTCTGCACCTGCCGCCAGCCCTTACCCAGTCTGCAGTAGCCACCTTTAACCTTCCTCCTCCCTCCTCACTGTGCCCATGGCCCTCTGCACTGCCCTTCTCTGAGATCAGCCCGGGCAGCTCACAGAAGAGACTTGACCAGCACGGCACAGAACGTCCCCCCTCTACCATCAGCACAGCAAAAAATTACTGGGGAGAAAACATTGCCCTCTCCATGCCTTCTGTTCTGTCAGGGGGTGACAGCGCCTGTTTTTTTTTTTTTTTTGCTGACTGTGATTTGTTCTTTCTCCAAATGGCAGACAGCATGTCCATGATGACATCAGATTCCCCACCGGTGGGGTTTGGGATAGGGGAAAGCCTGAATCAGCATGGGCTGTTCTGAAGCGTGAGGGGCTGGAGAGAGGGCAGGACCAACCAGCTTGGCACTCTAGTCAGAGGAAGTCTCATACTCTTGCACTTTTCTGCCCCATTCTAGTCAGAGGAGGTCTCACTCCTCTCTTGCACTTTTCTGCTTCCAGAAGTGCTCCATAGGTAAGGAGGCCCTGACAGAAATGCGAGAGCTGTGAGGAAGTAGCTCCATCCGAGGCCAAAATGTCCGGAAATAGCTAAGCGACCTCCCCCTCCCACTCACAAGCTCCAACGTCTCCATTTGATTGTAAAAATCGCCAGACCAAGCTACAAAATCCCTAAACCGGCAGCAGGGCCTGGGTTGAATGTCAATAAAGTTTCTTGAATCAGAGGACATTTGCATATCCATGATGCTTTGCAGACCGTTGCTGCATTCCATGCTTGTTAAATGCGTGCGCCGATTACAGTTCCTGCCCGTTCCCTTGTCTGGACAATGTGCGTTCAAATTCCGGTTCTACTGTGTACTGTACTGCTGGGTGTGGGTGTGCGCCTGCTCAGTGGATTCCACCATCATCTTAAAGACGTTGCATTGTGTCCCCTCTGCAGCGTGAGCCTATGCAAAGTAATATTTGTTTCTTTTATACAGGTTATGTTCTTCTTACCAGCAGATGAAGACAAAAGTATTCTTTCAATTTTTGAAGGTCCTGCTTTGTGTGGGACCGATATGCTTGTGTAATAATAGATTTATAATAACTGACAAGTGAAAAACTAAAAAGAGTACTTTTATTATTTAATTATAGCTAAATGCTCACAAATTTTGAGGAAAGCTTTATAGAATAAGAGAATTATTCTTCCCCAGGAAAAAAACTGGGGTTGGCAGTGGGGGGTGGATTCTGAAATTTCTTGGAGCAGGCCCAGTGAATCAGACAGAAGACGTGAGTGGGAGAGGAGTTGTTGAAAAGAAAAGGAGAGAGGCACACTGGAGCTCATCCCCTGCATCTCAAGTGAGGGGCTAGAGAAAGGTAGAGTAGGAGTTTGCCTGTTGAATCTTTTCCTCATCCCTGGGAAGGTTCTTGGATTTGAGAACAGAGAGGATTTTTTTTTGGAAGAACAATGATCCAGTCTGGATAGAAAAGGCTCCTTGCTCTTGTTTTGGACATCAGCCAGCTGGATTGTGAGTTTGTGTACTCGAGAGGGAGCGACCGTGCCAGGGTTCCGGAAAATTAACTCCTTCCCCACCAGACTTGAAATCTGGAAACCCGTGGCACCCCCTGGATGAGGTAACCGGCAGGAACAAGGGACCGGCTGCACGCTTTTGGCAACCCTCCCTAGCATCAATGATGTAAGCATGGCAGCAGGAAAAGCAACCAGTTGTGTTCTGCAAACTTTAAGAGCCTTCTCCTGCTTACTCTCCATCTCCATCTCTTTTTGGCGAGAGTTCTTTGTTCTCAAGGCCAGCGGGGAGGGGGGAAGAGCAGACTTCGGAGCCTAGGCACCAAGTTATGACTCGGTGCCTTGCCCTGGGGGTCTAGGCCTGTGCAATTCTGCACGCTAGAAGCCCAAGGAAGGCTCAAGTAAACATGACAGACAACCGTGATCCACTCCCTGCCCAACTCTTGATTCGTGACTTAACCTAATTATTCCCTGATTAGAGTACCAAAGCGCTATAATTATCAGGGCTGTGCTTTGGAATTTTCTTTTGTTTTTTTGTTCATTTTCTTAGTTTCATTTCATTAATATATGGCAGGAGGTGTTTTTGTGTTCTGCACCGGTCAGTATTTTCAATAAAACTATGATATGCTTGTTCCGCTCGCCCCGTTCGGGCTCCTGCGCCGATCGCCGGCCCTTCTCTGCAGCAGCTCTCTCACCTGAAGGACCGCAATCACCCGATTCCCTCGGCATCGACCAGGGCCGCGAGCCCTCGCTTCCTGCCGGCCTCCACGAGCCGCGAGCTTCCTGCCGGCCTCCACGAGCCGCGAGCCCTCGCCCGGAGCCGCCATCACAATACACAGAAACGCCCACGAAAACGTCGCGGCGGTGACGTCAGAGGCGCGACAGACCGGCGGGGTATTTAAACCGCCACTCTCCTTGGCGTCGCGCGCCGGGCGTCGCGCGCACGAAGGAGCGCGACAAAGGGGCCTGCCCCTTCGGTTCGCCCCTCGCTTTTCCCAAGCAGCACCCCACCAGCACCCGACTAGTGCTCACCCTCCATCCAGCGCTCTGCAAACAACCATCCAGCGCTCTGCAAACAACTTCCAGCACTCTGCAAACAACCATCCAGCGCTCTGCAAACAACCATCCAGCGCTCTGCAAACAACTTCCAGCACTCTGCAAACAACCATCCAGCGCTCTGCAAACAACCATCCAGCGCTCTGCAAACAACTTCCAGCACTCTGCAAACAACCATCCAGCGCTCTGCAAACAACCATCCAGCGCTCTGCAAACAACTTCCAGCACTCTTCAAACAACCATCCAGCGCTCTGCAAACAACCATCCAGCGCTCTGCAAACAACTTCCAGCACTCTGCAAACAACCATCCAGCGCTCTGCAAACAACCATCCAGCGCTCTGCAAACAACTTCCAGCACTCTGCAAACAACCATCCAGCGCTCTGCAAACAACCATCCAGCGCTCTGCAAACAACTTCCAGCACTCTGCAAACAACCATCCAGCGCTCTGCAAACAACTTCCAGCACTCTGCAAACAACCATCCAGCGCTCATCCTACAAACAACCACCCAGCGCTCATCCTACAAACAACCACCCAGCGCTCTGCAAACAACCATCCAGCGCTCTGCAAACAACCATCCAGCGCTCTGCAAACAACCATCCAGCGCTCATCCTACAAACAACCACCCAGCGCTCATCCTACAAACAACCATCCAGCGCTCATCCTACAAACAACCACCCAGCGCTCATCCTACAAACAACCATCCAGCGCTCATCCTACAAACAACCACCCAGCGCTCATCCTACAAACAACCATCCAGCGCTCATCCTACAAACAACCACCCAGCGCTCATCCTACAAACAACCATCCTGCACTCATCCTACAAACAACCATCCTGCACTCATCCTACAAACAACCATCCTGCACTCATCCTGAATTCTTCCAGCAAGCAGCTAACCAGCGTTCTTCCGGCAAGCAGCTAACCAGCAAGCAGCTAACCAGCGTTCTTCCAGAGCCCCAACCTCCCAACTAATTTCCTCTCATCCGAGCCTCGCCCCATCGGCCCCCCAGCTACTCACAGCGACAGCCAGCTAACCATCCATAATGTCTCCAGCTCTTCCAATACCAACGTTGCAACACCGCCTCCTACCTAAAAGACCATCCACCAGACAAGCCCTTCACAACAACTTAAAATCACTCACCCCCATTCTGATTGCACCAATCACCCAGCTGTTAGGCCTCACTTTCTTTACACTCTCACTCTTCAATGCCCAATCACTAACAAAAAAATCCCTTATTTTCAATGACTATCTCACCGACGCCAAGCCAGATATTTGCGCTGTAACAGAAACATGGCTCAAGCCCTCAGATACAGCTTTAATAAACCAACTCCCTACGTCGACCTACGACTTCTTCTCACTCCCGAGACTGAAAAAAAGAGGAGGTGGAATCCTTCTAGCTACCAAAAAAAGCCTTAATTTCACCCAACACCCATTCACTTCTAACACAAAACTGGAAGTCGGTTTCTTCACATCCAAACATCTTCAAATCCTTCTTGTCTACGCCCCCCCAGGGCTCTTAGAAGCAGACATCTCCCCAATCCTCGAAATCACCACCACACTCATCGACCTGGATTCTCCAGCAATCATCTTAGGAGATTTCAATCTGCACATAGACAATCCTTCACCATCTAATAGCTGCGTAACCCTCCTCACAGCCCTGTCAGCAATGGGATTCCAACAATTAGTCAACCAACCCACTCACAAAGCGGGGCATACTCTGGACTTAATCTTCAGTAACAAAGGCATTACGACCACATCAAATTTGAAGATCAAAAAAGTACCTTGGTCGGACCACTCTCTTATCTCTACCTCTTTCGCTTTGAAAGAAACCACCACTCCTAACATCCCTTCACCTTCATTCCATTACAGGAGGCGATGCTCCCCAGATGATCTTAACAACCTGTTGGAGTCACAGCTCCCTCTATTAGATCTCACCAACCCAAACACTGCCATTCGCTCCTGGAACAATATAACAGAAAATATAGCAAATAAGCTCTGCCCTTCAACTACAAAAAAATCTCACACCAATGCCTCCAACAGACAACCTTGGTTCACCAACGAGCTCAGAAAACTAAAACAAAGCTTAAGAAAGAAAGAAGCGACTTGGCGTAAAACTCCTTGTGACTTCACCATTTCATCATACAAATCCACACTATACCAATACAAAGCCCTCACTTCAAAATCAAAAAAAGATTATTTTGCATCTAAGATTCACAACCTGGTCTTTGATGCTAAAGCCCTCTTCGCTTATGTATCCAGCCTCACTCAAACCATACCGCGAGAAATCCCCGGCGACATGGCACAATCCAAAGCTGAAGAACTCGCCCAGTTTTTCCAAAATAAAATCAACAATCTTTTAACTCAACTGCCTTCCAATTCAACGGATGCCCTCCCGACATATCAACACCCGTCCATCATAAACTCCAGCCTAAACACTTTTGAGCCCGTCTCTTCCACTGAGATACAAACCATCCTGAGAAGAATGAAACCTTCGTCTCATCCTGCAGACCACATCCCACCAAACTACTCCTATCTATTCCAGACTCAATAGCCACATCATTGACAAACATCATCAACTGCTCTCTAGCCCAAGGATCCTTCCCAGATGATCTCAAAATGGCCTCAATCTCACCACTCCTAAAGAAACCAAACCTTGACCCGAAGGACCCCAACAACTTCCGCCCCATAGCTAACCTCCCATTCATCGCTAAGATCATGGAAAAACTAGTCAACTCTCAACTTTCAAACTACATCGAAGACAATAACCTCCTCTTCGCCCCACAACACGGATTCCGAAAAAATCGAGGCACAGAATCTCTCCTTATCTCTTTGACAGACCATCTCCTATTGGGCCTCGACAAAGGAAACTCATTCCTATTGATCTTGCTAGACCTATCTGCAGCGTTCGACACTGTCAACCACGCCATCCTCCTAAACCAGTTGTCATCCATAGGAATCTGCGGCACCGTCCTTTCCTGGTTTAAAACCTTTCTCAACAATAGAGGTTACAAAGTCAAACTCCAAAACAAGGAATCCTCAAGATTTGACTCTGCCATAGGAGTCCCTCAAGGCTCCTCATTATCTCCGACTCTATTCAATATTTACCTTCTCCCTCTATGCCAACTTCTCACCGACCTCAATCTAAAGTTTTTCCTATACGCAGATGATATTCAAATCATCATCCCTATCAAAGACACATACTCTAATACTCTTGTCTACTGGGAATCATGCCACCAAAAAATCAAACAACTACTCAACAGTCTACACCTCATCTTAAATTCCTCCAAGACTGAGATCCTGCTCATCTCGCCTGAAAACAACACCAACAACAGTATACTTCCTACCAATCTTCCTACCACACAAACCAGAGACCTAGGAGTGATAATAGATAACCGGCTAAACTTCAAGGCCCACATCAACAAAACAACCAAAGACTGCTTCTATAAACTCCAGGTCCTGAAAAGGATAAGACCTCTTTTACCACGCTCAAGATTTCAGAACGATCATCCAAGCAGTCATATTTTCGAAACTGGACTACTGCAATTCCCTATTGCTAGGTCTACCTTCATCCTACTCCAAACCACTACAGATGGTTCAAAATTCAGCTGCCCGTATCCTGACAGGCGCAAGGAAAAGAGACCACATTTCACCAGTCCTGAAAGAGCTTCATTGGTTACCCGTATACTTCCGCATCATGTATAAAGCCATAACTATCACCTATAAAACTATTCATCAACTCACCACTCTCGATCTCCAATTCCCGCTCCAAGTACATAACTCTACTAGACCTACCAGAGATGCTTACAGAGGTTCCCTCCTGGTTCCCCCAGTGAAAACGACCAAACACATTACCCTAAGAGATCGTGCCACCTCCACAGCTGGCCCTCTACTGTGGAATTCCATTCCTACAGACCTCAGACAGGAGCCCTGCCTCCCAACTTTTAGGAAAAAACTTAAGACTTGGTTATTCAAGCAAGCTTTTCCGGACACAACCCAATGACTCCCAAAACACCTTACCATTTGTATATAACATTTGTATACTACATTTAAATTGTACATTGTTTAACCATTTCTATCCTCTCTTCTCTTTTTCCTTCTCCAAGTTTGGCCTCCATTGTTAAATGTAACTGTACCTTCTGTCACCTCAGTTCTGGTTCTATGTTTTTAAGTTCTATGTATTTATTGCACCCCCGTTCTATGTAAACCAGCAAGATATGTTTTCATGATTGCCGGTATATAAAAACTCTAAATAAATAAATAAATAAATAAAATAAATATGCAAAAGAGCTGCCACGGAGAACCTGTAGCCTTGCTCTGTCCTTGCCCACTACTGAGAAGTCATATTAAGACTTAAGGAGTTAGGCAGCTCCGTATTTTCGGCACAAATATCTCAGCCTTATTGTGATTTTGATTGTTGTTATAAATTTGTGGGGTCGGGTTGGGGGTGGAAGTCTCAGGTGTTAGCTCTCACTTCTCCCTAATATTTTACAGAGTGGGAGGGGTGGCCTCAGAAAGTGTAACGTAAGCATGCAGTTTTCCTCCCCTGACCTGGAAACGACCCCCCCAATGCGGCTAATAGTGAAGGCATCGTGGAACAATGTACAGACTTCTAGCCACGGTGAGGGAAGGCAATTCATAGACAGCAGATTAATGCCAACTCAGACGCCCTTTAACCCAGGTCCATGCCTTTGAATATTGCCCTCAGAGAGGATAAGGCTGCCCGGAGACTTTCTGAAAAACCTACACTCAGATATCCAAATCCCCAGGGTAATCTGATGTAATTATGTGGGCGATCTGCAACAGTAAACCCAGCAATAATAAGTACAACGTAAAACGGAAGCATAACAAACATTAAACAAACACACGGGCCGATTCAGTAAAAACGTGGGAGAGCAGACGATTCAGTATGTAAATGAGGTGGTGCGGTAGAAACGGGCAAAAGGAGGCGCTAGAGACACTAGCGCATCCCTAGCGACTCCTTTTTGACCCGGAGCGGAGGCTGTCAGCGGGTTTGACAGCCGACGCTCAATTTTGCCGGCATCGGTTATTGAGCCCGCTGACAGCCACGGGCTCAGAAACCGGACGCCGGCAAAATTGAGCATCCGGTTATCGGCCCGACAGCCGCCGGCCCAATTTAAATTGTTTTTTCTTTTTCTTTTTACTTTTTATACCCTTTGGGACCTCCGACTTAATATCTCTATGATATTAAGTCGGAGGGTGCACAGAAAAGCAGTTTTTACTGCTTTTCTGTGCACTTTCCCGGTGCCGGCAGAAACTAGCGCCTACCTTTTCCTAAGGGAAAGCGCGCGTCCAAGAGCAGGCAAACAGTGCGCTCCGTCGGCGCTCACTGTACTGTATCAGCCTGACAGAAAGCCGAGATGCTGAGCAAATAGTTGCACAATAATTGTATTATCACATCCACAGATCTTTCTAATTGCTCGCTCAGTAGTATTTGTACCCTGCGCTCGGGACAACTTTCAGATCCACAGAGTCAGTCACGAGATATCGGGGGCTTATGTTGCTTCTCCAGTCGCAGTCCGCTCTCCTCGGGTGAGGGGGGGGAGGGAGAGGGAGAATATCTTCTGAAACCCTAGGTGTAGTGTTACTGGGACTTCCAGCTGCAATTCAGGGACCCACCTGAACTCTGCAACGGATGCTCCCTCCAGTCTGTAAACAGGACCTGAGTAACGCTACAGCTCTGGTCAAACCCTTTCCTTCACTTCCACGCCGCTGTTTCCCTTTTGTACCGGTTAGGCCCCTCTCTGGATATATATGTTATGATGATTATATGATTATATGATTATATATATATACCCGTTATGATGATTATACTCACGAATGGACTCTGACTCTCCCAGGTTAAAGCACCATTAAGCTTTAACCCGTACGCCCTATGGCATCACTTCATATTTATTTCCTGCCTTATCTTCTTTCCAGCTTGTTGCAAGCTTCCAAGTTCTCTTCCCTGTTGATTGTAACTTTGACTCATTCCTACTTACTGTTTATCTTTCGTTTACTTGAATAGTTACCCCAGTTTTTTATTCTTGTTAATTGTAAACCGATCCGATATGGTTATTTACTATGAAGGTCGGTATATAAAACTGTTAAATAAATAAATAATAAATAAATATGTGGGTGCCACTTCTCTCTCCTGCTTCCCCTGGACACTGGGTCGTATCCTCACCTTCTCCAGGTCTTTCTGCAGCGTGGGCACTGATTCAACTGGCTAAGTTACGATGTATATTCTGCAGCACAGTGATGCTGCTGAATATATGTGCATATATATGTATATACACACACACATGCACTTACCCGGATAAGTCTACCCGGCTTAGTTTAGATCTGCTCTATGGCAGGGAGGAGATCTACCGCAACAGAGAGCTCTTCCACTCCAACAACGTGCAAGTGGTCTGTGGCGCTCGGATGCACATCTTCCACGTGGTTGCCAGGTACCCGGGAGCCGTGCACCATTCCTATATTCTTAGGCAATCGGGCCTCTTTGAAAATTTTGAGGACGGCTTCTATGGTTAGGATTAGGGATGTGAATCGTGTGATCGATCATCTTAACGATCGATTTTGGCTGGGGGAGGGAGGGAAATCTGATCGTCATGGTTTTTTTTGTTAAAAAATCGTAAAAAATCATAAATCGGGGGAGGGCGGGGAAACTGGCACACCAAAACAACCCTAAAACCCACCCCGAGCCTTTAAAACAAATCCCCCACCCTCCCAAACCCCCCAAAATGTTTTAAATTACCTGGGGTCCAGTGGGGGCTGTCCCGGCGCGATCTCCCTCCACTGGCCATGGCTGCGTTAATAGAAATGGCGCCGGTGACCCTTTGCCCTTACCATATGACAGGGCAAAGGTAGCGCCAGCGCCATTTTGGTTCCTGTCACCCGACGTCACGAGTGCAGGAGATCGCTCCCGGACCCCCACTGGACCCCCAGGGCCTCCTGACCCCCACAAGACTTGCCAAAAGTCCAGGGGGGGGGGGGGGTCCGGGAGCGACCTCCTGCACTCGCGCCGTATTGCCAATATTCAAAATGGCGCCGGCGCTACTTTTGCCCTCACTATGTCATACGGGTCATTTGCTTAGTGTTGGTAAGTGTTATTTCTGCTTTTATTAGTTGGTGATCAGACTAGGACAATGTATAGTGGGAGGCTGATAACTACAGACCAGTTAGCCTCACTTCAGTGGTGGGAAAAGTAATGGAGTCACTGTTGAAAGAGAGAATAGTGAACTATCTACAGTCGGGAGAATTGATGGACCAGAGGCACCATGGATTCACCAGAGGAAGATCCTGTCAGAGAAATATGATTGAGTTTTTTGACTGGGTAACCAAGGAATTGGATCAAAGAAGAGCACTCAATGTCATCTACTTGGATTTCAGCAAAGCTTTTGATACGGTCCCGCACAGGAGACTGGTGAATAAAATGAGAAGCTTGGGAGTGAGTGCCGAGGTGGTTGCCTGGATTTCAAACTGGTTGACGGACAGAAGACAATGTGTGATGGTAAATGGAACTCTCTCTGAAGAGAGAGCGGTTTTAAGCGGTGTACTGCAAGGATCGGTGTTGGGACTGGTCCTGTTCAATGTCTTTGTGAGCGACATTGCGGACGGGATAGAAGGTAAGGTTTGTCTTTTTGTGGATGACACTAAGATCTGCAACAGAGTAGACACACCGGAAGGAGTGGAGAGAATGTGACGGGATTTAAGGAAGCTGGAAGAGTGGTCGAAGATATGGCAGCTGAGATTCAATGCCAAGAAGTGCAGAGTCATGCATATGGGGAGTGGAATTCCGAATGAACTGTATTCGATGGGGGGAGAAGGGCTGATGTGCACGGAGCAGGAGAGAGATCTTGGGGTGATAGTGTCTAATGATCTGAAGTCGGGGAAACAATGTGACAAGGCGATAGCTAAAGCCAGAAGAATGCTGGGCAGCATAGAGAGATTAATATCGAGTAAGAAAAGGGAAGTGATTATCCCCTTGTACAGGGCCTTGGTGAGGCCTCACCTGGAATACTGTGTTCAGTTCTGGAGACCGTATCTCCGAAGAGACAGAGACAAGATGGAGGCGGTCCAGAGAAGGGCGACCAAAAATGTGGAAGGTCTTCATCGAATGACTTATGAGGAGAGATTGAAGAATCTAAATATGTACACCCTGGAGGAAAGGAGGAGCAGAGGTGATATGATACAGACTTTCAGATACTTGAAAGGTTTTAATGATCCAAAGACAACCACAAACCTTTTCCATTGGAAAAAAATCAACAGAACCAGAGGTCACGATTTGAAGCTCCAGGGATGAAGACTCAGAACCAGTGTCAGGAAGTATTTCTTCACGGAGAGGGTGGTGGATGCCTGGAATGCCCTGCCAGAGGAAGTGGTGAAGACCAGAACTGTGAAGGACTTCAAAGGGGCGTGGGATAAACAATGTGGATCCATAAAGTCTAGAGGATGTGAATGAATGTGGAAAAAAAGATTTGCATTCACAAAAAAGCGGGGAGTAGCTTGCTTTTTACAGCAGTTACTACCCCAAACCAAATAAGCCTGATACTTCACTTTCAATGCATATCCAGCATAGCTCTCTGCTTCAATGGCAGGGGAGAAAGACTGATACTTCACGCATATCCAGCATAGCTGTCCGCTTCAACGGCAGGGGAGAAAGTCTGATACTTCACGCATATCCAGCATAGCTGTCTGCTTCAACGGCAGGGGAGAAATTCTGATACTTCACGCATATCCAGCATAGCTGTCTGCTTCAACGGCAGGGGAGAAAGTCTGATACTTCACGCATATCCAGCATAGCTGTCTGCTTCAATGGCAGGGGAGAAAGACTGATACTTCACTTTCAATGCATATCCAACATAACTCTCTGCTTCAACGACAGGGGGAATGAAGAAAAGTGGATCTATAAACAGACAACCAACAAGGACTGAATTACATAGTCTGGGTAAACAAATAAGCATGGGTGTAGCTTGCGTATTGCGGCAGTTACTACCCCTAACTAATTAAGCTAGATATTTCACTTAGATGAAGCTCCAACACTGCTCTCTACATTAACAGTGGGGGTGGAAGGGAAATAGAACCAAAAGGTTACTAAGAACCAAGAGTAAATGATAAGTATGAGAAAAAGTAAAGTGTGAAACTTGCTGGGCAGACTGAATGGGCCATGTGGTGCTGTCATTTCTATGTTTCTATTGATTAAACAATTATTGTCGTTGGCAAATATTAGATCTAGAATATGTCCAGCTTTAATGTATGGGGTTGGTTACAAATTGTGACCATCCCATTGCTTGTATTCCTGCGCTGCCCTCTTCTTTAGGGATCACATTGTGAGAACTGTGACCTGGGACACACTGTGATAATAAAGATACTGACAAACACCTTGTAATCCTGCACTGCCTCCTCTAGGGGTATCACAGAGTGAGATCTGTGACCCCAGGATACATTGTGATAATAAGGATACTGACACCCACCTTGTATTCCAGCACTGCCTGCTCTAGGGGTATCACATAATGTTGAGAATTATTAGAAAGGGAATGGTGAATAAAAAGGAAAATGTCATAATGCCTCTGTATCGGTCCATGGTGAAGCCGCACCTTGAATACTGTGTACAATTCTGGTCGCTGCATCTCAAAAAAGATATAATTGCGATGGAGAAGGTAAAGAGAAGGGTGACCAAAATGATAAAGGGGATGGAACAGCTCCCCTAGGAGGAAAGACTAAAGAGGTTAGGACTGTTCAGCTTGGAGAAGAGACGGCCGAGGGGGGATATGATAGAGGTGTTTAAAATCATGAGAGGTCTAGAATGGGTAAATGTGAATCGGTTATTTACTCTTTTGGATAATTGAAGGACTAGGGGGCACTCCATGAAGTTAGCATGTAGAACATTTAAAACTAATCGGAGAAAGTTCTTTTTCACTCACTGTACAATTAAACTCTGGAATTGTTTGCCAAGGGATGTGGTTAGTGCAGTTAGTGTAGTTGGGTTTGAAAAAGGTTTGGATAAGTTCTTAGAGAAGTCCATTACCTGCTACTAATTAAGTTGACTTCGAAAATAGCTATTACTAGCATCAGTTGCATGGAATAGACTTAGTTTTTGGGTACTTGCCAGGTTCTTATGGCCTGGATTGGCCACTGTTGGAAACAGGATGCTGTGCTTGATGGACCCTTGGTCTGATTCAGTATGGAATGTTCTTATGGGGATCACAGATCTGACGCTGTGAACCCCAGAGAGGACGGATTGCAAGAATGATATTAAAATTGCATAAGATCAGAAATTTGATGTAGAACTTGGCTGGATTGATTTAAGATTATTTTCATCCACTTAAAAATACCCAGCAAGGTTCCTACCCTCCATAAACACAAGTCGCATGGGGGCTTTGCTAACACCAAAGAACTTTCGTTCAGTCCTACAATCATTGATTTTTGCAAGCACCGACTACTGTAATGCGCTATTACTAGGCTTACCATACACCTCACTCAGACCACTACAAATCTTACAAAATACTGCTGCAAGAATTTTGACCGGTAAAAGTAAAAGAGACCACATCACCGAAACCCTAGCAGAGTTACACTGGTTACCTGTGGAGCAGAGAATACAATACAAAACACTTTGCATCTTACACAAATTAATACATAATGAAAAAGCGGAATGGCTTAACACAGCCCTCTGTGTACACGTACCAAACAGAAACCTAAGGTCAGCGAATAAAGCACTCCTTACTATCCCATCAATTAAGACAGCAAGACTAACTCAAGTAAGAGTGAGAGCACTATCCTTGGCAGGGCCCACACTGTGGAACACCATGCCACTAGAGTTAAGGCTGCAAAGAGACAGCAAAACTTTCAGAAAAGGCTTAAAAACCTGGCTATTCATGCTAGCCTACCAAATAGAGAAGGAGAAACAGTGAGGCAGGCGAAGTATGAGATATGAACAAATAAAGTGTGTAGCTATATTTCGATTTGTTTTTTACTCTACCTTCTCGTTCTTCACAAGATGAGAAGTTGACACTTATAAAATTAGATTTGTTTTTAAACTGATAGTTTCTGGACAGTATTGTATCACACCCCAATTATATCATTGAGAAAACTATGTACCGAATCATTATGGCATGCGTGTAAATTAATGTATCTCAGCATCCTTATTTTATGTGCCTTATTGTAAACCGTTGTGATGTATCCTTCCTAACGACGGTATCGAAAAAGATTTAAATAAATAAATAAATAAAATAAATAAATTTGTACAGATAAGTGGTGTCATTTACTCATGGGGAGGTTACTTTCATAGAAGTCAGTTTTTCAGAATGATTGGAGGGGGTGTTAAACACAGTACAAATTGCTCCTCCTTGGACACAGTAAAGGATTTTAGTCAATACTGGAGTCACTGAAGTCCCCATTGCAACGGCAGAGCTGGCACCTTTGGTAATCTTAAAAAATGTTTAAGAGTAAAGGGGCATTTCCCCACATACAAAGGACCACTGAGAATTCCCCCCCCCCCCCCACCCCTTGTGAAAAAGCCCCCATGCTGGTCATAGCTAGGGTAATTTTATTCATGGTGTGAAATGGGTGCGGTGAAATCAGGAGAGGGAATGTCCCCTGAGGGCTTTCTGCTGGGTTGAGACCCTATCCCTCTGTAAAGCTGTTTAGTCTCTATACAATAGAAACCCTAGAAATGTTTCTACAATGGAAGGCAGAACCGCATGTGATGTTAAGATTCAATTCCTTCTCCCAAGAAGGGTTGCCATCTGTCCAGTTTTGTCCCTCTTTGTACAATGTCCGGTCGAGCAGTGGAAATGTAGGGCCTCAATATAAGCTATTACCACGTTTACCCTACTGGCTCTTCCTGATGATATCTCACACACAGCAGAAGCCTTTTATAAGTTCCCCTTAGCATGGACTACAGTTAACCTCTAGGTGTCCTGCTAAATGCCTGTTTGCAATTTCCTTCCAGTTAGCACTGCTAGCGACAGCCGCTGAGTGCTCTGCCCCCCTTAGATGGCCTGATGTGAGGTCTGAGGGGGGCTGTGCACTCAGCAGTTGTCGCTAGCAGTGCTAACCGGAAGGGAATTGCAGACGGGCACTATGCAGGTCATCCTTGGATTAACTGTGGTGAAGGGTCCTTATGGAAGGCTTTTGTTTTGTGTGGTGCACGTGTGGGAGCTGGGAGAGAAGATGGTAGATCTGCAGATAAACCTGCTGGAGAAAAAAAATTGAGTTGAGGCTGCAAATCATGGAGTTGCAGTGGGAATGATAAGAACATAAGAACATGCCATACTGGGTCAGACCAAGGGTCCATCAAGCCCAGCATCCTGTTTCCAACAGTGGCCAATCCAGGCCATAAAAACCTGGCAAGTACCCCCAAAAATAAGTCTATTCCATGTTACAGTTGCTAGTAATAGCAGTGGTTATTATCTAAGTCAACTAAATTAATAGCAGGTAATGGACTTCTCCTCCAAGAACTTATCCAATCCTTTTTTAAACACAGCTATACTAATTGCACTAACCACATCCTCTGGCAACAAATTCCAGAGTTTATTTATGCGTTGAGTGAAAAAGAACTTTCTCCAATTAGTTTTAAATGTGCCACATGCTAACTTCATGGAGTGCCCCCTAGTCTTTCTATTATCCGAAAGAGTAAAAAACTGATTCACATCTACCCGTTCTAGACCTCTCATGATCTTAAAGACCTCTATCATATCCCCCCTCAGCCGTCTCTTCTCCAAGCTGAAAAGTCCTAACCTCTTTAGTCTTTCCTCATAGGGGAGCTGTTCCATTCCCTTTATCATTTTGGTAGCTCTTCTCTGTACCTTCTCCATCACAATTATATCTTTTTTGAGATGCGGCGACCAGAATTGTACACAGTATTCAAGGTGCAGTCTCACCATGGAGCGATACAGAGGCATTATGACATTTTCTGTTTTATTCACCATTCCCTTTCTAATAATTTCCAACATTCTGTTTGCTTTTTTTGACTGCCGCAGCACACAGAACTGACAATTTCAATGTGTTATCCACTATGACGCCTAGATCTCTTTCTTGGGTAGTAGCACCTAATATGGAACCTAATATTGTGTAACTATAGCATGGGTTATTTTTCCCTATATGCATCACCTTGCACTTATCCACATTAAATTTCATCTGCCATTTTGATGCTCAATTTTCCAGCCTCACAAGGTCTTCCTGCAATTTATCACAATCTGCTCTTGATTTAACTACTCTGAACAGTTTTGTATCATCCACAAATTTGATTACCCCACTTGTCGTATTTCTTTCCAGATCATTTATAAATATATTGAAAAGTAAGGGTCCCAATACAGAACCCTGAGGCACTCCACTGCCCGCTCCCTTCCACTGAGAAAATTGTCCATTTAATCCTACTCTCTGTTACCTGTCTTTTAGCCAGTTTGTAATCCACGAAAGGGACATCGCCACCATCTCCATGACTTTTATTTTTCCTAGAAGCCTCTCATGAGGAACTTTATCTAATGCCTTCTGAAAATCCAAGTACACTATGTCTACCGGGTCACCTTTTTTCCACATGTTTATTAACTCCCTCAAAAAAGTGAAGCAGATTAGTGAGGCAAGACTTGCCTTGGGTAAAGCCATGCTGACTTTGTTCCATTAAACCATGTCTTTCTATATGTTCTGTGATTTTGATGTTTAGAACACTTTCCATTATTTTTTCTGGCACTGAAGTCAGGCTAATCGGTCTGTAGTTTCCTGGATTGCACCTGGAGCCCTTTTTAAATATGGGGGTTACATTAGCTATCTTCCAGTCTTCAGGTACAATGGATGATTTTAATGATAGGTTACAAATTTTTACTAATAGGTCTGAAATTTCATTTTTTAGTTCCTTCAGAGCTCTGGGGTGTATACCATCCAGTCCAGGTGATTTACTACTCTTAGGTTTGACAAGCACATCTACCACATCTTCTAGGTTCACCATGATTTGGTTCGGTCCCTCTGAATCATTACCCATGAAAACCTTCTCCAGTACGGGTACCTCCCCAACATCCTCTTCAGTAAAGAAATCATTTAATCTTTCCGCGATGGCCTTATCTTCTCTAATTGCCCCTTTAACCCCTCGATCATCTAACGGTCCAACTGACTCCCTCACAGGCTCCCTGCTTCCGATATATTTAAAAAAGGTTTTACTGTGAGTTTTTGCCTCTACGGCCAATCTCTTTTCAAATTTTCTCTTAGCCTGTCTTATCAATGTCTTACATTTAACTTGCCAATGTTTATGCATTGTCCTATTTTCTTCTGTTGGATCCTTCTTCCAATTTTTGAATGAAGATCTTTTGGCTAAAATAGCTTCTTTCCACCTTCCCTTTTAACCATGCCAGTATCATTTTGCCTGCTTTCCACCTTTCTTAATGTGTGGAATACATCTGGATTGTGTTTCTAGGATGGTATTTTTTAACAATGACCACGCTCTTACACACTTTTTACATTTGTAGCTGCTTCTGTCAGTTTTTTTCTAACTATTTTTCTCATTTTATCAAAGTTTCCCTTTTGAAAGTTTAGAATGAGAGCCGTGGATTTGCTTACTGTCCCCCTTCCAGTCATTAAATCAAATATATATTATGATCACTATTGCCAAGCGGCCCCACCACCGTTACCTCTCTCACCAAATCCTGTTCTCCACTGAGAATTAGATCTAAAATTGCTCCCTCTCTCATCGGTTCCTGAACCAATTGCTCCATAAAGCTATCATTTATTCCATCCAGGAACTTTATCTCTCTAGCGTGACCCGATGATACATTTACCCAGTCAATATTGGGGTAATTGAAGTCTCTCATTTTTACCGCACTACCAATTTGGTTAGCTTCCCTAATTTCTCTTAGCATTTCACTGTCAGTCCACCATCTTGACCAGGTGGATGGTAGTATACTCCTATCACTATAGTCTTCCCCGACACACAAGGGATTTCTACCCATAAAGATTCAATTGTGCATTTAGTCTGGTGCAGGATGTTTATCCTCTTGGACTCTATGCCATCCCGGACATAAAG
Source organism: Rhinatrema bivittatum (assembly GCF_901001135.1). Classification (NCBI taxonomy): domain Eukaryota; kingdom Metazoa; phylum Chordata; class Amphibia; order Gymnophiona; family Rhinatrematidae; genus Rhinatrema; species Rhinatrema bivittatum. Next base: position 9,973,168 of record NC_042633.1, read on the forward strand.
CACCACACCGCCTCCCAGGTGCTCCTTTCTATCATTGCAATATAATTTGTACCCCGGTATAGCACTGTCCCATTGGTTATCCTCTTTCCACCATGTCTCTGAGATGCCAATTAAGTCTATGTCATCATTCACTGCTATACATTCTAATTCTCCTATCTTACTTCTTAGACTTCTGGCATTAGCATACAAACATTTCAAAGTTTGATTTTTGTTTGTATTTTTAATTGATAGGGATGTTAGAATTTTTTTTAGCTCAGGTGAGTTTTTAGTTACAGGCACTTGGACTACTTTTCTTATTATTGGAACCTCACTGTGGGGATGCCCTAATTCTAATGCATCATTAGTATCCTTTGAAGATACCTCTCCCCAACCTGTGTCTCGGGTTGGGGAGGTAAGATATGGTGATGACAGTGGCTCAGTTGCTGGAAAGCATAGCTTTGCTTGCTGCATTGAACAGTTTCTGTGTAGTTTCAGTTTTTAGGGGTTTTTGTAATTTTCTTTTTATTATAATGTTTAGGCATAACACAAAAGAGCATTGCAGTGAACAAATACACCACAAAAGGTGCATCCAGTACTCCCCAACGTGTAGGAAAACAATTAACCTGACAACATGTTCCATGATTACACTAGGCAATGAAACCAGAAATAATCATGTCTCCCGCCCCCCACTATCTCCCAACACCCACCCTTCCCCCTCCCCTTCCCCTCTCAGTATTCAGCCATTGTGGGAATCAGTCCATTGCTGAAATGGTTGCCACATTTTATGCTATTCGCCATCGAGTCTCTTCGCAAGGCAGTCAAATACTCCATATGAGAAATCCACTTCAATCTCCGTAGCACTGCAGAGAAAGAAGATGCCTTGGGTTCTTTCCAGTGTTTAGCGATTTCACCTCTAACCGCGTGAGCAAGCGCTCTAATGAATGATATGCTCTGAATTCACCCTGGTTTCGGGAACATTCAACAACATCTCCCTTGGGCTTAATTGTATGTCCAAATGGAGCAAGTTCTGCAGCCAGTTTTCTGCATGGGTCCATAATGTTTTGACGGCTGGACACATCCACCACATATAATAAAAATCACCTTCTTGCCCACAATCCCTCCAGCATAATGAATCCCCGCATTTCCCCATTTTCTTCAACTTACAAGGAGTAATATACCATCGAAATAACATTTTATAGCTATTTTCTACCAATTTTGCAGCTATAGAACTGCGGCTAGTCGCCATAAAAACACACATCCCGTAACTCTCTGAGGAGAGCTCCAAAATCTTTTCCCAAGCTTGGATATGCCTCATAGTGTGAGCCACCATTCCATTAAGTAATCTATAGATCTTAGATATTACCCCTTTTATCACATGAGCCTTTTCACAATACCCTTATATGAGAGTTTTCCCCTTAAGCATATCTACCCGTACTGCTTTGGAGAGTAAAAAGTGTCGCAATTGCAGTTACGCAGAGCGATCATTTGAAGGTAGCTGATAGACATTGCCCACTTCCTCAAACGATTTCATCCCCTGATCGAACCACCATTGACCAAGAGTGCACAACCCCTGTAGTGCCCATTCCTGAAATATTTCCCCCCCTCGTCCTGCAGGAAACGCCTCGCATCCCCTTATCCTGGTTGAATATAAATAATTTCGATCCCCCACCAAATGTTTCCTCCAGCGCTGCCACAACGTCACTGTGGTAGGCAAACAGGGCGAAATACCAAAGCTTCCCTAAGTAGGGTGGGCCACTGATAGCTCAGCTTGAATGACTTGAGCTCCAAAGGAGCCCACGATTGGTGGTTGAAGATTCAAGTGATAGTGACTCGCGTATGTGTGTAACGACTTCCAGGTAGCCGCTCTGCAAATCTCCTGCCCAGGAGCCTGCTTGAGCTCGGAGAGAATGAGCCTTTATACCAACTGGCGGTGGACGCTCCTTCCCCAAAACAAATCCTCTATCAACATAGGAGCTGCCATATATTTCTCTAAATTTACCCATTTATTTATTTATTTATTTATTTAACATTTCTTTTATACTGATATCCGTTCGCACATCGTATCCATTGTTTAATCATCTTATGATTATGGAAATCCACTAGTGCCCTCAGTTGGGAAGCCATATAATATTTAAGCAAATTGGGCACCCCCAGTCCTCCCTCTGCTTTGGACTGATAAAGCACCGTGGCCTCCTCTTCCACATAAAGGAGGACTGATAAAGCATGGTGGCCTCCTCTTCCACATAAAGGAGAAAATCTTAACCTGAAGCCCCCTTAAGTAATGTGGAGGAACTATGCAAGGTAGTGTTTGGAATAAGTTGTTACGATTCCTGCCCGCGGAGTTACTATCCACGAGCAGGTCTCTCCACCCACCTGTTATCCTCGCGGCAGAGTCACAGCCTAAACTCAGGACCTGGGCCGCTGCTTCGATGCCAGGACCCTCCGCAGCGCCACCGCCGACACCACCCACGCGCAGCCTAGGAGGGGCTGTGTAGGCCCCGTCCATCTTCAGCCCTGCGCGGCAGGGCTGGACACCCGGGAGCCTCCCGTTGCGGCCGATGCTGCTCCTGCTCCCCGATGCTACTCCTGGGGTCCTCAGATGGCAGGGAGCCATCCACGCCGCTGCCGGGGTCTTCGACCGGCAGGAAGGCTGTCCCTGCCAGTGCCTTCAGCCATCCTGCCTTTCCCTGCGTCTGTGTCAACGAGCAGGGGGATGCCGCTGACTGTGGTCCTGCTTCTCTGCTTCAGCTTTCCTTAGGCACCGGCGCGCGCCTCTTTACTCTATTTAAAGGGCCAGCCACAGGAAGTGCTGCTGGCTCCATCTGATGACAACTTCCTACTTCAGCCCTATAAAAGGGCCTTGCTTCAGTTCTTCCATGTCTTCAGATCAGGTTCCACAGTCGTCTGTGTCTTCTGACCGGTCCAGGTCCTCCATGGTCTTCCTCTGCTTTGACGGCTTTGACTCCATGTTCCAGATGTATTTTGTCCAGGTCTTCAGTCACCTCCATGTTCCGGATGTTCTTTGTCCAGATGTCTTCTTGTCCCCGGTACCTGATGTTCTGCTCTTCTGTTGTCTCTATGTTCCTGATGTCCTTGCCTTCGTCTCTGCCTCCATGCCTGGTTCCCAGATGTCCACATTCCTGGCGTACTGCTGTCTTGGTCCGTGATCAGTCCCACGGGTGGGCTGTAGAGGGCACCTCATGGTACAAGGCCATCCTCATCTCCGCAGTGCAACCCTCTGGAAGACCTCCTGCTTCAGTCCATTGTTTTTAATCCTTGAGAATCGAATCCTGCTTCAGAGTTGTCCCGCTTTTCAGAGCCTATTGCAACCTGTGTGTAAGTCCATGTCAAGCCTCTGTTTGATACTTGCCCTGAGTCCAGCATGGTCCGCGACCAGTCCCGTGGGGGGCTGTGTAGGGCACGCCCCAGTGCAGGTCTCTGCAGCTGCTTCATGTTTCTGGTATCAGTTTTCCACTATTCCTCCTGTAGTACTGCCTCGAGCCTAGCGTGGTCCGCGACCAGTCCTGCGGGTGGACTGTATAGGGCGCGCTACGTCGCAGACTTGCACCAGCTCTTGATCCTGCTTCAGCCCTCTTCTACAGTGTCTCGCTTCAGCCCTCATCTACAGTATCTCGCTTCAGCCCTCATTTACAATGTCTCTCTTCAGTCCTCGTCCATGATGTCTTCGCTCCAGTCCTCGTCTGTGGTGTCTTGCTTAAGTCCTCGTCTATGATGTTTTTCCTCCAGCCTTCGTCTACAGTGTCTTCACCTCAGTCCTTGTTTACAGTGTCTTCGCTTCAGTCCTAAGTCCAAAGTCTTCTGTGTTCCAAGGACTCCGTCTGCCCTTGTCCTCTATCCGGCCTGCCGCCCATTGCCGTACCCAGCGGCAGGTCTGAAAGGGCTTGGAAGGTCGGAGGACTGTTCATCAATCAACGTTGCGTTGTTGGTCATCTTGGGGTGTGCAGGTCCGGATGAGGGTCAGACCTTGTACCCTAGTCATTGCTTCAGCCTTGTCCTGCTTTCGTTACCCATGCTCGCACCAGCTCACTTCCCGCGGTGTGGGTTGGGGCTCCTCCCTAGGTCATTCCGTGGCCCAAGGGCTCACATCACCAGCTTCAGAGACGACCGTGCCTCCTTGCCTCGGAGTGTAACAGCTGCAGGAGGTCATACTCGTAACAGGACCCGAAGGCCACCGTGCCCTCAGGTTATAACAGGATCCGAAGGAGCCAAGCCCTCGGTCCCTACATCTGCCGGAGGTCGCGCTCGTAACATAAGTATGCTAACCGCGGGAGTAAAGTCATTTTAATGGCCGCAATCCTACCCAGCCACGTAAGTGTGAACCTATCCCAAGTCTGTAGGTCCCTCTCCGACCATTTCAGAAGTGTAAGATAATTTAAATCAAACAGGTCTTTACAGTCAGAGCTTAACTGTACCCCTAAAAACTTAACAGAATGTTTTGCCCACATAAAGGGGAATTGCTGTTTCAAATAGGTAATCAAGGTAGGGCACAGGTATACCGATAATATCTCCGATTTTTCTTTATTTACTTATTCAGTCTTTCCATGCTGTGACTTTTATGTTGTACCCGCACTGCCCATCTGTCAATGCCTTACTAGGAACAGGTTTCAAAGATCAAGCTTTCTTCCTCAGGGGATCCCTGTCTCACCCATAGTTCTAAAGTCTCCATTTGCTTCCAAAAGTCACCAGATCGAGGTACAAAATTGCTAAACTGGCAGCAGGGCTGTAGGTTGTCTTGTCAATAAATATACTTGTATCAGTGGACATTTGCATACCCATAATTCTGTGCGGAACATTGCTGCATTCCACTCTTGTTAAAGGCGTGTGACGATTTCAGTTCCTGCCCGTTCCCTTGATGGGGCAATGTGAGTTTAAATTCTGATTTTCCTGTGCGCTGTACAGCTGTGTGTGTGTGTGTGTGTGTGTGTGTGTGTGCGCGCCTTCTCCACGTGTTCCACCCTGATATCATAGGGGTTGCCTTATTTCCGCTTTCTCGCGTGAGCTAGTTAAAAGCAGTTTTTGTTTTCTATACAGGTTATGCCTTCTACCAGCAGATGGAGACAGATATAGTTTCAATTTTTGAAGGTCCTGTTTGTGGTGGGACTGATATACTTGTACAATAACAGATTTATTATTAATTTGCTTTGCAAAAAATTTATTTGGTTTGTGTTCTCCAAAGCACTCAAATTTTTTTCATTTGAACGGAAAGGGTTTATGTACTTGTTTTTATGTTAATGTTCTTACAATTCCTATAGCATGCATTTTATTTCTGTAACATTTATGGAAATACAGAAATTCAATAAACTTCTAAAACTACAAAGCTTATTTAGATCAAGAATCACTGAGAGACCCAATAGTCTTTATAAACTTATGGTGTGTGGCAAAATAGAGAGAACACAGGGGCTGAAAATACCAGGGAGAGAGTCTGGCAAAATGCAGAGAGGGCAGGGGTTGGAAATACTGGAAGAGATTCCAGCAAAATCCAGATAGTGCAGGGTCTGGTAATACCCAAGGGAGACTCCCCCAAAATGCAGAACGTGCAGGGCTAAAAATAACAGAGAGAAGGGCAAAACATAGCAGCAGAGTGGTGAAAATGCCTGAGGAGACACAAGGACCCAAAAAGCAAATCGGAAGCCGATCAATAATGCTGGAAAGCAGAACAAACGATGGTGATCGGTGTATAAAGGGATTCTTTATTGGTATTGCCGGACTCTGGCCAAGTTTCGTTCACGCAGGAGCTGCCTCAGGGGCTACTACAAGAACAATATTAATTAAAATTACACATGACAGACAATATATATATTAACCAAATGGACATAGATGTGTGTCAATACATATAAAATGTCACAAACTTAAAGGAAATAATGAAAATATTAATATTAAAAACATTCAATTGTGTAGAAAATACTTAACATCTAATACCTGAGCTTTTTAAGTTTGTGGCCGTGATGTGCGGTATTTATTTGTATATGTGTGTCTAAGAACAGTGGGCGTGGATTTGGCAAGGGAAAATTATCAGTGAGAAAAGACTTAAGTTGTAACAGCAAATACCTGTACCAATGGTTACTTTTCATCTGTCACATTTCAATGTGAGAGCATCACCAAACATTAATTTGAGAATTCTAAAAAAGGGGGGGGAACAACATAGTTGTTATATGGAAGATGTACACACTCTAAAATATAAAAAAAACTCCATATATAAAATGACAATATAAGAATTAATTCAATAAAGCAAGTGATAATAAAACATGATTTAAAAATTAAAGATAAAAAATAAATTAGACAATGATCTTACATAAACAACATTAAAAATTAATAAAAAATAAAACATGAAGAATAAGAAAAAAGTATGAACTACAAGCACTAAAATGAGAATAAAAATATTAAAAAAAAAATCATTACAAAATACTAGTAAAAAAGATTAAAAATCCTAAAAATGGCAACGTGCTGCTGTACGTGTCACTTACTAACAGGCTGAAAGATAAAAAAGTCGCTTTGGTGGTTGGAGTGCCTTCAGTGCTTTCAATATAGAATGCCAAAATTGGCACGATGTCTTTCTGAAAAAAATGTTAAATATAATGTGGTGAGTAGCATCGGGTGCAGTTGACAAAGAAAGGAACGGGTGCCGTCATATTTTAAGAGCGATCACTATTGTTGACAAAAAGAATTATTTAGCAGTTGTATGCAAATGCATGGCAGTGGATGAAAGGAACATTCAAGTTTATAAACAAGATACCTTACAGATAATACTGCCTCATATTGTCTTTTGGTTGACGCACTCGACGGCAGTCTCATATTACCAATGTTATGGTTGTCGGAAAATGAATAGCTTTAATGCTCATGATGTGCAGCAGTAAAGAAAAACATTGCCAATGAGGCTGTCAGGACTGTAACAGAGTGCCTCTTCACCCAGGCCCTCAGCAGCTGGCCTGTGCAACTGCCCACAAATGGGTTAGAGTGCCACAAGGCACAGAGCTGGGTGTGGCTGGTGTCACATTACCCACTGCAGTTGGTTCAATAGCACAGAAAGCATGCTGTGTACTGTGGAAGCACCTCCGACCAGGCATTTGTACCCCTACAGCATGCTTCTGGTGAGCCAACACACAGTCATTCACGCTCCTCCAAACAGAGCCCATCATAACCGTGTTGGCTCTACCAACGGCATCATCATAGCTGCCTTACTGCAGAGTATGATGACAAACTAATGTCCATGGGTAATCCATCACTAATGACTGATGATCACACAGCCTTCCAGCATAGGTCCTGACGTCCAAATAAAGGACTTCCATACTCATATGTGAATGTGTCCTTGGAGCATAAGCCTTTCGCTGATCCCACATTACCCATGTGTCATCCGTATGGAGGTGGTAGAACACAAGAGGAAGCTGCACAGGGTGGAATGTATGGATGAAGGGGGCCAGATATATGGCTCTGCAGGTGAAGAGGTACATTGGTGTACAGCCCACTCCCCTTTCCTAAAATGTGTAGTACTCCTGTGTGGCACCAAACAAGACGTGGTATAGGAAGAATAGGTGATCAATGAGCGGGAACAACGAATGTGTGCTAGGTGTCTGGATAGAGGGTACCAGCCTTTCAGCACACAACATATGGACAACATATTCCAGAGCTCTTTGGAACAGCTGCACGTGGATGGGTGTCAGTGACTATCCACTAGCTGACACACATAACTGTACAGGAACAGCTGCTTCCATGCTTGCTACTTGCAGTGATGAGGACGACAGGGGTTCAGACAGGGTGCCAAACTAATGTCTTGCACTATCACAATATTGGAAACATTTGTGGGTGATAAGGTATGTTGGATTAACTGCACTGTCACCCTCTTACTGTACAGTACAATGGTACTCTGTCCTGGAAGGTGAACAGTTGGGATGATGTTAGGGCTGCACTCTGACCAGACAAATATCTCCACCCAGTCCACCCACAATATATCGAAGGCCATCCCACCCAGCTTCTGTAAATGCCACAATAAACAATAAACAAATAACGATTACTACGTTAACAATGTAAAACATACATGACTCACATAAATTATAAAAACAAATAAATACTTAAAAGGTAACAATTGGATATAAAACATATATATAACATTTAAAATGGAACATAAATCCTAAACAGATATGTACTAGCAGTGTAGTTTAAAATAACAACCTAAATACGATACCATAAGAGTATAGATGATTTTACCTGTATAAGATAATCTCGTATGTGTATAAGGATGATCTTATTGCCAATGACTTTTCCTGAATTGTTTTTAACTGTGTGAAAAATAAATAAGAAGACTGTGAACTGTGTGACCAAAACTCACATGAATTAGACAAAACAGATGAAAATGACAAACATTTGTGATATTGAAAAAAATATGAGTAAAAATGGAAAGTGATGAACAAGAATAAAATAAAAAAGAAAAAATAATGAAAAATAAAAAATCAACATAAAAAAGAAAAGAAAAAATAAGTTGCAGTTATGACTATAAACGAAGAGGATGTACTATTGTTAAACGTGTGCAAAGAACTTTAGGCGGAAACCAATGAACTGATAAATATCTATATCAGAAATCTACAAGTTTCAATATTGTAAAACTGAAAACTGAGTGTGGGAAAATGAATGAATAAATGAACAATGAAGATGGGTGTAACTCAAACAGCTCAAATATATATGCCACTGCTATAATGAAGTAAAAGCAATGCTTTCTTGAAGTTTAGACACCAATAATGTGAAACTGGTCTTCTGCACGGAGTTTTATGAAGACAGTGTTTGTCAATGCGCTTTTGTGCACGCCGAGGCTAATCGGTACTCAAGGCTGCGAATATCAAACTACAAATTATATATTAAAAGAGTCAATAATGTTGAGGAAGAGGATTATTCTAAAGAAGACTGTCTGATTCAATGATAATTAAATAAATACCTTTAACTAAAAATGCCTCAAAGTTCACAAAGCTGCACAACATATGTGGGACAAAGTGGTTGGCACATAGACTACTAAAGGGAAAAAACTACCAGCAGTGAGCATGAAAATGCATGCATATATGAATATAAAAGCTATAAAAATCATAAACTTAAATCACTGTAATAAATAGGGATGTGAATCGGGCTTCGGACGATTGACAATATCGTCGATATTTTCAAAATCGTCTAAAATCGGGGGCTCCCCCGAAACGTTAGGAAAACCCCACAATATTGTTCGTGGGGGTTTCTCTTATTGTTTTGGGGGAGGGCGGGAAAAACGGCACACAAAAATAACTCCGACCCCGACCCTTTAAAATTAATCCCTTAGCTTCCCCCACCCTCCCGACCCCCCCAAAAACATTTTACAGGTACCTGGTGGTCCAGTGAAGGTCCTGGGAGCGATCTCCCGCTCTCGGGCCATCGGCTGCCACTAATCAAAATGGCGCCGATGGCCCTTTGCCCTTACCATGTGACAGGGTATCCGTGCCATTGGCCGGCCCTTGTTACATGGTAGGAGCACTGGATGGCCCGTGCCATTATTAAAGATGGTGCTGGCCATCCAGTGCTCCCTCCATGTGACAGGGGCCGGCCAATGGGTTCAAGCGCAAACATTTTTAATCAATGCATTACTGTGCCCTCGGTCCCTACATCTGCCGGAGGTCACGCTCATAACATAAGTATGCTAACCGCGGGAGTAAAGTCATTTTAATGGCCGCAATCCTACCCAGCCATGTAAGTGTCAACCTATCCCAAGTCTGTAGGTCCCTCGCCGACCGTTCAGAAGTGTAAGATAATTTAAATCAGACAGCTCTTTACAGTCAGAACTTAACTGTACCCCTAAATACTTAACAGAATGTTTTGCCCACGTAAAGGGGAATTGCTGTTTCAAATAGGTAATCAAGGTAGGGGACAGGTATACCGGTAATAGCTCCGATTTTTCTTTATTTACTTATTCAGTCTTTCCATGCTGTGACTTTTATGTTGTACCCGCACTGCCCATCTGTCAATGCCCTGCTAGGAACAGGTTTCCAAAATCAAGCTTATTTCCTCAGGGGATCCCCGTCTCACCCGTCTCACCCATATCACCCATATCTCTAAAGTCTCCATTTGCTTCCAAAAGTCACCAGATTGAGGAACAAAATCGCTAAACTGTCAGCAGGGCATTGGGGTTGTCTTGTCAATAAAGATACTTGAATCAGTGGACATTTGCATACCCATAATTCTGTGCGGAACGTTGCTGAATTCCACTCTTGTTAAAAGCGTGTGACGATTTCAGTTCCTGCTCATTCCCTTGACGGGCAATGAGAGTTTAAATTCTGATTTTCCTGTGTGCTATGCAGCTGTGTGCCTTCTCCATGTATTCCACCCTGATATGTTTAGGGGTTGCACTATTTCCGCTTTCTCGCGTGAGCCAGATAAACTTAATTTTTTGTTCCCAATACAGGTTATGCTTTCTACCAGCAGATGGAGACAAATATAGTTTCAATTTTTGAAGGTGCTGTTTGTAGTAGGACTGATGTACTTGTACAATGATAGATTTATTATTAATTTGATTTGAGAAAGATTTATTTGTGCTGGGTTCTCCAAAGCAATCAAAACTTTTTAATTTGAATTAGACTAAGGTTCATGTTTTTATAATTCTAGTAGCATGCATTTTCTTTCTGCAATATTTACAGAAATACAGAAATTTAATAAACTTCTAAACTACAAAACTTATTTAGATCAAGAATCACTGAGAGACCCAATAGTCTTTACAAACTTATGTTGTGTGGCAAAATAGAGAGAGCACAGGGGATGAAAATGGTGAGTAGCATCGGGTGCAGTTGACAAAGAAAGGAACGGGTGCAATCATATTTAAAGAGCGATCACAATTGTTGACAAAAAGAATTATTTAGCAGTTGTATGCAAATGCATGGCAGTGGATAAAAAGAACATTCAAGTTTATAAACAAGATACCTTACAGATAATAATGCCTTATATTGTCTTTTGGTTGATGCACTGGACGGCAGTCTCTTATCACCAATGTTATGGTTGTTGGAAAATGAATAGCATTAATGTTCACGATGTGCAGCAGTAAAGAAAAACATAATTATTTGCAACAAAAATGCCTTCGGCATGGTAGAGTCTTACTGTATAGCATCGGGTGCAGTTAACGAAGAAAGGAACGGGTGCCATCATATTTAAGGAGTGATCACGATTGTCGACAAAAAGAATTATTTAGCAATTGTATGCAAATGCATGGCAGTGGATGAAAGGAACATTCAAGTTTAAAAACAAGTTACCTTACAGATAATAATGCCTTATATTGTCTTTTGGTTGACGCGCTAGGCGGCAGTCTCATGTCAAGAATGTTGTGGTTGTCAGCAAATGAATAGCGTTAATGCTCTCGATATGCAGCAGTAAAGAAAAACATAATTATTTGCAACAAAAATGCCTTCGGCATGGTAGAGTCTTATCTGTGTCACAAAGGGCCTTATTTTCCAAGGACTTAATGCACGCGATACGGCCGCAAACCACGCTAAGAGCTGTTATTGCGGTTTGCAAATGCAAATTTTAACTTTAGTATTCAGGGGCGGAGTTGGGGGTGGGACAATGTAAAGTAAGGAGGACGTACCGCAAACCGCAAAACGGCTGTGCTGTTAGTGCGGCTCCTAACGCGGCCAATAACTACACCTCTTTCAATTGCGATAGAATGTATCGCTGCGTATAGCGCGCACCACGATGTTATCGCAGTGAGCGAAAATGAATAAAACCAATCCCCACACACCTACAAAGCTATTGCTACCCAATAAAAAGGCTTGTTCTTAGTAGGTCTATGTTCCCAACACCATCTACACATTCTCAGTGTGTGGGGCAGGCTCCCTCCATGGCTGAGCAGGCCCAACGCAGATGCCAGGACGTTGGTTGACGTCACCGCAGGTACAGGCAGCGGATCTATCTTCCACGAACCTCATTGCTGGGTATGCCAGAGGACGTCGTGATTGCCAGGTATCGCCTCAGCTCCCGTGCCATCCTGCAAATATATGAAGACATACGAGGTGCCCTTGAGCCTCGAACCCGAAAGAGCCGTGCTGTCCCCAGCCTCACCAAACTCTTGGCCGCCTTGCACTTCATAGCAAGTGGCTCCTTTCAATCCACAGTAGCTGTTGTGGGTGGGATGTCACAGAGCACCTTTTCATGGTGTCTGGACCAGGTCATTGAAGCAGTTATAGCCCACATGCCTCGATACATAGCTTTTCCGTGCAACAGACAGGACCTGATGGACCTCAGGCGTGGTTTCTATGCCATTGCCCGCTTTCTGAATGTCATTGGAGCTATTGATTGCACTCATGTAGCCATCATTCCACCCCGTCAGATGGAGGCAGAATACCACAACAGAAAGCAGTTCCACTCCCTCAACATGCAAGTGGTGTGTGATGCTGGAATGCAGATCCTCTCAGTGATGTCCAGCTTTCCGGGATCAGCGCACGATTCCTTCATACTCAGGCAATCATCTCTTTGTCGCAAATTCGAAGCTGGCCTGTACGGTGATGGTTGGCTTGTAGGTAAGAAACACGTTTCCATACATCGACCATATTTGCAATGTTTATCTCTGTAATGGCACACAAATGTGATGTATACGCCTGTCCGGATGAAGTGATATGTCCCCATTACAACAGGCCTCAGTGGCTCATAGTGTAACCTTAAGTGGTGGAATGGCTCATGCACCCAACCAGTTGCTATGGACTGCCAAGCACGAGGTACACAGCAGCCCCCATATGGCCTGTATGTGGCATGGCTTGCTCACTTCACTTCACTAGTGGACAGCCTACACATATTAGGTATAGCCATGGATAATGGCATTGCCAAAGGTAATTATACAACTGTGATGAATGGGGGATATGCAGGCGCTGGGCTTGTGGTACAATTTGCGGATCCATGTGGAGAACTGACCCCCCAAAACCACCTTATGCAAAACTGCAAATAGGTAATCCCAGTTCACTAGGTTAAAGGCTTTCTCCGCATCAACAGTCAACAGCACTAGAGGTGTTGCCGTGGACTGGGCCTGCCAAATTAAGTTCACCACCCTGCGAACATTGTCTGCTGCTAATCGACCTGGGATAAAAACTGTTTGATCCGCATGTATCAGATGTGTAGCAACAGAACTTTGTCTATTCGCCAAACCTTTTGCCAAAATTTTTAAATCCAAGTTGATGAGGGAGATAGGTCTATAGGACCCGCAGATCGTCACATCTCTCCCAGGTTTGGCCAAAATGGTAATGCCCGCTCTTTTAGCAGCTGTGGTAAACTGTCCCTCCCCTAGCAAATGGTTAAAAGCGTCTCGCAAAGGGGCAGCAAGCAGCGCACTAAATCGCCTATAGAATCCCGCGGAGAAGCCTTCTATCCCTGGAGATTTACCCATTTTTAGATCCTTAAGGGCCCCCTGTACTTCCACAATAGTAATGACCTGACTTAAACGTGTTTGTTGAAGAATATCTAATTGGGGCAAATCTATGTCCTCTAAATACTTCTCTATCGCAATAGGAGAGATATCTTCCCATTTAGAATATAATTTTTGATAAAATTGTGTAAATCTCTCTCTAATGCTATCAGTTTCTGATAACATTTCCCGGTATCACTCCGAATCTTCAGAATTTGGTTTTGGACAGCTCTTGATTTCAATTTCCTGGCTAATAGGCGGCCAGCCTTATTGCTCCCTTCAAAATACTTTTGCTTCGCCTTATCTAAATAAAATATTGTCTCCTTATGAGAAAGTTCCTTCAGTTCGGCCCTCAGATTTTCAAGCTGTTTGCCTATTGTTAAATCAGGATTCCGTTTATGTTGTATCTCCAGCCTACCAATCCGCTGTAAAAGATCCACACGTGTTTTGTTTTCCACTTTATGTAACTGTGACGCTCGTGCTATTAGTTTTCCTCTAACCACAGCCTTAAGGAACTCCCAGACCACAGTTGCAGAAACATCCCCTGTGGCGTTGTCACTTAGATAATGGTCAATTTCAGTCTCCAATTCCTTAAAGAATGAAATATCATCAAGGAGACTTTCATTTAATTTCCAAAAACGTTCCCTGAGGGAACTCCCAATCCCTTAAGCTGTATCCAAATAGCTGCATGATCAAACCACTTGAATGGCTCTATTCCCATAGCCTGGGTATGATTGATTAAATCTTTATCAACTAAGAGGTAATCAATCCGAGAATAGGATTGGTATACTTTAGAGTAGAAGGTATAGTTTTTTTCCCCTGGGTGAAACAACCACCAAGCATCAATCAGATGCCAATCCCTCAACAGCCTTTTAAAACTCTTTCTATGTGTGCTACTAGAGCCATTCTTGCCACTGCTAGAGTCTAGAAAGGGGTATCTGGTGAGATTGAAATCGCCCGCTATGATGGTGTAGCCTTCTACCCATTACTGTAGGACACTAGAGACGTTTTGTATATAGGACCCCTGTCCTTGGTTCGGTGCGTAAACATTCACTAGAATGTACAAAGCAGACACCATTTTAAACTAGATTATAAAATAGTGGCCCTCAGTATCCCTAAGCACAGATACCACATCTATTATCATATCCTTGGCGAAGTGCACTCCCAATCCTCCATACTTATTATTCTTAGTGGCAGCTGCATAATATTGTGTTGGATATTGCGGTGAAAGCATGAGTTTCTCATAGCTCTTTTTTAAATGAGTTTCCTGGCACAGTAAGATATCAACCTTTGCCCTACTAAGATCCTGGAATAGATTTTTCCTTTCATAATAGGAGTTCAGTTTTTTTACATTCCAGGATAGGTTCCAAAAGACAAACAAACATACCCTGATAGATACGGTGTTGTGTCCCTTTCATGGGCCAAGATTTGTAGGTCCCCACCTGTCCCCTCCCCACCCTTCCCACCCATTCCCTTTGTTTGCATTGCTGGACATGAGGACTAATGTCACCTCCCATAACCTGATCACGAGCGTGTTACTCGTCTCCCCTATTTGGGATATTACCTTATGGTGTGTAGGATAGTTACACTTTTAATCTAAAGAATACTAGAAGTTAGATTAATATAAACATCTCGTCCCAAAAGTACAACAGTATATCTCAGACGGTTATAAGCTTACCACCATACCTCTGAGTTACCTTACCTGAACTAAATTAATATACCCTATTAGGATTACTGATATAGCAGTCCATATTGCCATTCTCAGTCTTTGCTGGCGTTGTAGCAAGGGGACGTCTCCCGAGTGTCTGCGAAGCCGACTGGTGCAGGATCTTCTCTTTCAGCGTGTACTTATGAAAACACACCGCGACGTCGCTAGGCACGTTTCCCTTGGGTTTAGCTAGGGCTCTGTGTGCTCTGTCCAGTAAAATCTGCGGAGGAGCTTCATCCGTAGGAGCTTGTGAATCACTAAGAAGAAGGCTGCAAATATCTGATATTATTTTTTCACAGACTATGTAAGGCTCACCTTCAGGGATCCCCCGGAACCGCAGGTTCCCTCTCCGAGACCGGTATTTCAGGACTTCCAACCAAACTTGATGTTCTTCCACCTTCTGCTGTACATTTTTAAACTCTGTGTCTCAATCATAGTCTGCTCCTGTGTTCCCATGTGGGTTTCTAACCCTTTCACTCCGCCCCCAGATTTGCATAGTAGCGCCTCATATCTGTCGCCAGACTTTGTAGTTCAGCTCTAAGAGTGCCCATACTTTCTTTGATTTCGCTGAACCATCTCTGAAAGTCTGCTTTTGATAAAGCAGAATCGATCGCAGGAACCGGCGATTCAGCGCGCGCTTGTCCCCCGGAGATTCAGGCCTCTGTTCTGCCGCCTTGTGGTCAGTGTGGCCTGCACCGGACCGACATGCCTCTCACAATCGCTGTGTAGGGAGCTGGATTCTAGCATGAAAAGCGCTAAATTTCGGGGTTATTTCAAGAAATGAGGAGCGGAGCTCGGGCTTCACACTGCCATCAGCTCAGTGAACGTCCACTTCCTCCCCTACCATGTTATTTTGATGCACGTACTTCACTGGCTTATTAAAATCTGTGTTGCACATATGTGAACATTTTGTGCAAGCAACACTTTTAAAATTGACCTCTTAGCGAGTATTCCCTTCCCCTGGACTGACTAACCAAGGACGCATCATGCAAAGCCACCTTTAACCTTCCTCCTCCCTCCTCACTGTGCCCATGGCCCTCTGCACTGCCCTTCTCTGAGATCAGCCCGGGCAGCTCACAGAAGAGACCTGACCAGCACTGCACAGAACGTCCCCCCTCTACCATCAGCACAGCAAAAAATTACTGGGGAGAAAACAATTGCCCTCTCCATGCCTTCTGTTCTGTCAGGGGGTGACAGTGCCTGTTTTTTTTTTTTGCAGACTGTGATTTGTTCTTTCTCCAAATGGCAGACAGCATGTCCATGATGACATCAGATTTCCCACCGGTGGGGTTTGGGATAGGGGAAAGCCTGAATCAGCATGGGCTGTTCTGAAGAGTGAGGGGCTGGGAGAGAGGAAGCAGGACCAACAGCTTGGCACTTTAGTCAGAGGAAGTCTCACTCTCTTGCAACTTTTCTGCCCCATTCTAGTCAGAGGAGGTCTCACTCCTCTCTTGCACTTTTCTGCTTCCAGACGTGCTCCATAGGTAAGGAGGCCCTGACAGAAAATGCGAGAGCTGTGAGGAAGTCGCTCCATCCGAGCCAAATGTCCGGAACTAGCTAAGCGACCTCCCCCTCCCACTCACAAGCTCCCAATGTGTCCATTTGATTGTAAAAATCGCCAGACCAAGCTACAAAATCCCTAAACCGGCAGCAGGGCCTTGGTTGAAGTCAATAAAGTTTCTTGAATCAGAGGACATTTGTATACCCATGATGCTTTGCGGACCGTTGCTGCATTCCATGCTTGTTAATGCGTGCGCCGATTACATTTCCTGCCCGTTCCTTGTCTGGATAATGTGCGTTCAAATTCCGGTTCTACTGTGTACTGTACTGCTGGGTGTGGGTGTGGGCCTGCTCAGTGGATTCCACCATCATCTTTCAAAGACGTTCCATTATGTTCCCCTCTGCAAGCGTGAGCCTATGCAAAGTAATATTTGTTCTTTTGTACAGGTTATGTTCTTCCTACCAGCAGATGGAGACAAAAGTATTCTTTCAATTTTTGAAGGTCCTGCTTTGTGTGGGACTGATATACTTGTGTAATAATAGATTTATTATAACTGACAAGTGAAAAACTAAAAAGAGTGCTTTTGTTATTTAATTATAGTTAAATGCTCACAAATTTGGAGGAAAGCTTTATAGAATAAGAGAATTATTCTTCTCCAGGAAAAAAATTGGGGTTGGTAGTGGGGGGAGGGGTGGATTCTGAAATCTCCTGGAGCGAGGCCCAGTGAATCAGAGAGAAGGACGTGAGCGGGAGAGGAGTTGTTGAAAAGAAAAGGAGAGAGGCACACTGGAGCTCATCCCCTGCATCTCAAGTGAGGGGCTAGAGAATGTAGAGTAGGAGTTTGCCTGTTGAATCTTTTCCTCATCCCTGGGAAGGTTCTTGGATTTGAGAACAGAGAGGATTTTTTTTTGGAAGAACAATGATCCAGTCTGGATAGAAAAGGCTCCTTGCTCTTGTTTTGGACATCAGCCAGCTGGATTGTGAGTTTGTGTACTCGAGAGGGAGCGACCGTTGCCAGGGTTCCGGAAAATTAACTTCCGCCCCCCCAGACTTGAAATCTGGAAACCCGGGGCACCCCCTGGATGAGGTAACCGGCAGGAACAAGGGACCGGCTGCACGCTTTTGGCAACCCTTCCTAGCATCAATGATGTAAGCATGGCAGCAGGAAAAAGCAACCAGTTGTGTTCTGCAAACTTTAAGAGCCTTCTCCTGCTTACTCTCCATTCTCCATCTCTTTTGGCGAGAGTTTTGTTCTCAAGGCCAGCGGGGTGGGTGGAAGAGCAGACTTCAGAGCCTAGGTACCATGTTATGACTCGGTGCCTTGCACTGGGGGTCGAGGCCTGTGCAATTCTGCACGCTAGAAGCCCAAGGAAGGCTCAAGTAAACATGACAGACAACCATGATCCACTCCCTGCCCAACTCTTGATTTGTGACTTAACCTAATTATTCCCTGATTAGAGTACCAAAGCGCTATAATTATCAGGGCTGTGCTTTGGAATTTTCTTTTTTTTTTTTGTTCATTTTCTTAGATTCATTTCATTAATATATGGCAGGAGGTGTTTTTGTGTTCTGCACCGGTCAGTATTTTCAATAAAACTATGATATGCAAAAGAGCTGCCACGGAGAACCTGTAGCCTTGCTCTGTCCTTGCCCACTACTGAGAAGTTCATATTAAGGACTTAAGGAGTTAGGCAGCTCCGTATTTTCGGCACAAATACCTCAGTCTTATTGTGACTTTGATTGTTGTTATAAATTTGTGGGGGTCGGGTTGGGGGTGGAAGTCTCAGGTGTTAGCTCTCCACTTCTCCCTAATATTTTACGGAGTGGGAGGGGTGGCCTCAGAAAGTGCAACGTAAGCATGCAGTTTTCCTCCCCTGACCTGGAAGCGACCCCCCCAATGCGGCTAATAGTGAAGGCATGGTGGAACAATGTACAGACTTCTAGCCTTGGTGAGGGAAGGCAATTCGTAGACAGCAGATTAATGCCAACTCAGACGCCCTTTAACCCAGGTCCATGCCTTTGAATATTGTCCTCAGAGAGGATAAGGCTTCCTGGCGATTTTCTGAAAAAACCTGCACTCAGATATCCAATCCGCAGGGTAATCTGATGTAATTATGTGGGCGATCTGCAACAGTAAACCCAGTAATAATAAGTACAACATAAAACGGAAGCATAACAAACATTAAAACAAACACAGAAAGCCGAGATGCTGAGCAAATAGTTGCACATAACTGGATTATCACTTCCACAGATCTTTCTAATCGCTAGATCAGTAGTATTCTGCAGCACAGCGATGCCACTGAATATACGAGCATATATATATATATATATACACACACACACACACGCACTTACCCGGATAAGGCTACCTGGCTAAGTTTAGATCTTCTCTATGGCAGGGGAGGAGATCTACCGCAACAGAGAGCTCTTCCACTCCAACAACGTGCAAGTGGTCTGTGGCGCTCGGATGCGCATCCTCGACATGGTTGCCAGGGAGCCGTGCACCATTCCTTTATACTTAGGCAATCGGGCCTCTTTGAAAATTTTGAGGACGGCTTCTGCGGTGAGGATTGGCTCATAGGTAAGAGAGATGCGTCTCTGGCTATGTGTTTGCAGCGTGTGGCACGGAT
This sequence comes from Rhinatrema bivittatum, assembly GCF_901001135.1. Taxonomy (NCBI): domain Eukaryota; kingdom Metazoa; phylum Chordata; class Amphibia; order Gymnophiona; family Rhinatrematidae; genus Rhinatrema; species Rhinatrema bivittatum. The sequence goes on from NC_042633.1 coordinate 9,992,391, forward strand.
ATTTGGGGGGGGGGGGGCTGTGGGGGAAATAACAGCTTCGCTGACATAACAAGTGGCTAGAACAGTTAGGTCTGCAGGTCATTGCCCCAGGGCCTGGCCTTCTCTCCCCTTGCAGGAGAGGCCTGCCAATCTTGTGACAGCCAGTGAGCTGTTCAACAATTTTTCATGTGGCCACCCCAACCAAATGATTGCACAGTACTGTTGTATAGAGATGTGAATCGTGTCCTCGATCGTCTTAACGATCGATTTCGGCTGGGAGGGGAGGGAATCGTATTGTTGCCGTTTGGGTGTTTAAAGTATCGTGAAAATCGTGAAAATCGTGAGCCGGCACACTAAAACCCCCTAAAACCCACCCCCGACCCTTTAAATTAAATCCCCCACCCTCCTGAACCCCCCCCCCCCAAATGCCTTAAATTACCTGGGGGTCCAGCGGCGGTCCGGAACAGCAGCGGTCCGGAACGGCCTCCTGCAATTGAATCGTGTTGTCTTCAGCCGGCGCCATTTTTCAAAATGGTGGCGCAAAATAGCGGCGGCCATAGACCAACATGATTCGACTGCAGGAGGTCGTTCCGGACCCCCGCTGGACTTTTGGCAAGTCTTGTGGGGGTCAGGAGGCCCCCCCAAGCTGGCCAAAAGTCCCTGGGGGTCCAGCGGGGGTCCGGAAAACGATCTCCTGCCGCAAATCGTTTTCCGTACGGAAAATGGCGCCGGCAGGAGATCGACTGCAGGAGGTCGTTCAGCGGGGTCAATTGCAGGAGGCCGTTCCGGGACCGCTGCCGTTCTGGACCGCCGCTGGACCCCCAGGTAATTTAAGGCATTTGGGGAGGGGTTCGGGAGGGTGGGGATTTAATTTAAGGTCGGGGGTGGGTTTTTAGGGGGTTTTAGTGTGCCAGTTTTCCTGCCCTCCCCCTTCCCCCGATTTACGATTTTTTGATGATAAATCGGGGGAATTGGTAATTGTATCGTGGCCCTAACGATTTTTGACGATTTAAAATATATCGGACGATATTTTAAATCGTCAAAAACGATTCACATCCCTACTGTTTAGGTGATTTTCCAATTGCAATAACAACAACTTTTTCCAGAACTTTTGCGATAAAAATTAAGTTGGATATTGGTCTGTAGTTGTCCCAATCCTCTATTCTTCCATTTTTATTTTTTACGATTGGCTTGATTAAAGCTTGTTTCGCTTTGTATGGGACCAGTCCTTCTGAGAGTGAGTGGTTGATTATGGTTGTGATTGAAGGAATGATTATGTTATGTATAGTTTTCAGAGAACTGGATGGAATTGGGTCTAGAGGGTGGATAGCAGGTTTAATTTTGGAAATGATTTATTTCTGGTTTGGTAAGTACGTCGAACGTGTTCCATGTAAGACTCCCAGGATTTTCTTCACGTTCGTTTGTTAGCGAGTTAGTAGGGAACTGATTTCTCAGTCTATTTATTTTGCTAGCAAGGAGGTGGCATATTCATTGCAGTCCTTCTCTGAGAAGTTGTGAGTTCTCGTGTTGGAGGAAGATAGGTCCTTGATTAGGTTTTTCACTGTTTCGAAGGGTAATTTGGAATTGAATATTACTTCATGAATCTGTTTTGCATAGTAGTCTTTTTTTGTTTTATTGATTTTTTCGCAGTATTTAGATAGAAGGATTCTGTATTTTTCTAAGGTTTCAATTGACGGGCGCTTCCGCTATTGTTTCTCAGATTTTCTCAGTGTCTGTTTAGTTTGTCTTAGCTCTTCATTGTACCAACGTTTCTTATGTTTTGAAGTATTTCATTCATTTTGTAGCAATTTTGTCTGTACTGGGCTTAGGTTATCAGCAATATCACTGACAATTCTATCCCGAAGTTGAAAGTGGTGGTGGCGTTTGATTGAACTCAACTAGTTTATTTTTCAATGATTTTTCAAGTATGTCCGGATTTATCGTCTTTCTGTAGGTGGAAGTTTGATTATTGTTTGAACTTGTTTGCTTAGTGTTGGTAAGTGTTATTTCTGCTTTTATTAGTTGGTGATCAGACTAGGGCAATGTATAGTGGGAGGTATTGATTAAACAATTATAGTAGTTGGCAAATATTAGATCTAGAATATGTCCAGCTTTATGTATGGGGTTGGATACAAATTGTGACCATCCCATTGCTTGTATTCCTGCACTGCCTCTTCTATGGGGATCACATTGTGAGATCTGTGACCTGGGACACACTGTGATTATAAAGATACTGACATACACCTTGTAATCCTGCACTGCCTCCTCTAGGGGTATCATAGAATGTTGGAAATTATTAGAAAAAGAATGGTGAATAAAATGGAAAATGTCACAATGCCTCTGTATCGGTCCATGGTGAGGCCACACCTTGAATACTGTGTACAGTTCTGGTCGCCACATCTCAAAAAAGATATAATTGCGATGGAGAAGGTACAGAGAAGGGCTACCAAAATGATAAAGGGGATGGATCAGCTCCCTTATGAGGAAAGACTAAAGAGGTTAGGACTGTTCAGCTTGGAGAAGAGATGGCCGAGGGGGGATATGATAGAAGTATTTAAAATCATGAGAGCTCTAGAATGGGTAAATGTGAATCAGTTATTTATTCTTTCGGATTATAGAAGGACTAGGGGGCACTCCATGAAGTTAGCATGTAGAACATTTAAAACTAATCGGAGAAAGTTCTTTTTCACGCACTGCACAATTAAACTCTGGAATTGTTTGCCAAGGGATGTGGTTAGTGCAGTTTAGTGTAGTTGGGTTTGAAAAAAGGTTTTGGATAAGTTCTTAGAGAAGTCCATTACCTGCTACTAATTAAGTTGACTTAGAAAATAGCTATTACTAGCCATCAGTGCATGGAATAGACTTAGTTTTTGGGTACTTGCCAGGTTCTTATGGCCTGATTGGCCACTGTTGGAACAAGGATGCTGTGCTTGATGGACCCTTGGTCTGATTCAGTATGGAATGTTCTTATGGGGATCACAGATCTGACGCTGTGAACCCCAGAGAGGACGGATTGCAAGAATGATATTAAAATTGCATAAGATCAGAAATTTGATGTAGAACTTGGCTGGATTGATTAAGATTATTTTCATCCACTTAAAAGTACCCAGCAAGGTTTCTACCCTACATAAACACAAGTCGCATGGGGGCTTTGCAGGCTAAATTTGTACAGATAAGTGGTGTCATTTACTCATGGGGAGGTTACTTTCATAGAAGTCAGTTTTCAGAATGATTGGAGGGGGTGTTAAACACAGTACAAATTGCTCCTCCTTGGACACAGTAAAGGATTTTAGTCAATACTGGAGTCACTGAAGTCCCCATTGCAACGGCAGAGCTGGCACCTTTGGTAATCTTCAAAAATGTTTAAGGGTAAAGGGGCATTTCCCCACATACAAAGGACCACTAAGAATCCCCCCCCCCTCTTGTGAAAAAGCCCCCATGCTGGTCATAGCTAGGGTAATTTTATTCATGGTGTGAAATGGGTGCGATTAAATCAGGAGAGGGAATGTCCCCTGAGGGCTTTCTGCTGGGTTGAGACCCTATCCCTCTGTAAAGCTGTTTAGTCTCTATACAATAGAAACTCTAGAAATGTTTCTACAATGGAAGGCAGAACCGCATGTGATGTTAAGATTAATTTCCTTCTCCCAAGTAAGGTTGCCATCTGTCCAGTTTTGTCCCTCTTTGTACAATGTCCGGTCGAGCAGTGGAAATGTAGGGCCTCAATATAAGCTATTACCATGTTTCCCCTCTGACTCTTCCTGATGATATCTCACACACAGCAGAAGCCTGTTTTAAGTTCCCCTTAGCATGGACTACAGTTAACCTCTAGGTGTCCTGCTTAGTGCCTGTTTGCAATTTCCTTCCAGTTAGCACTGCTAGCGACAGCCGCTGAGTGCTCTGCCCCCCTTAGATGGCCTGAATATGTGAGGTCTGAGGGGGGCTGTGCACTCAGCAGTTATCGTTAGCAGTGATAACCGGAAGGGAATTGCAGACAGGCACTATGCAGGTCATCCTTGGGTAAACTGCGGTGAAGGGTCCTTATGGAAGGCTTTTGTTTTGTGTGGTGCACGTGTGGGAGCTGGGAGAGAAGATGGTAGATCTGCAGATAAAACTGCTGGAGAAAAAAAATTATGTTGAGGCTGCAAAACATGGAGTTGCCCTGGGAATGATGCTGTGTCTCGGGCGGGGAGGTAAGATATGGTGGTGACAGTGGCTCAGTTGCTGGAAAGCATAGCTTTGCTTGCTGCATTGTACAGTTTCTGTGTAGTTTCAGGTTTTTTTTCTGTAATTTTCTTTTTATTAGAAAGTTTATGCATAACACAAAAGAACATTTCAGTGAACATATACCCCACAAAAGGCGCATCCAGTATCCCCAACTTGTAGGAAAACAATTAACCTGACAACATGTTCCATGATTACACTAGGCAATGAAACCAGAAATAATCATGTCCTCCCCGACTATCTTCCAACACCCCCTCCCCCCCCCCCCCCTCAGTATTCAGCCATTTTGGGAATCAGTCCATTGCTGAAATGGTTGCCACATTTTATGCTATTCGCCATCGAGTCTCTTCACAGGGCAGTCAAATACTCCATATGAGAAATCCACTTCAGTCTCCGTAGCACCGCAGAGAAAGAAGGTGCCTTGGGTTCTTTCCAGTGTTTAGCGATTTCTCCTCTAACCGCGTGAGCAAGCGCTCTAATGAAATGATTATGCTCTGAATTCACCCTGGTTTTGGGAACATTCAACAACATCTCCCTTGGGCTTAATTGTATGTCCAAATGGAGCAAGTTCTGCAGCCAGTTTTCTGCATGGGTCCATAATGTTTTGACGGCTGGACACGTCCACCACATATGATAAAAATCACCTTCTTGCCCACAATCCCTCCAGCATAATGAATCCCCACATATCCCTATTTTCTTCAACTTTCAAGGAGTAATATACCATCGAAATAACATTTTATAGCTATTTTCTACCAATTTTGCAGCTATAGAACTGCGGCTAATCCCCATAAAATACACGTCCCAGTCACCCTCTGTAAGCGGAGCTCCAAAATCTTTTTCCTAAGCTTGGATATGCCTCATAGTCTGAGCCACCACTCCATTAAGTAATATATAGATCTTAGATATTACCCCTTTTATCACATGAGCCTTTTCACAATACCCTTCTATGAGAGATTTCCCCTTAAGTATATCTACCCATACTGCTTTGGAGAGTAAAAACTGTCGCAATTGCAGATACGCAGAGCGATCAGTTGAAGGTAGCTGATAGACATAGCCCACTTCCTCAAATGATTTCATCTCCTGATCGAACCACCATTGTCCAAGAGTGCACAACCCCTGTAGTGCCCATTCCTGAAATATTTCCCCCCCTCGTCCTGCAGGAAACGCCTCGCATCCCCTAATCCTGGTTGAATATAAATAATTTTGATCCCCCACCAAATGTTTCCGCCAGCGCTGCCACAACGTCACTGTGGTAGCCAAACAGGGCGAAATATCAATACCAAAGCTTCCCTAATTAGGGTGGGTCACTGATAGCTCAGCTTGAATGACTTGAGCCCTGAAGGAGCCCACGATCGGTGGTTGAAGATTCAAGGGATAGTGACTCGCGAATCTGTGTAACAACTTCCAGGTTGCCGCTCTGCAAATCTCCTGCCCAGGAGGCTGCTTGAGCTCGGAGAGAATGAGCCTTTATACCATCTGGCAGTGGACGCTCCTTCCCCAAAACAAATCCTCTAACAACGTAGGAGCTGTCATATCTTGCTCTAAATGTACCCATTGTTTAATCATCTTATGATTATGAAAATCCACTAGTGCCCTCATTTGGGAGGCCACATAATATTTAAGCAAATTGGGCACCCCCAGTCCTCCCTCTGCTTTGGACTGATAAATCACCGCTGAGCCACAGGGGGCAGCCTCCTCTTCCAAATAAAGGAGCAAATCTTAACCTGAAGCCCCCTTAAGTAATGTGGAGGAACTATGCAAGGTAGTGTTTGGAATAAGTTGTTACGATTCCTGCCTGTGGAGCTACTCTCCGCATGCAGGTCTCTCCACCCACCTGTTATCCTCGCGGCAGAGTCACAGCCTAAACTCAGGGCCTGGGCCGCTGCTTCCGATGCCAGGACCCTCCACAGCACAACCGCAGACACCACCCATGCGCAGCCTAGGAGGGGCTGCGTAGGCCATGTCCTTCTTCTGCCCTGCGTGGCAGGGCTGGACACCCGGGAGCCTCCCCTTGACGCCGATGCAGCTCCGGCTCCCTGATGTTCCTCCTGGGGTCCTCAGATGGCAGGGAGCCATCCGCGCCGCTGCTAGATTCTTCGACCGGCAGGAAGGCTGTCCCTGCCAGTGCCTGCAGCCAGCCTGCCTTTCCCTGCATCTGTGTCAGCGAGCAGGGGGATGCCGCTGACCATGGTCCTGCTTCTCTGCTTCAGCTTTCCTTAGGCGCCGGCGCGCACCTCTTCACTCTATTTAAAGGGCCAGCCACAGGAAGTGCTGCTGGCTCCATCTGATGACAACTTCCTACTTCAGCCCTATAAAAGGGCCTTGCTTCAGTTCTTCCATGCCTTCAGATCGGGTTCCACAGTCATCTGTGTCTTCTGACTGGTCCAGGTCCTCTGTGGTCTTCCTCTGCTTTGACGGCTTTGTCTCCATGTTCCAGATGTATGTTGTCCAGGTCTTCAGTCGTCTCCATGTTCTGGATGTTCTTCGTCCAGATGTCTTCGTGTCCCCGGTACCTGATGTTCTGCTCTTCTGTTGTCTCGATGTTCCTGATGTCCTTGTCTTCGTCTCTGCCTCCATGCCTTGGTTCCCAGATGTCCACCTTCCTGGCGTACCACTGTCATGGTCCATAACCAGTCCCACGGGTGGGCTGTGTAGGGTGCCTCACAGAACAAGGCCATCCTCATCTCCGCAGTGCAACCCTCTGGAAGACCTCCTGCTTCAGTCTGTTGTTTTTAATCCTTGAGAATCGAATCCTGCTTCAGAGTTGTCCCGCTCTTCAGAGCCTATTGCAACCTGCGTTAAGTCAATGTCAAGCCTCTGTTTGAACTTGCCCTGAGTCCGACATGGTCCGCGACCAGTCCCGCGGGGGGCTGTGTAGGGCGCGCCCCATTGCAGGTCTCTGCATTTGCTTTGTCATGTTCTGGTATCAGTTTCCACTATTTCTCCTGGAGTACTGCCTCGAGCCTAGCGTGGTCCGCAACCAGTCCCGCGGGTGGACTATGTAGGGAGCGCTGCGTCGCAGACTCGCACCAGCTCTTGCTCCTGCTTCAGCCCTCTTCTACAGTGTCTCGCTTCAGCCCTTATTTACTATATCTCGCTTCAGTCCTTGTCCACGATGTCTTCGCTCCAGTCCTCATCTCTGATGTCTTTCCTTCAGCCTTCATCTACAGTGTCTTCACCTCAGTTCTTGTTTACAGTGTCTTCGCTTCAGTCCTAAGTCCAAAGTCTTCTGTGTTCCAAGGACTCCGTCTGCCCTTGTCCTCTGTCCGGCCTGCCACCCATTGCCGTACCCAGCGGCAGGTCCGAAAGCGCTTGGAACAGTCGGAGGACTGTTCATTAATCAACATTGCGTTGTTGGTCATATTGGGGCGTTCAGGTCCGGTTGAGGGTCAGACCTTGTACTCTAGTCCTTGCTTCAGCCTCGTTCTGCTTTTGTTACCCATGCTCGCACCAGCTCACATCCAGCGGTGTGGCTTGGGACTCCTCCCTGGGTCATGCCGTGGCCCAAGGGCTCACATCACCAGCTTCAGAGACGACCGTGCCTCCATGCCACGGAGTGTCATAGCTGCTGGAGGTCGTACTCGTAACAGGACCCGAAGGCCACCGTGCCCTCGGGACATAACAGGATCCGAAGGCGCCAAGCCCTCGGTCCCTACATCTGCCGGAGGTCGCGCTCGTAACATAAGTATGCTAACCGCGGGAGTAAAGTCATTTTAATGGCCGCAATCCTACCCAGCCATGTAAGTGTCAACCTATCCCAAGTCTGTAGGTCACTCTCTGACCGTTTCAGAAGTGTAAGATAATTTAAATCAAACAGCTCTTTACAGTCAGAGCTTAACTGTACCTCTAAATACTTAACAGAATGTTTTGCCCACGTAAAGGGGAATTGCTGTTTCAAATAGGTAATCAAGGTTGGGGACAGGTATATCGGTAATAGCTCCGATTTTTCTTTATTTACTTATTCAGTCTTTCCATGCTGTGACTTTTATGTTGTACCCGCACTGCCCATCTGTCAATACCCTACTAGGAACAGGTTTCCAAAATCAAGCTTTCTTCCTCAGGGGATCCCCGTCTCACCCATAGCACAAGTCACCATTTGCTTCCAAAAGTCACCAGATTGAGGAACAAAATTGCTAAACTGTCAGCAGGGCCGTGGGTTGTCTTGTCAATAAAGATACTTGAATCAGTGGACATTTGCATACCCATAATTCTGTGCGGAACATTGCTGCATTCCACTCTTGTTAAAGGCGTGTGATGATTTCAGTTCCTGCCCGTTCCCTTGACGGGCAATGTGAGTTTTAATTCTGATTTTCCTGTGTGCTTTGCAGCTGTGTGTGTGTGCCTTCTCCATGTATTCCACCCTGATATGTTTAGGGGTTACACTATTTCTGCTTTCTCGCGTGAGCCAGATAAAAGCAATTTTTTGTTCCCTATACAGGTTATGCTTTCTACCAGCAGATGGAGACAAATATAGTTTCAATTTTTGAAGGTCCTATTTGTAGTAGGACTGATATACTTGTGCAATGACAGATTTATTATTAATTTGTTTTGTTAAAGGGTTATTTGTTTTGGGTTCTCCAAAGCAATCAAAACTTTTTCATTTGAGTGGAAAGGGTTTATGTAGTTGTTTTTAGGCTAAGGTTCATGTTCTTACAATTTCTATAGCATGCATTTTATTTCTGCAATATTTACAGAAATGCAGAAATTCAATAAACTTCTAAACTACAAAGCTTATTTAGATCAAGAATCACTGAGAGACCCAATAGTCTTTACAAACTTATGGTGTGTGGCAAAATAGAGATAGCACAGGGGATGAAAATGGTGAGTAGCATCGGGTGCAGTCATATTTTAAGAGCGATCACGATTGTAGACAAAAAGAATTATTTAGCAGTTGTATGCAAATGCATGGCAGTGGATGAAAGGAACATTCAAGTTTATAAACAAGATACCTTATAGATAATAATGCCTTATATTGTCTTTTGGTTGATGCACTAGACGGCAGTCTCATATCACCAATGTTATGGTTGTCGGAAAATGAATAGCATTAATGTTCACGATGTGCAGCAGTAAAGAAAAACATAATTATTTGCAACAAAAATGCCTTCGGCATGGTAGAGTCTTACTGTATAGCATCGGGTGCAGTTAATGAAGAAAGGAACGGGTGCCATCATATTTAAGGAGTGATCACGATTGTCGACAAATGAATTATTTAGCAATTGTATGCAAATGCATGGCAGTGGATGAAAGGAACATTCAAGGAACAAATTCAGTAATTGCTAATTCCTTCTTGTTCATTCTCCAGTTTTTTTCTCTGTCCTTTATTTCCTGGCTACTCTAGCCTCCAAGTTCATTTTCCCTGTTATTTGTAACTGCGCCTCGGCCTTCTTGTTATAATTTTTTTTTTTTTTTTACTAATTTAACCCCTAATTTTGATGTAAACCGGCCTGATATGACGCCTGTCATGAAGATCGGTATAGAAAAATGTTAAATAAATAAATAAAATAAAAGTTTATAAACAAGATACCTTACAGATAATAATCCCTTATATTGTCTTTTGGTTGACGCGATAGGCGGCAGTCTCATGTCAACAATGTTGTGGTTGTCAGCAAATGAATAGCGTTAATGCTCTCGATATGCAGCAGTAAAGAAAAACGTAATTATTTGCAACAAAAATGCCTTCGGCATGATAGAGTCTTACCTGTGACACAAAGGGCCTTATTTTCCAAGGACTTAACGCACGCGATACAGCCGCAAACCACGCTAACAGGTGTTATTGCGGTTTGCGAATGCAAATTTTTAGTTTAGTATTCAGGGGTCGGAGTTGGGGGCGGGACAAATGTAAAATAGGGAGGACGTACCGCAAACCGCGAAACGGCTGTGCTGTTAGTGCGGCTCTTAATGCGGCCAATAACTACATCTCTTTCAATTGCGATAGAATGTATCGCAGCGTATAGCGCGCACCACGATGTTATCGCGGTGAGCGAAAATGAATAAAACCAATCCCCACACACCTACAAAGCTATTGCTACCCAATAAAAAGGCTTGTTCTTAGTAGGTCTATGTTCCCAACACCATCTACACATTCTCAGTGTGTGGGGCAGGCTCCCTCCATGGCCGAGCAGGCCCAACGCAGATGCCAGGTCGTTGGTCGACGTCACCGCAGGTACAGGCAGCGGATCTATCTTCCACAAACCTCATTGCTGGGTATGCCAGAGGACGTCGTGATTGCCAGGTATCGCCTCAGCTCCTGTCAAATCCTGCAAATATATGAAGACATACGAGGTGCCCTTGAGCCTCGAACCCGAAAGAGCCGTGCTGTCCCCAGCCTCACGAAACTCTTGGCCGCCCTGCACTTCATAGCAAGTGACTCCTTTCAATTCACAGTAGCTGTTGTGGGTGGGATGTCACAGAGCACCTTTTCATGGTGTCTGGACCAGGTCATTGAAGCAGTTATAGCCCACATGTCTCGATACATAGCTTTTCCGCGCAACAGACAGGACCTGATGGACCTCAAGCTTGGTTTCTATGCCATTGCCCGCTTTCCGAATTTCATTGGAGCTATTGACTACACTCATGTAGCCATCATTCCACCCCATCAGATGGAAGCAGAATACTGCAACAGAAAGCTGTTCCACTCCCTCAACATGCAAGTGGTGTGTGATGCTGGAATGCAGATCCTCTCAGTGATGTCCATCTTTCCGGGATCAGCGCACGATTCCTTCATACTCAGGCAATCATCTCTTTGTCGCAAATTTGAAGCTGGCCTGTATGGTGATGGTTGGCTTGTAGGTAAGAAACACGTTTCCATACATCGACCATATTTGCAATGTTTATCTCTGTAATGGCACACAAATGTGATGTATACGCCTGTCCGGATGAAGTGATATGTCCCCATTACAACAGGCCTCAGTGGCTCATAGTGTAACCTTAAGTGGTGGAATGGCTCATGCACCCAACCATTTGCTATGGACTGCCAAGCACGAGGTACACAGCAGCCCCCGTATGGCCTGTATGTGGCATGGCTTGCTCACTTCACTTCACTAGTGGACAGCCTATACATATTTGGTATAGCCATGGATAATGGCATTGTCAAAGGTGGTTATACAACTGTGATGAATGGGGGATATGCAGGCGCTGGGCTTGTGGTACAATTTGCGGATCCATGTGGAGAACTGACCCCCCAAACCCACCTTATGCAAAACTGCAAATAGGTAACCCCAGTGCACTAGGTTAAAGGCTTCCTCCGCATCAACAGTCAACAGCACTAGAGGTGTTACCGTGGACTGGGCCTGCCAAATTAAGTTCACCACCCTGCGAACATTGTCCGCTGCTAATCGACCCAGGATAAAACCTGTTTGATCCGCATGTATCAGATGTGTAGCAACAGAACTTAGTCTATTCGCCAAAATTTTTGCCAAAATTTTAAACTATAGGACCCGCAGATCGTCACATCTCTCCCAGGTTTGGCCAAAATGGTAATGCCCGCTCTTTTAGCAGCTGTAGTAAACTGTCCCTCCCCTAGCAAATGGTTAAAAGCGTCTCACAATGGGGCAGCAAGCAGCGCACTAAATCGCCTATAGAATCCCGCGGAGAAGCCATCTGTCCCTGGAGATTTACCCATTTTTAGATCCTTAAGGGCCCCCTGTACTTCCACAATAGTAATGACCTGACTTAAACGAGTTTGTTGAAGAATATCTAATTGGGGCAAATCTATGTCCTCTAAATACTTCTCTATCGCAATAGGAGAGATATCTTCCCGTTTAGAATATAATTTTTGATAAAATTGTGTAAATCTCTCTCTAATGCTATCATTTTCTGATAACATTTCCCCAGTATCACTCCGAATCTTCAGAATTTGGTTTTGGACAGCTCGTGATTTCAATTTCCTGGCTAATAGGCGGCCAGCCTTATTGCCTCCTTCAAAATACTTTTGCTTCGCCTTATCTAAATGAAAGTGTCTCCTTATGAGAAAGTTCCTTCAGTTCGGCCCTCAGATTTTCAAGCTGTTTGCCTATTGTTAAATCAGGATTCTGTTTATGTCATATCTCCAGCCTACCAATCCGCTGTAAGAGATCCACACGTGTTTTGTTTTCCACTTTATGTAACTGTGACGCTCGTGCTATTAGTTTTCCTCTAACCACAGCCTTAAGGCCCTCCCAGACCACAGTTGCAGAAACATCCCCTGTGGCGTTTTCACTTAGATAATGGTCAATTTCAGTCTCCAATTCCTTAAAGAATGTAATATCATCAAGGAGACTTTCATTTAATTTCCAAAAACGTTCCCCTGAGGGAACTCCCAATCCCTTAAGCTGTATCCAAATAGCTGCATGATCAAACCACGTGAATGGCTCTATTCCCATAGCCTGGGTATGATTGATTAGAGCTTTATCAACTAAGAGGCAATCAATCCGAGAATAGGATTGGTATACTTTAGAGTAGAAGGTATAGTTTTTTTCCCCTGGGTGAAACAACCACCAAGCATCAACCAGATGCCAATCCCTCAACAGCCTTTTAAACTCTTTCTATGTGTGCTACTAGAGCCATTCTTGCCACTGCTAGAGTCTAGAAAGGGGTAGCTGGTGAGATTGAAATTGCCCCCTATGATGGTGTAGCCTTCTACCCATTGCTGTAGGACACTAGAGACGTTTTGTATATAGGACCGGACCCCTGTCCTTGGTTTGGTGCGTAAACATTCACTAGAATGTACAAAGCAGACCCCATTTTAAACTAGATTATAAAATAGTGGCCCTCAGTATCCTTAAGCACAGATACCACATCTATTATCATATCCTTGGCGAAGTGCACCCCCAATCCTCCATACTTATTATTAAGGCTTTTCCTCCAAGCCTTCCCTTAACTCTCAAAACCATCAATACCCGACCAGACAAGACTCCACCTTCTTGACAAGGTGCCCCGCCTAGCTAAACGTTATATTTATGCCTTTGTTTAATTTATTCAGATATACTGTCCTTTACCTCTGGCCACTCGGTTCAGTGCTTAGTTACAGCTGATATATCATCGCTATATACCAACATTCCTCAATCGCAGGCCCTTTTAATTGTACAAACTTTATTGAAAGAGGCTGATATATCTAGCGGTAAATATCATTTGGTGATGCAATTGGTAAAATTAGTGTTAACAGAGAGTTATTTTCGATTTAACAATGTTGTTTACAAACAAGTGAGGGGCATTCCCATGGGTTCTCCATTGGCGCCCACGGTTGCAGGATTATATGTAGCCCAGTATGAAGATCAGTTCATATACTCTTCTAAGTTTTTTGATCATATTACTATTTGGAAGCGATATATAGACGATTTGTTTTTCCTGTGGACAGGTGATGAGGAGTTGCTAGTAGACTTTCAAACATACATGAATCAATGTGATGTTCACTTACAGTTTACGTTTGTTAGAGATACCATTTCTGTTGCCTTTTTGGATATTAAGGTTATTAAAGGTGAAACTCAGTTTGATACCACAGTGTACAGGAAGCCTACAGATAGAAACACGCTGCTTCACGCTACCAGCTTCCATCCCAGAAAGCTTAAGGAAAATATTCCATGTGGTCAGTTCTTGAGATACAGGAGATTGTGCTCCACTGTTAAAGAATATAGATCTAAAGCTCAGGAACTCTCGGATAGGTTTGTGGAATGTGGGTATGATAAACGCCTTGTTAAAAAGGCGTATAATAGAGGTCTTTATGCAAATCGTGATAGAAACATAGAAATGACAAAGAAATGACGGCAGAAGAAGACCAAATGGCCCATCCAGTCTGCCCAGCAAGCTACGCACTTTATCCATTTTTTCCCCTTTTTTCTCTCCCACCTGTTACTATTGGCTTCCAGTACCCTCCAGCCCTAATTCCCCTCCACCCCACCACCAATTTAGAGAGCAGCGCCGTATCTGCATCCAAGTGAACGTCCAGCTCAATTAGGGGTAGCAACCGCTGTAACAAGCAGGCCACACCCTTACCCCATACTCTTACCCACCCCTGTTTTTATTTTTATTTTTTTTGTTTTTTTGTTTTGTTTTTTTGGAGATAGCAGCCCTCCATCCTTCCGCTCCGTGAAAGTGGAACACCAACTACTGGTGATAGTCTGTTAAGAGTTCAGCACAAAGAGAGCATTTTGAGAATAGTCTGCACAATACCTTATTCCTCTAAGACTTCGGCCATTAAGCAAAGTATAATGAGACATTGGACAGTTATATCAGCATTGCCTAGTTTCTCAGTCACCCATTTTTGCCACTAAGAAAGGTAAAAATTTAAGAGATAGACTGAAGAGAAAAAAAGCATCCGATGATTGAAGAATCACTCTTGGGCCAATTTCAATGTGGCCATTGTTCTGTATGTAATAATGTTTTGCAAATACATCAGTACCAATTTAAAAAAACTATGCGCCCATACACTTTGTTAGGACACTTTACCTGCTCGTCTGAGCGTGTTGTGTATGCAATAGTGTGCCCGTGTGCACTAGTATATATTGGCCATACTAATAGATCCATAAAACAGAGAATTATAGAACATAAGAGTTGTGTAAGAACGAAAAAAGAATCAGCTCCATTGGTGAGCCATTGGTTACAGTATGCACATACTATTAATGACATCAAATTCTTTGTGGTTAGACAATGTTTGAACCCTGAAGGGGATACACAACGTTTATTGACACAATGGGAACAGCAGTGTATTTTCGAATGGCAAACCCTGAGTCCACAGGGTTTGAACGCTGAAATTGAATGGCTTGCTTTTGTCTAAATAAAGTTGGTTGAAATAGCCACTATTGGTTGATAGGATTTTGAGATCAGTAAGTATAAGTGATTTTGTTATTAATCAGCACACAACGAATGGGGTGAATGAATGTGGAGCCTTTTTGTATCAGGACGCTAGGACGTGCCATTCATCATGTTAGGACGGAGTGTTTTGAGAGACATCACGTTGTTGCGTCTGATTGGGACGTTGGGGCGTGCTATTTAGCACGAAAGGGTGGAGGCCCTAGAGAAATGCTTTAAAATGTTTGTGGGATAATGTGTGGAATTATCCGGTGAAATTATGGCGCAGTTGGAGGTCTCAGTGAAAGGAGAAGCACACTGATCGAGTTAACATCGTGGTGTTTAATTAAACAGCTTTATGGAACCGGTAAGCGTTTGGTATTCAAGCGAGTTTATATGATTTGAAAAATTTTCTTGGGTGGTTTTAAGTTTAGTATACATGTGTTTGGGGTTTTTGTAGATCCTGGTACCCGCTGTGAGTTGATAAGAATAGTTCTTCGAGAGTGTCGAGTATTCAAGTTCCGAAAATGGTTGAAAAAAAGTATATTTACGCAGCCTGGAGAAAAAACTTTCAATTGAAACGACTTTGAGGTAAAAAATTGGTTTAACAAGTTGGGTAATAAATGTGTCCCATGAACCTGTTCTAAAAATTCAAATTTGGTTTTCTCAGTGGTTGCAGTCCCCCTGAGGAAGCAAATGCATGTGAAACAGTAGCCGCTTGTTGGGGTCAGACCACGTGAATTTATATCCGAAGTTGAAAACGGACATTCCAGGAATCAGAATTTCACACCAGTAGCCAGCGTTGTCATTAATATACATTTTTAATGTGTTAAATTGACATATTATGTTCATTAGAATTGGATAACAGAGGAGGAAGTTAGAAATATATAGATTGTAAGTGGATACACCCACAGGGCATTTGAGTTATATTAAAAAGGGTATTGTATATCTATATAGGCTCAGTGGAGCCTTATATACTGGCACTTGTGTGTATTCTGTTGTGTTTTAAGATGTGAATGAGTGTATGTGTGATTTTAACTTGTATGGACACATTTCTAAAAAACTTCTTGAAAGTTGTGATAATAAAGTTTTGCACTTTTCTCTTAATGGTTGTGATGATATAGTTCTGCCCATGGCAGGAGGTCAGCCCAGTTATCTTGCTGGTCATTGACATATGATCGCAGGAAGGTTTTCAAAGAGCATTAGTCCTCTCGGCCTGGCCATTTGCTTGCGGATGATAGACTGATGTTAAGTTTAACCTAATATTGAACTTTTTACAGAGAGACCTCCAATATTTAGCAACAAATTGAGGGCCATGATCGGAGATGATTTCTTGTGGTAGACTATGTAAACGAAGTATGTAGGTTAAGAAGAGTCGAGCTAGCTCTGGAGCTGATGGGAATCCAGGTGAGGGGACAAAGTGGGCATTTTTGAGAAGCGGTCAATGATGACCCAGATTACAGTATTTCCTTTTGAAGGAGTCAGATCCACGATGAAATCTGTGGAGAGAATTGACCAGGGTTCGGTGGGTGCAGGAAGTGGTTGAAGAAGCCCCCATGGTCGGCCAGTCGGGGGGTTTTGCTGTGCGCAAACCGGACAGGAGTTCACGTATTCTTGGGAATTCTTTGTCATACCAGGCCACCAATAGTGCCTTTGGAGCATTTTGAGAGTTCGGGCTTGGCCGGGGTGACCGGCCAACTTGGAATCGTGAGCCCAACGGAGCATGCATTCACGGAGATGGAAGGGGACCACCGTCTTCCTGGCTGGTACCATGGTGGTGACTGCAATTGATATGCAAGCTGGATCAATGATGTGCCTGGGAGTCTCGGGTGTGTCTTCTGGCTCGATGGAGCGAGAGAGTGCATCTGCATGGAGGTTTCTCGCCACTGGGCAATAGCGGAGCTCGAAGTTGAAGCGCTCAAAGAACACGGTCCAGTGGGCTCGTCTTGGGTTAAGTAACTGGGCCTCTTTTAGGTGTTCCAGATTTTTATGGTCAGTAAATATTATGAATTTGTGCTTCAAGCCAGGGACGCCATTCCAGGATGGCAAGTTTCACTACTAGGAGTTTGCAGTCCCCTATGGTATAGTTCCCTGGGTGGAGTATTGACTCAAGACCTCTCCTGCTCCAATGGCAGATGCATCGACTTCGACTATGAAGGGGGCAGTTAGGATCCAGGTGACGTAGACACGGGCCGGTATAGAAGGCCTCTTTCAAGGCGTGGAAGGCTGATTGGGCCTTGGGGCTCCAGACTCGAAGGTCACATCCCTTCCTTGTCATAGCAGTGAGTGGAGCAGCTAACGTGGAGTAATTGGCAATGAAGTTTCGACAGTCATTTGTGAATCCAAGGAATCCTCGGAGACCAACTGGTTGAGGCCAATCTCAAATACCCTGGAGTTTGTCAGGATTCTTGGTGAACCCACGGCTGGAGATGATGTAGCCTAGGAATGGGAGACTGGATTGCTCAAAAAGTCACTTCTCTAACTTAAGAACATAAGAACATAAGAATATAAGAACATGCCATACTGAGTCAGACCAAGGGTCCATCAAGCCCAGCATCCTGTTTCCAACAGTGGCCAATCCAGGCCATAAGAACCTGGCAAGTACCGCAAAACTAAGTCTATTCCATGCTACCTTTGCTAGTAATAGCAGTGGCTATTTTCTAAGTCAACTTAATTAATAGCAGGTAATGGACTTCTCCTCCAAAAACTTATCCAATCCTTTTTTAAACACAGCTATACTAACTGCACTAACCACATCCTCTGGCAACAAATTCCAGAGTTTAATTGTGTGTTGAGTAAAAAAGAACTTTCTTAGCATAGAGATGATGGTCTCTAAGGTGTTGGAGGACTGTTTGAATGTGGAAATGATGAGACTTCATGTCTTTGGAGAAGATTAATATAACGTTCAGATACACTATGACGAATGAGTACAAAAGGTCCCAAAAAATATTGTTCATTAGCCGCTAGAAGACTGCAGAGGCATTGCAAAGCCCGAAGGGCATTACTACATACTCGTAGTGACCGTCTCTTGTGTTGAAGGCAGTTTTCCAGATGTCTTCCGGTTGAATCCATCCTAGGTTATATGCCCCTCCGTAGATCTAGGTGGTCGAACAGTTCACTGATAAGTGGCAGTAGATACCGGTCCTTACGGGTTACTGCGTTCAAACCTCTGTAGTCTGTGCACGGTGTTAGACTGCCATCCTTCTTCTTTACAAAAGAACCTGATGCCTGCCAGGGAAATAGAGGGTCTTATGAACACTTTGGCCAAATTTTCTTTGATGTATGTTGACATCGCTTGGGTTTCTATGAGTGAAAGAGGATAGGTTCTGCCCTTGGGAGGCATGGTTCCAGGTAGGAGTTCTATGGGGCAGTTAAACATCCGGAGTGGAGGCAGGATATCGGCGTTTTGTTTGGAGAACATCTTTAAATTCTGAGTGGGGAGCAGATAACCCAGGAAGGGTTGTAGAGCTTAGAACTGTCAAGGGTTGTAGAGCTTAGAACTGTCAAGTGGAGACACTTGCCGTAAGCAGTGAGTTTGACATCAAGGGCCCCACTGGGTGAGTTGCAGGGATTTCCAGTTGAAGTGGGGTTCATGTAACTGAAGCCAAGGAACTCCAAGGACTACGGGGTGTGTTGATTGTTTCAAGATCAGGAGGGAGATCTCCTCATCATGGAAGGTCCCATCAGTGAGGCGAATGGCCATGTTACAGTGAGTGATCTGATCAGGGAGAGGTTCTCCTTGAATTGATGCGATACTTAGTGGTACCTCCAGTGGTTGGACTGGTATCTGAAGGAGTTTTATGATTTCTTCCATAATGAAATTTCCACTCGCCCCAGTGTCCACGAGGGCATTGGTGGCGAATGAACGTGACTCCCTAAGGAGGGAGATTGGCAACAACAGTTGAGAGCCAGAAACTGTAGCGCCCAAGCTCGGGACCCCCGCTGGGCTCAGGCTTTGGAGTTTCCCGGGCGCACAGGGCAAGTCTGAAGAAGGTGTCCGGAACTGCCTCAATATAAACAGAGACCAGCTTTTCTGCATCGGAAACGTTCCTCTGGAGTCAGGCGGCTGCGGTTGATCTGCATAGGCTCCTCGGGAGGTTGAGGGGCCACTGGTAAGGCCTTCAACTGAGGACTCACCGAACGGGGTGGTTGTAGGGCAGAAGGTCGAAGGACCCTTACCTCCTGATGCTGTTGTCGAAGGCAGTAGGCAATTCTACCGACCAGGGAGATCAGGTCTTCCAGAGATACGGGGATCTCACGGGTGGCTAGTTCAACCTTAAGGGCAGGAGACAGACCCTCGAGGTAGAGTGCCCACAGGCAGTCTTCTTGCCAACCCAACTCAGTTGCTAGAGTTCTAAACTCCAGTATATATTCAGCGAGCAAGTGCGAGCCTTGACAGAGGTGGAGTAGGTGGTGGCCAGCGACTGCCTGTCGGCCTGGGTCCTCGAAGGTGCGTCAGAAGACATAGATAAACTGAGGGAGAATTGTGTCAGAACGCTCCCAAAGTGGAGAAGCCCATGCCGGGGCCTTCCCCTCAAGACACGAAAGGATGAACGTAATCTTAGTTGCTTCATCGGGAAAAAGCGAGGGTTGCAGTGAGAACTGCATATAACATTGGTTTATGAAGCCTAGACAGAGGTGAGGATCCCCACTGAAACGGGGTGGAGCTGGGAGGGCCAGTGGTGCCTGTGAGGGCAAGGTATGGGCAAGAGCCCCTGGGTTGGACTTGGCAGATTCCTCCAATTGAGAACGCATCTTTTCCATGGAGGAGGCCAATGCTTCCATGATCTGTTGTTGTTTTTGGACACGAGTGACCAGACTAGGAATGGCGTGCAAGGCAGGAGACTCCGCCAAGTCCATGGCCTTGGCAACCTGTTGCACTGGAGGTGGACCCTTGGACTGGTACGGCCCTTTGGTCGGACCCAGAGAGCACCTGCCACCTGGAGGCAGAGCACACGAGGAGACAGGGGCTAGCTGGAGCTTCGCCAATAACAGTCCGGAGTTTCCACAGGTTGAGCCCTTGGCGGATGAAGACAAGGTCAGGTTCAAGCTGAGGTCCGGGCAGGCAACTGAAGACAAGGTCAGGTACAAGCGGGGGTCAGAGCCAAGGAATCCGTCCAAGTGGTAGCGGGAACAGGAAACTGGTACTGGAACACAAGGACTGCAACAGGATCAGGTACTGGAACAGGAACAGGTACTGGAACGGGAACACGACGAGCAGCAACAAAGCACACAACAGGAAGTGTGGAGACCTGTTGCCAAGGCGAAGACTAAATGGCGGAGCTCGCTTTATATAGCAGAGCTGAGAGACGTCCTCATCCGAGGCCGCGGGAGGGTTTCCCACCACGGCCCCTTTAAAGTCAGCGAAGGTGTATGCGCACCTAAGGCGGGCAGGCCGGAACTAGGAGATGGCGGTGTCTTCCTTCGACGCATGTGGGAGACCCGACCGCGACCGGAGGAGGCAGTAGAGCTGTCAGAGGAAGTCTGGGATCGTGGCAGGAGCATGAGCATGTAGGCGACTGCCTATCACTGCCAAGGAGGAAGGGCCAGGTACAGGACATGGGCGTTGGGGGTGAGTGGAGCCGGCCGAGGGCATGCCGCAGCCGGGAAACACAACAGTATCCCTCCTTTATGCCCCCATCTTGGAGGTCTGGGTTTGCCCGGATAGGCTTGGTGGAATTGCTGAAGGAGTCCTTTATCCAGAATGTTACAGGCTGGTTCCCAGGAATATTTTTCGGGACCATACCCCTCCCAAGAGAGGAGCTTCTCCCAACAGCGTCCTCTCCTCCGGACATCCAAGACTTCTCGTATTCGGTAGATAGTGTCAGTCTCCAAGATTACTTGTGAGGGCACTGGAGCCTTATGGGATGGCCAAGAAAGTACTAGAGGCTTGAATAGCGAGACTTGGAAAGAGTTGTGTACTCCCAGCATAGATGGCAGACGGAGCTGATAGGTCACTGGTCCAATACGTTGAGCAACCAGGAAAGGCCTGATAATTCTGGGAGTGAACCACTGAGAGGGGAGCTTCAAACGAATATGGTGGGTGCTCAGCCATACTTTGTCAACAGGTTGGAATTCAGGAGCAGGTCTGCGAAGGTTGTGCAAAGAAAAGAAATCTTGGCACGTACGGCCACTTGGCACAACCGATGGTTAGTGCACGTCCATAAGGCCTGAAGGGTGTCCGCAGTTGCCTGGGCTGCTGGAGAAGGCACCAGGGGAATCAGCAAGGGAGGCCATGGTTGTCTGCCGTACACCAGAGAAAAAGGGGAGACTCCCATGGCTACCATAATGTGCAAATTATAAGAAAATTCAGCCAATGGCAGTAGTTGGGCCCAGTTGTCTTGCTGGTCGTTGGAGTAAGCACGGAGAAAACATTTGAGGGAGCGGTTCAACCGCTCGGCTTGGCCATTGGCCTGGGGATGGTAAGCAGTGGTTAGGCTGATGGAGATTCCTAAATTTTTGCATAGCGAGCGCCAGTAGCGGGTGACAAACTGAGGCCACCTGTCAGAGGTGACGTCTTCAGACAATCCATGGAGACGGAAAACTTGGAGAAAGAACAGACGTGCAAGTTTGGGCATCGAGGGCAAGGTGAGAAGTGGAACAAAGTAAACCATCTTGGAGAACCTGTCCATGACCACCCAGATGACAGTGTTCCCCATCGACATCGGAAGGACCACCATGAGATCGGTGGACAGGTGAGTCCATGGTTCTTTTGGGGCCAGCAGAGGCTGTAGCAGGCCCCAAAGACAGCCCACAGGAGGTTTCTGTTGAGCATACATAGGACAGGATTCTACATAGGCACACGTGTCGGAGGACATTGTGGGCCACCAGTAGTAGCGCTGTAGGAGGGACATAGTCCGGGGGCATCCAGGATGGCCAGCTACTCTAGAATCATGTGCCCATTGTAGCACTTTTTCACGAAGCCTGCAGGGCACCACTGTTTTCCCTGCAGGCACGGTCACGGTGGCAGACAAGGAAATGCAGGCTGGGTCTATGATATGCTGAGGTTCGTCTTGGGAATCCTCGGGTTCGAATGAATGAGACAAGGCATCAGCCCGTAGATTCTTTTCAGTTGGAGAGTATCGGTGATCAAAGTCAAATTGAGTAAAGAATAACGCCCAGCGGGCCTGGCGAGCGTTCAAACGCTGGGCATGCCAAAGATGCTCCAGGTTCTCGTGGTCTGTGAAGATTGTAAACCAATGTTGGGCGCCCTAAAGCCAGGGACGCCATTCCTCAAGATCAAGTTTAATCGCAAGTTGTTCTTGATCTCTGATGCTATAATTTCACTCCGCGGGGGAGAACGTATGGGAATAGAAAGAACAAGGACGCAGAACCCCTTTTGGGGAATGTGATTCAACACCACCCTGGCTCCAATAGCAGAAGCATCAACTTCAACAATGAAGGGGTGGTTCGGGGCCGGGTATCGCAAGCAGGGTCCTAGCAAGAAGGTGTCTTTCAGTGCTTGGAAGGCTGCAATCGCTTCTGAGGTCCAGTTCTTGGTATCACTCCCCTTACAGGTAAGGGCCGTGAGGGGTGCGGCAACCAGAGAGTAATTGGATATGAAGTGATGATAGTAGTTGGTAAAACCAAGGAACCGCTGGAGTGCTCAGAGGCCCATAGGTTGTGGCCAGTCTTGGATGCTTCGTAGCTTACCGGGATCCATAGAGAAGCCATGTCAGGAGATGATATTGTTATGAGAACTAGCCACGGAAGGCCGTGGCCAGCCCCCTCCACCTACCGCTCTCCTGCCGGCATCCCGGCCGGTCCAGGGACCCTGGTGGTGGCAGGGAGCCACAGTAGACGCGCCCTGCTGCGTGGGCCCTGCGCCAATCTTCCGCTGCCAATGCGGCCTTCTCGGTGTGCCCAAGCCTGTTCAGGCCCTTCTGCCTCCCGATTGCTTAGGCGTGCATGTGCACGCCTCTGAACTACATTTAAAGGGACCGCATCGGGAGGTGCCCCGGCTCCTCCCTCCTGACTCCAGCCTATATTAAGGCAAGGCCTGCCCCCCAGACCTTGCCTTGCCTTGCCTTTCTTTGGCTTCTGTTCCAGTTCCTGGAGGATCCTGTTCCTGTTTCTGCATTCTGACCCATTGGACCTGTGACCCACTCTTGATCCTGGACTACGAGACTCGCTGCTTGCCCTGACCCATGCTTGACCCCGGACTATGATATTCGCTGCCTGCCCTGACCCATGCTTGACCCCGGACTACGAGATTCGTTGCCTGCCCTGACCCACGCTTGGCCTCGGACTACGCGACTCGCCACCTGCCCTGCTGCCTGCCACCACCATGTCATACCAGGACCTCAAGACTCTACGGACCTGAGACCCCACGTAAGTCAGCTGGATCCAGTACCCAAGGGCTCAACCTGAGAGGAACGAGGGCTGGTACTGGTGAAGCCCCAGTGGGGTCTCGGACTCGCTCTACCCTTGCCAACCGACGGTGGGGACCTGTGGGGCTCCTCCCCATAGCGCCAACTCCCCCTCAGTCAAGGATCCATATTCCTAACAGATATATCCCAGGAAGGGTAAGCTCTGCTTCTCAAATAAGCACTTATCCAGCTTGGCGAAAAAGGTGATTCTCTCGCAGGTGCTGCAGCACCGTGCGGACATCCAAACGATGGGTAGCAAGATCCTTAGAGAAAATAAGGATATTGTCTAGGTAGGCGACGACCTTCATGTAGAGCAGGTCGTGAAAGATTTCGTTGACCATGCGTTGGAACACCTCAAGGGCATTGCAAAGGCCGAATGGCATCATGAGGTATTCGTAATACCTATCCCTGGTATTAAAGGCTGTCTTCCAAACATCTTTGGGATGGATACGAGCCAGGTTGTAGGCTCCTCATAAGTCCAACTTGGTGAAAATGGTCACCCTCTTGGAGGCGATTGAACAACTCATTAATCAAAGGCAGAGGGTACTTATCCTTGGGGGTGATGGCATTCAAGCCACGATAGTCTATGCATGGTTGTAGTGATCCATCCTTCTTGGTGACAAAGAAAATGCCTGCACCAGCAGGTGACGTAGAGGGACGAATAAAGCCTTTAGCCAAGTTTTCATGGATATAGTCTGACCATGCTGGATATGCATCGAAAGTGAAGTATCAGGCACATTTGGTTTGGGGTAGTAACCGCCGTAACAAGCCAGCTACTCCCCGCTTTGTGAGTGCGAACCCTTTTTTCTTCTCCCCTGCCGTTGAAGCAGGGAGCTATGCTGGATATGCATGGGAGAAGAATAAACTGATACTTCAAGCATATCCAGCATAGCTCCCTGCTTCAACGGCAGGGGAGAAGATAAACAACCAATAAGGGCTGTATAACATAGTCTGAGTAAAACAAATAAGCATGGGTGTAGCTTGCTTATTGCGGCGGTTACTACCCCTACTACCCCTAACTTATCAGCTAGATATTCACTTGGATGCAGCTCCATCACTGCTTTCTACATTAATGGTGGGGGTGGAAAGGAAATAGAACCAAGAGCTAAGAGAAACAGATAAGTATGAGAGAAAAAAGTGTGTGAAGCTTGCTGGGCAGACTGGATGGGCCATTTGGTCTTCTTCTGCCGTCATTTCTATGTTTCTATGTTTCTATAGCTCATGTCTCAGGTACGGACAAGGGGTAAGTCCTGCCCCTAGGGGGTGTGGTACCCGGCAACAGGTCAATGGGGCAGTCAAACTCACGGTGTCGCGGGAGGATGTCAGCCTTCTGCTTCGAGAGCACATCCCCAAAGTCAGTGTATGATGCAGGGAGGCCTGAGACAGTAACTGCCAGTGGATTAAAAGAAGGTGGTTCCACTCTTCTGAGTCATGTGCGATGACAAGCAGAACTCCATTCAGCGAGTTGTAGGGTCTCCCAATCAAAGTGGGGCGAATGGTACTGAAGCCATGGTAACCCTAACACCACTGGATGGATGGACTTATCCAGGATGAAGAATCCTACCTCCTCCTCATGCAGAGTTCCAGCGATTCGGTGGACAGGAACAGTGACTTGAGAGATCCTTCCAGGTAGAGGGTCACCGTGAATGAAGGCAATGAGTAGTGGTTTCTCAAGGGGACAGGTAGGAATGCCCAGGAGTTGGGCCAAATCCTTCACAAGGAAGTTCCCGCTGGCTCTTGAATTGCCAAAGCCAAGCTGGGGAAGGAAAAAGAGTTCCAGGTCAAGGTAGCCGGTAGCGTTAGCTGGGGGGCTGGAGAGGTAGCAACCAAGTTCAGGACCCCTACTTAACTCAGGCCAGCGAGTTTCCCAGACGGATGAGACATGAAGACAGGCGGTGTCCTGCAGCTCCTCAGTACAAGCACAGACCCGAATGCCTCTGCCTAAGGCACTCCTCAGGGGTGAGGCATCCACGTCCTAGCTGCATGGGTTCCTCGAGCTTAGTAGACGGCAAAGCTCTGCTAGTTGCGGGGCTCACTGCAGGTAGAGAGCGAGAACATTCCACAGTGGGTTGCCGGGGTACCCAAGATTCCCAGTGGCGCTCCTGGAGGCGATGGTCTATGTGACCCGCAAGGTCGATGAGGTCCTCAAGAGAGGAGGGAAATTTGCAGGCTGCAAGCTCATCTTTGAGTTTGAGCGACAGGCCATCTAGGTAAATGGCTTAGAGGCAATCCTCCTGCCAGCCCAACTCCGTTGCGAGGGTCCAGAATTCTATAGTATATTCGTTGAGTGCTCGGTGACCTTGCCACAGATGCAGAAGATTAAAACTAACTGTAGCCTACCTCCCTGAATCATCAAAGGTCCGACGAAAGGTAGTCACAAAACGTGATAGTTCCTGGAGAAGAGTGTACACACGCAGGGAGAAGCCCATGCTAAAGCCTTGCCCTCTAGATGAGATGGGATGAAGGTCACCTTCGTGAGGTTATCTTGGAAGACGGAGGGTTGCAGAGCAAACTGCATGGAGCATTGGTTGATAAAGCTTCTGCAGAGCTTTGGGCCCCCATTGAAGTGGGGTGGAGATGGCAGGGCGAGCAGAGCTCTGGCTGACGTGGCCGGTGCCTGAGAACTGAGTGGTGCGGTCTTGGAAGCCATGGAATCAGAATGAGAGTCCAGACGGGCATTGAGATGTTCGATGGAGGTAGACAACGCCTCCAAGAACCGCTGCTGTTCTTGGATCTTCAAAGCCAGGCCTGAGATGGCCTGGAGGGTGGAGGACTCCGCTGGGTCCATGGCCTTGCAAATCTGTTGTGGAGGTGGAGTCTTGGCCCGAGGTGGAGTTGGCGCTACCTGTGGGGAAACTCCCACGGGTCTCCACCGTCAGGAGGCGGGGCCGAACTGGAAGCAGAGGCCAACTGGAGCTTCGCCAATACCAGCCCTCATTCCCCGCAGGTTGAGCCCTTGGGTACCGGGGCCGGCTGGTCTTAGGCGGGCCTCCGTGTGGTTGATCCTGGAGACGAGATCAGGTTGATCCTGGAGACAAGATCAGGTTCAAGCTGGAGTCAGGGCAGGCGGCTGAAGACAAGGTCAGGTTCAAGCTGAGGTCTGGGCAGGCGGCTGAAGACAAGGTCAGGTTCAAGCGAGGGTCAAAGCCAAGGAATCCATCCAAAGACTAGTTAGGTACAAGCGAGGGTCAAAGCCAAGGAATCCGTCCGAAGGGTAGTGGGAACAGGAAGCTGGTACTGAAACAAAAGGACTGGAACAGGATCAGGTTCTGGAACAGGAACAGGAATACTGGAACTGGAACAGGTACTGGAATGGGAACACGACGAGCAGCAACTAAGCACACGATAGGAAGCGTGGAGACCTGTTGCCAAGGCGATGACTGAATGGCAGAGTCCGCTTTGTATAGCAAGGCTGAGAGATGTCCTCATCCGGGGCTGCATGAGGGTTTCCCGCCATAGCCCCTTTAAAGTCAGTGAAGGTGTGTGAGCGCATGCCTAAGGCGGGCAGGCTGGAACTAGCTGATGGCGGCGTCTCCCCTCGATGTACGTGGGGAGGCCTGACCGGGACCGGAGGAGTCTGCGGAGCTGCTGGAGGAACCTGGGAGCGTGGCATGAGCGCGAGCGTGTAGGCGACTGCCTACCGCTGCCAAGGAATAAGGGCCAGGCCAGGTCCGGGACCCGGCTGTCGGGGGTGAGTGGAGCCGGCCGTGGGCCTGCTGCGGCAGGGAAATGCAATAACCTCCTCAGCTTCCAACATGATTATTAGTGCTGTTTATAATGGACTTTAATGTTTGAATAATACTAGCCTGGAAGAGTATTCTGCTATCAGGCAATTCTGGACACTCTGAGTAAATTAAAATTAAGAAAGGACTGTAACATCTAACATTGCATTTGAGGTATGGTTCCTGGGGCCCAATTTAAGATGCACAATTCCCGGTGTGTGCACGTGCTGATTTTATAACATGCGTGCGTTGCCGCGCACATGTTATAAAATTCAATATCTGCGCACACATGCACGCCTGATTTTATATCGGTGCACGCATGTTTGGGAGGGGTGGGGACTCGCACGTGCAAGGGGGGGTGATTTTAAAAAAATGCGTTGCGACGCAAACAGCCCATTCCCAGTTCTCTCCAAGTCTGCTCCAAATAAGGAGCTGGGAGGGAACTTCTCTATCCCCCTATCTATTCTTCCTCCGTTTTCCCCTCTCCTCCGCAACCTCTAACCCCCCCCCCAACTATTTGAATATTTTTCTTGTAGAACTTACTTCATCTTGGCTGATGAAGTAAATTCCATGTGCCAGCCACTGTCCCGATTATTCCTATCATAGCCTTTGTGGTTTTAACTCTTTTCTTAATAAATTAAATTCCCAAAGTTCCTTTTACATTGTATGTTTAGATTGTAATCTCTATGTAGCGGGGTCTGTCTCTTATGTGTTTTTGTGCAGTGCTATATACATTTAGTAGCACTATAGAAGTGTTAAGTAGTATCAGTACTGGTAGTAGTAATGGAGGAGGTTCAGTTCAATTACTCTGCCTTTTTGAGGTTCCCTGTGGTTTTCCCCATTAGGAATTCCTTGGTGTTCATGTCTGGTCTGATTAGGATGATATAAGATTTGGGGAAGAATATACAACCCAACAACCCAGCACTGGAGGACAAAATTGCAAATATTTCCACAGCCACTGTGTATTTCCCTCTTGTGCTTAGGTAAGCAGGGATGAAAGAGAGCCAGACAGCAATGAATATAAGCATGCTAAAGGTGATGAACTTAGCCTCATTAAAGCTGTCGGGCAACTTTCTAGCTAAAAAGGCTACAATGAAGCTGATAGAAGCCAAAAACCCCATGTATCCCAGCATGCACCAGAATGCAGTCACTGACCCTTCGTTACATTCAAGGATTATCTTCCCCACCTGGGATTTCATGTTCATTTGGGAAAATGGGGGCGCCACAATCAGCCAAGTAACACAGATGAGGACCTGGACCAGGCTGCAGGTTAACACCAAGGTGCTGGGCAGCTGTGTCCCCACCCATAACCTCAGGTTACTGTTTGGCTTGGTGGCCTTGAAAGCTATAGCCACCATGATGGTCTTGGCCAACAGACAGGAGATGCAGATGGCGAATACAACACCAAATGCAATCTGACGCACTATACAGATTGGGGTTATAGGGTGGCCGATGAACACTAATGAGCAACTGAAGCACAGGATGAGGGCCAGTAACAGCAGGTAGCTCAGTTCACGATTGTTTGCTTTCACAAGTGGGGTATGGCGGTTCCGGATGAAGACTGCGAGGATAGCGGCTGGCACCAGGGCTCCAAGCACTGAGGTAACAGCCAATATCATGCCCAGGGGTTCTTGGTAGGACAAAAACTCAATGGACTTCTCCTGGCATCCGTCACGTCTAGTGGTGGGCCATTGGTTATCAGGGCACTTCATGCACTCTCTGGCACCTGTAGGAAGAAGAAATTCAATGTGTGGCTTTGATCAGGGAAAATCACTACTTGAATAAATGAGAAAGGGATCACATTAATCTTTACAGGGTCTTTATCTTTTTCTAACAACTTTTTATCATGAAGGGGATGGCAAATTGCTGAACCTCAATAACCTCTGCCAGGTTAATGGACCTTTCCTCTATTAACTTGTCCAAACCTATTTAAATGCAGCTACACTAATAGCTTTCACCACATCCTCTGGCAACAACATTGAGTAAAGAAATATTTTCTTTTATTAATGTTAAATGAATTACCTACTAACTTCAGTGTGTGTCCCCTGGTCTTTGTACTTTTTGAAAGAGTAAACAGCTGATTGTTACTTGTTCCGTACCACTCATTATTTTATAGACTTCTATCATATCTCCCCTCAGCCGTCTCTTCTCCAAGCTGAAGAGTCCTAACCTCTTTAGCCTTTCTTCAGGGAATGGTTTCATCACCTTTATCATTTTGGTCGCCCTTCTCTGTACCTTTTCTAATTCTGCTATATCTTTCTTTAGAAGTACTGATCAGAAATGCATACAATACTCAAGATGAGGTTGCACCATGGAGCAATACAGAGTAGGGATGTGAATCATTTTTTGACGATTTAAAACAATCGTCAGATATATTTTAAATCGTCAAAAATCGTTAGAGCCGCGATACAATAGCAATTCCCCCAATTTATCGTCAAAAAATCGTAAATCGGGGGAGGGTGGGAAAACCAGCACACCAAAACAACCCTAAAACCCATCTGACCCTTTAAAACAAATCCCCCACCCTCCCGAACCCCCCCAAAATGTTTTAAATTACCTGGGGTCCAGTGGGGGGGTCCCGGCGCGATCTCCCGCTCTCGGGCCATGGCTGTGTTAATAGAAATGGCACCGGTGGCCCTTTGCCCTTACCATATGACAGGGCAAAGGTAGCGCCGGCGCCATTTTGGTTCCTGTCACCCGACGTCACGAGTGCAGGAGATCGCTCCTGGACCCCCGCTGGACCCCCAGGGACTTTTGGCCAGCTTGGGGGGCCTCCTGACCCCCACAAGACTTGCCAAAAGTCCAGCGGGGGTCCGGGAGCGACCTCCTGTACTCGGTCCTTATTGCCAATATTCAAAATGGCGCCGGCGCTACCTTTGCCCTCACTATGTCATACGACCCATATGAAATAGTATGACATAGTGAGGGCAAAAGTAGCGCCGGCGCCATTTTGAATATTGGAAATACGGTTCGAGTGCAGTAGGTCGCTCCCGGACCCCCGCTGGACTTTTGGCAAGTCTTGTGGGGGTCAGGAGGCCCCCCCAAGCTGGCCAAAAGTCCCTGGGGGTCCAGCGGGGGTCCAGGAGCGATCTCCTGCACTCGTGACGTCGGGTGACAGGAACCAAAATGGCGCCGGCGCTACCTTTGCCCTGTCATATGGTAAGGGCAAAGGGCCACCGGCGCCATTTCTATTAACGCAGCCATGGCCCGAGAGCAGGAGATTGCGCCGGGACCCCCCCCCACTGGACCCCAGGTAATTTAAAACATTTTGAGGGGGTTCGGGAGGGTGGGGGATTTGTTTTAAAGGGTCGGGGTGGGTTTTAGGGTTGTTTTGGTGTGCCGGTTTTCCCGCCCTCCCCCGATTTACGATTTTTTACGATTTTTTAACAAAAAAAACCATGACGATCAGATTTCCCTCCCCCCCCCAGCCAAAATCGATCGTTAAGACGATCGATCACACGATTCACATCCCTAATACAGAGGCATTATGATATTCTCTGTTTTATTCTCCATTCTTTTCCTAATAATCCCAGCATTCTCTTTGCTTTCTTGGCTGCTGCTGCTGCACACTGAGCAGAAGATTTCAACATATTTTCAATGATGACACCTAGATCCTTTCCCTGAGTAGTGACTCCTAATGTAGAACCTTGCATCTATATATATAAATTCCAAAGCCCTCACTCACTCACTCACTCATCACTAATTCTCCCAGTCTCCCACTTGCCGAGTACCTACAAGGCTGAAACTTGGCACCGGCATTCCCTATCATGTCCTTGGAAAAAACAATCACTTCTCACTGTCCTACATTTGACGGTTCGTTCCATACCGCCATCTAACGCAACACCCCGCCAGGGTCACATTGGAATGGGATATCATCACTATTTCTCCCACTTGCCGAGTACCTACAAGGCTGAAACTTGGCACTGGCATTCCCTATCATGTCCTTGGAAAACCTAGCTGCTTCTCACTGTCCTATATTCGATGGTTCGTTTCCATATCACCATCTAACAAAACACCCCGCCAGGGTCACGTCGGAATGGTATATTTATTTATTTATTTATTTATTTAACTTCTTTTACTATACCGATACTCAAGACCAGGTCTTATCGTACCGGTTTACAATAGAACAGGGGGAAACCAATTAACATCTAGGTAGAAGGTAAAGTTACATTAAACAGGGAGCATAAAACATGGGAGATGGAAGACAGGACAGATTTTAAACTATAACAACTGGAGAGTGATAAATATAATCAACAAAAAACAATAAACAATATGATTAGTGATACATAAACAGAGATTTATCCTAGGCGATTATTAACATGGTATGTCCAGTGGGAGGAGGAGAGGAGGGGAGGTGAGTAGGGGGGGAGAGGGAAATGGGGAGGGGGGAGGGATTAGGGAGAGGTCGAAGGGTGACAGTCAGTGTTGGTTGAAAGAGGTTCCTTCAATGGTAGGCTTCTGTGAACAGCCAGGTTTTCAGTTTCTTTCTGAATGTTAGATGGCATTGTTCCTGGCGTAAGTCTTGGGGAAGCAAATTCCAATGTAGTGGACCTGCTGTCGAAAGTGCTCGCTTGTGAATAGAGTTGTGGACCGAGGATTTGTTGGGGGGGGGGGGCCTTGAGCGAACCTTTGTAGGCAGTTCTGATTGGCCTTGCGGAAGTATGTAATTCGAGAGGGAAGGTGAGTTGGAGTGTGGATTGCTGGTAGACGGATTTGTGGATGATGGTGAGAGCCTTGAAAAGTATTCTATATTGGATGGGAAGCCAGTGTAAGATTTTTAGGATTGGTGTGATATGGTCCTTGCGATGTGTGTTTGTAAGGATCCTGGCCGCTGCGTTTTGCAGCATCTGTAGAGGTTTGGTAGAATAAGCGGGGAGACCGAGTAGTAGAGCATTACAATAGTCGATCTTTGAAAACAGTATGGCTTGAAGCACTGAACGGAAATCCTGGAAGTATAAGAGTGGTCTTAGTTGCTTCAGGACCTGTAGCTTGAAGAAGCATTCTTTGGTTGTAGCGTTAATGAATTTTTTGAAATTCATTCTAGAGTCAAGGGTGGCCCCAAGGTCTCTGACCTGGCTTGCTAGTGGGATAAATGCATTATTGGTGAAGGGGTTGTTATCGCTAGGGGAGATAACCAGGAGTTCCGTTTTGGACGTATTTAGGAGCAGGTTGAGACTCGAGAGAAGAAGGTTGATGGCGTGTAAGCAGTTGTTCCAAAAATTTAGAGTAGAGGAGATGGGGTCCGAGATGGGGATTATGATTTGCACATCGTCCGCGTATATAAAATGGGTGAGGTTGAGGCTATTGAGTAGCTGGCATAAAGGGAGTAGATATATATTGAATAGGGTAGGGGAAAGTGAAGAACCCTGAGGTACTCCTTTGTTTGATGGAATGGGGTGGGATTCTTTGTCATTTATTTTAACTTTGTAGTGCCTGTTGTTCAGAAAGGATTTGAACCAGAGCAGTGCAGAGCCAGATATGCCTATTTCCATTAGACGGTTGATGAGGATAGAATGGTTTACCATGTCGAACGCCGCAGAAATGTCGAGTAGGGCTAGAAAGTATGATTGTCCCTTGTCAAGGCCCATCAGGATGTTGTCCATTAGAGAAAGAAGGAGGGATTCTGTGTTTAGGCGTTTCCTGAATCCGAATTGAGAAGGGTAGAGAATATTGTGGGAGTCAAGGTAGTCTGAGAGTCGGATGTTGACAAGCTTTTCCATTAGTTTGGCTATAAAAGGTAGGTTTGCAATGGGGCAGAAATTTACAGGGTTGGCTGGATCCAGGTTGGGTTTTTTTAGTAAGGGTTTCAGCGAAGCAATTTTTAAGGAGTCAGGGACAGATCCTTGATTGAGGGAGCAATTTATGATGTCTGTCAGGGGTTTAGCAATGGTGTTAGGGATGGTGAGAAGGAGTTGGTCGGTATTTGGTCCAATGGATGTGAAGAAGGTTTCATTTCCTTGATTATCGATTCTATTTCCAGGGATGATGTCAGTTCAAGAGATTCTAGCGTCTGTTTGTGGATAGTTGGATAAGGGTTAGTGGTTGCGAGGCTTAGTGGTTGCGAGGGGTTTGGAGAAGTGTTAAATGATGCCAGGAGGGCAAGTAGGTTTTTGATTTTGTTGTCAAAGAAGATTGCCAACTCTGTGGATTTGTTCTGGGCTTCTTCTTCTGGGATGGTAGGGGGCATGGGGGTGGTAAGGGCTGCCACATATAAG
The DNA here is from genome assembly GCF_901001135.1 of Rhinatrema bivittatum. NCBI lineage: Eukaryota > Metazoa > Chordata > Amphibia > Gymnophiona > Rhinatrematidae > Rhinatrema > Rhinatrema bivittatum. The sequence goes on from NC_042633.1 coordinate 10,025,661, forward strand.
AACAGAGTTTTTGGGTCGTATAAGAAGCCGTGTATTTTTTTGGTGTAGAAATCTCGTTTGGTGTGGGTAATGGATGTCCTATAGTAGTTCATTGCTGTTTTATAAGAAGCCAGTGAAGAAGGGGAGGGATCTTTCCGCCAGCATTGTTCTTTGTGTTGTAGATCTTGTTTGAGTTTTCTTAATTCAGTTGAGAACCAGGGTTTTTTGTTTGTGCGGGCCGGATTGATAAATTTTGAAGATACGGGGCAGATTCTGTTTGCTACTGAGTGTGTAATAGTTTGCCAGGAGTTAATAGCGGTATCAGGATCGGAGAGGTCCAGTTTAATTAGGTCTTTGGCAAGGCTGTTGTTGAGAGTGTCCATGGAACAAGGTTTCCTGAACTGGATAGAGGATTTAGTAGCAATAGGGGTCAGTTTTTGTTTTATAGATAATTCTGTAGTTATCAGCGAGTGATCTGACCAGGGGATGGGGGTGCAAGAAGGTGAGGAGATGGGCGAGATGGTTTCGTTCATGAATATCAGGTCAAGCGTGTGGCCTGCCTTGTGTGTGGGATTGTTTATAATTTGTTTGAATCCCATAGCTTGGAGGGAGGAGAGAAGGGCTTCACAATTAGATGATGGGGTGGGGGAGTCAACATGGATGTTGAAATCTCCTAAAATGATAGCAGGTGAGTTAGTGTTGATGTGTTTGGCTATGATTTCGATGGGGGGAGAAGGGTCTGATTCTAGGAGCCCCGGGGGGGCGTAAATAAGGCAGATTTGAAGCTGGGAGGATTTGAATAGTCCGATTTCTAATTTGGTCATCGATTTGAAGGCTTGCTGGGATAGTCTCAGTTCTTTTTTTGCAATTAACATTATTCCACCCCCTCTTTTTTTAGGTCTGGGGATAGAGAAGATGTCATATTGTTGTATTGGTAGTTGGTTAATTATGGTGGTGTCTGTGTTTTTCAGCCATGTTTCGGTAATGGCACAAATGTCCGGTTGGGTGGTCGTTGAGCATGTGGGAATTTTTTGAGAGCGACTGCGAGTTGAGAAGGGTTAAGGTGATTAAAGATAAGCCTAGGAATTGTGTTAGATGGGAGATCATGATTGGAATCAGGGATCTCTTTGAGCGTAGATTGAGCAAGGGTGTATTAGCTCTGTTGGGGAGTAAGCGAGGGATAATCGGTATGGGGAAAGTTTGTAGCATGTTGTCTTTTTGGAAGAAATTGCTGGCGGAGATGATTGTTGGATGACTACTGGATGTTGGAGTGGCTTGATGAGTGCTGGATGCTGAAGTGATTGGATGAATTGCTAGATGAAAGCTGGATGTGGGAGTGGCTGGACGATTGCTGGAAGAATGCAGAATGCTGGAGTGCCTGGAGGATTGCTGGAAGAATTCAGGATGCTGGACAATTGCTGGATGAAAGCTGGATGCTGGAGTGACTGGAGGATTGCTTGAGGAGAGTTGAGGTAGGGCGCTTGGGTAAAGGAAAGGGTGGAGTAATGGAAAGGAGATAGCAGGGGTGTCTTCTATTACAGTGTGCTGGAAGACACACTGTACTAGATATATGTACTGTATATCATCACTAATTCTCCCACTTGCTGAGTACCTACAAGGCTGAAACTTGGCACCAGCATTCTATCATGTCCTTGGAAAAACCAACTCGCTCCTCCCTACGTGGAACCCTCTGTGCCCCTCCTATAAAATCAACTAGACTCATCTCTACTACAAACAGAGCCCTCTCCCTTGCAGGCCCCACCCTCTGGAACTCCATGCCCCATGATCTACGCACTGAAACTTCCACTCCCAAATTCAAGAAGAAACTCAAAACCTGGCTCTTCCTACAAGTCTACTCCTCCTCACCCTTGCTTGCCAACTCCTATGCTCACCAATCGCATTGAATGTATTTATTGAACCCTGTACATAGCATTTTCTCTTTGTTACTGTTATTTATCCCCCTCTCCCAATTATGTTACCCCCAATTTTAAACCTAGCAACCATTTATTCAGTTTTCTGCTTGTTATTTTGACTGTCCTATGTTCTTTGTAAAGGCTATGCCTACCTATACCGTGCTTTTAAGTTATCTGTAAACCGACACGATGTGAAAACGGTTGTCGGTATATAAAACATTTTAAATAAATAAATAAATGAATGAATCAAACTTAAAACCTTCACACACACTAAAAAAGGAAAAAGGGCCTCCCAAGACCTCCTGTCCCCACCACTCATCCTTTTGACCCAGAAAAATGCCAGAGCCAGGATCCCCCCCCCCCCCCCCGGCCCCACTTATCTAGGAGCACTCCTACCTTGGGGCCTGGGCCTGAACCTGTGCCAAGGCCTTGGTGTTGGGCCTAGGCCTGGGCTGAGGTCTAGGTGTTGGGTACCAGCCTCCAGATCGGGCTCTAGCATCAGGCCAGGGCATGGGCTCTGGCCTCCTGTCTCCACAACCCACCCATCTAACATGGAAAAATGCTGGGGCCAGGATCCCCCCAGACCCCATTTACCCAGTCCAATGAGGATCTGCTGGTGCAGCCTAGGGCCAGGCCATAGCCTCGGCCTTGTGTAGACCAAGGTGCTGTAGTTCTCCGCAACCTTGGACTAGGCTTTACGCAATGCCAAGGTCTGGTCCGAATGCTGGGGCTTTAGTCCATTGTCAGACTCAGTCCCCGAGTCTGGAATTCTGGCCAGAAGGTCTTCTTCATTTCTTCTTTCTTCACAAATGATGGTGTCTGCTGGGGATGCACCAGAGTAAATTAACTCCTACGCATCCTTCTCAGCAAAAGGTGCCATTTTGCTGTACAGCAATGTACGGCATTTTCATACAGCAAAATGGTGCCCTCCTTTGGAAAGGATGAACTGGAGTTAATTTGCTCTGGCATGTCCCCAGCACATGCCTTCATTTGTGAAGAAAAGAAGAGGTCCAGCACTCCCGCCTCAGGGTCAGGGACTGACCCTGGGCGGAGGCCCCTGCATCAGGTTTCAGATTGTGGTCTGGCGTATGTTGACAGGCCTAGGTCTGGGCTCTGTCCTAGGTTATGCGAATCATCAGGACCCGGCCTCTGGACTGGACTCCGGCCCATGCTGAGGCCCAGGCATTGGGAACCAAACTCCTGACTGGGCCCTGGCATTGGGCCTGGGTTGAGGCCTAGGCATCTAGTCCTAGCCTGGGTGTGACTTCTGATATCCAACGGATCAGAAAAGTATTTTTTTTTGAGTGGCCTGGGCCTTTCCTTCAGTCTCGGCCATGGCCCCAGCATCGGCACGGGTCTAGGCTGAGACCCCTTTGACATGCTCAGGCATAGGCTGCAGCCCCTGCTTTGGACCTTGGCGGGGCTCCCGCTCCAATAGTAAGATTCGTTTAATTTGGGAAGCCCCTAAATTTGATTATCAGCCCCCAGATTGAAACAAATTGGCACTTAGTCATTGCATTTTGCAAATTCAGATAAAACAAATGCACATTCTGATTACTCAGTAATCTTTTCTCCATTGAATTGACCAAGACAGAACCACTGTACCCTCTAATACCAATGCGCCATCTCACAAGAAATTCTCACTACTGAGTGGACTTCATAGCACTCACCAGTTTGGTTACTAAACTCTTCTTCAGAGCAGGGGACGCAGTCAAAGCAGCAGGCAGGTTGCCCTTCCAGAATGGCCTTCCGGAACCCAGGACCACAGCTCTCACTGCAGATAGAGACGGGAGCCTTAACGGAGAGAAATGTGGAGGGGAACAGAGCAAATTTATCTATTAATAATCAACCAAGATACTGTGGTTTTAAGATAAGAGTGGTGTATAAGAATAAATACACTGGAAGAGATTAAAAAAAAAAGTGAATGGGTGCTTGAAAAGACAGGAAGAATGCTTTGAAAATAAACATTGATGTTAAAAAAAAAACATGTGCTTGAGGCAGAAATCTCCACAAGTTTCATATCATTTGGAGGACAAAACCTGGCAGCTGTTAAATAGAGGAGAGATATAGGAGGAATCATCTGCAATGGCTTGAAGGTATCCAGTCAATGTGACAAAACATCAGGGAAAGCTGTGTGCTCAGGTATCATAAGCAGCTGGAGAAAGGAGGCCATATTGCTCGTGTATCGGTCACTGGCGAGACCCCACCTTGATTGCTGTGTTCATTGCTGGAGACTGTAACTTCATTAGAACACTGAAAGGATGGATGCAGTTCAGAAAAAGGCTACTAAAATGGTAGAACACTTGAAACAGAAACCCCACAAAGGGAGGCTTATGACACACAAAATGTAAATGATGGATGAAAGAAGGGAAAGGTGGATATGATTGAAATATTCAAATATTTCACAGTTTTCAGTACAGTATAAGAAGAGGTCATGAAATGAAGTTGGAAGGAGGAAGGTTCAGGGTAAAATGGGAGACATAATTACTGAAAAAGAAATCGGTCGGATTCAAAGGAATGCAAAGCTGAATTTGATTGACCGATTCCATCTAATCCAAATAGTCACATGTCTGAAACTGGATTTCAATCAGATTAAAGAAGGTTCCTCCCATCACTGCTTCTGAACTTCTTGCAAATCGGTTTTCCATGGAAACAGGGAGGAGTCATCTAACCTGTGTATAGTTGCCACTCCACACAATGGCACTGGTGTTAATCTCGATGTCCCGGCCAGCAGCTGCTCCTGAGTCATAGTGGCCAATGTTTACATAGGCGAAGGTGTCACTTGAAGATAGTTGCCAATTGAGAATGTCATATGAAGCTGGCAGGTTGCCCTTTTGGTCAAAGAAAATCTCCTGGCCCATGGTGTTCTGGAAACGTGCCTTCCATATGTAATGCAGGAGCTGTGCGGAGAAAAGGAGACATGCTTGCATTGATTTTATACAGTGACAGCCTGATTTCATGGAGATTTGCAGAGGTGTTTCTCATTGATTTGTCACTATAATTGAAACATACCACAAACCATCAAAATTGTTCCAGGTTTCAGCAGAAATGTGTAGACAGCTCTGAAGAGTAAGGTTTTCCTGTGGCTTCTTTGCAGACACCTAAAAGCATAGGGGTAGATTTTAAAAGAAGCGCGATCAGCCTACTTTTGCTTGCGCATCAGACTCAAGCAAAAGTACGCTGGATTTTAGTGGATACGCGCGGAGCCGCGCGTATCCACTAAGGGGCGGATTTTCAGAGCCCTGCTCGCGTAAATCCGCCCAAAACCGGGCAGATTTACGCGAGCAGGGCCCTGCGCGCCGGGAAGCCTATTTTACATAGGCCTCCCGGCGCGCGCAGAGCCCCGGGACTCGCGTAAGTCCCGGGGTTCTCGGAGGGGGGCGTGTCGGGGGGCGGGCCCGGTCGTCGCGGCGTTCCGGGGGCGTGTCGGCAGCGTTTTGGGGGCGGGTACGGGGTCGTGGCTACGGCCCGGGGGCGTGGCCGCGCCCTCCGTACCCGCCCCCAGGTCGCGGCCCGGCGCGCAGCAGGCCCGCTGGCGCGCGGGGATTTACGTCTCCCTCCGGGAGGCGTAAATCCCCCGACAAAGGTAAGGGGGGGGTGTAGACAGGGCCGGGTGGGTGGGTTAGGTAGGGGAAGGGAGGGTAAGGTGAGGGGAGGGCAAAGGAAAGTTCCCTCCGAGGCCGCTCCGATTTCGGAGCGGCCTTGGAGGGAACGGGGGGAGGCAGCGCGGCTCGGCGCGCGCAGGCTATACAAAATCGATAGCCTTGCGCGCGCCGATCCAGGATTTTAGTGGATACGCGCGGCTCCGCGCGTATCTACTAAAATCCAGCGTACTTTTGCTTGAGTCTGATGCGCAAGCAAAAGTAGGCTGATCGCGCTTCTTTTAAAATCTACCCCTAAAATCCTGGATCGGCGCGCGCAAGGCTATCGATTTTGTATAGCCGGCGAGCGCCGAGCCGCGCTGCCTACCCCCGTTCCCTCCAAGGCCGCTCCGAAATCGGAGCGGCCTCGGAGGGAATCCTCTAACGCCCTCCCCTCACCTTCCCCTCCCTTCCCCTACCTAACCCACCCGCCCGGCCCTGTCTAAACCCCCCCCCTTACCTTTGTTGGGGGATTTACGCCTCCCGGAGGGAGGCGTAAATCCCCGCGCGCGAGCGGGACTCCTGCGCGCCGGGCCGCGACCTGGGGGCGGGTACGGAGGGCGTGGCCACGCCCCGGGCCGTAGCCACGCCCCCGTACCCGCCCCCAAAACGCTGCCGACACGTCCCCGCAACGCCGTGCGCTCCGGCCCCGCCCCCGACACGCCCCCGACACGCCCCCCTCCAAGAACCCCGGGACGTACGCGAGTCCCGGGGCTCTGCGCGCGCCAGGAGGCCTATGTAAAATAGGCTTCCCGGCGCGCAGGGCCCTGCTCGCCTAAATCCGCCCGGTTTTGGGCGGATTTAGGCGAGCAGGGCTCTGAAAATCCGCCCCATAGAGTGCTTGACATCTCATAGGTCCTTGCTAACCTGAGCTGTTTGTAGGCTGCAATGCCGTTTATCAGATTGTCTGGATAAGGCCCTGTGACTCCAAAGCTGATGTATAGTAACTTTATTAGATAAACTTTATACCAACGTAAGACATTTTATCACAACATGCAAAGAAACAGAGATGCCTAGAATGTTCTTAAAAGTTTGTGCATCACTAAAAGATAATGAAAGAATATTTATGGAAAACAATTGGTTGCACTTCAAAGAGCTGGTCAGGATCTATGTTCAGAAAGGAAGCAGTTACTTGGGGTGGGTTTGCTGAGTCTGCATAAGTGGATTTTCATGAACTTAAAATCATGCACAAACTTTTGCCACAGAGTAAAGAGCCATTCCATGGAGCATGTTGGAAGCAGGGTAGGAAACTCTACACTTATATTCGAGTTTAAAAAATGTACATCCAGAGCAGGCATGCTGCTAATATGTACACTTTATAGGGACCAACTGTTTAAAAATGAAGAACTGAAATCTATGATTATTCAGGCCCTAGCAGATTAATGACTTAAGGAGTAGCACTGCAGGATAATGAGGATCAAATTTGAATTTTGGAGGGTTTTCAAGGTCCTGCTAAGACTTTTCCACTCCATAGAGTGCCTAAGGCCTTGGCTTAGGTTCAATGGGATACTCCAGAATCAGGTCTTAGGGTTGGCAGGGTCATGGTTAAGCTTTATCCTCTGCCTGAAGAGGCATTGGATCTCCTAAAATTTCCCAAGGTGGATGCTGTGCTTTCAGCAGTTACTAAAAAAACTGTAGGGTTGTGCAGATAGGACAAAAGAGGTTCATATAAAACAGGGTTTTCAGGTGTCTCCCTTAGTGGTTCAGGTTGAATTATGTAGCAGCTATATAGCAAAGGCATGTTTGTGCTGGGCTCAAGAAGTCTGTGCAAGCATGTCTGGAGAGGCTTTCAAAGAAGGGATTGGATAGGCAGGCTATCTTAGCAGATGCACCGTATGACTTGATTCGGACCTTGGCTAGGAGCATGGTTGCTTCACTGTCAACTAGGGATGTGAATTTATTTATTTATTTAACATTTTTCTATACCGAACTTCATGACAAGCTTCATATCAGGCCGGTTTACATCAAACTTAGGGGTTAACTTAACAAAACCATATAACAAGAAGGCCGAGGCGCAGATACAAATAACAAGGAGATTAAACTTGGGGGCTAGAGTAGCCAGGAAATAAATTTCATTAAAACAAATGCACAAAACGTGAAAAATAAGGGCTATTCATTTCATGAGGGGGGGCTGAAATGAATTGAAAGCCCTCGAATGAAACAAATCTTATTTGTTGCATTTGTTTTAAATGAATGCATCAGGACTAGGCTTTACCTAGGGCACAGGCTGAGGCCCAAAGCAGGGGCTTCAACCTAGGCCTGAGTATGATTCTGGGGTCTCAGCCTAAGTCCGGGCCGAAGCTGGTGCCTTGGCTGAGACCAAACCCCTCTAGAACAATCTCTTACCTTTTCTCTTGGATATGCACAGAGGCAGCCAGGCTGGGTCCTAATGCCTGGGCCTTGTCCCGGGCCCTGCATGGAGGCCAGATCTCAACGTGTTGGCCTCAGCCTAGGCCAGATCCTGGGCTCAGGTCTGACACCACTGCTCAGCCAGGAGACCAGATCCTGACCCCAGGGCCTTGACCCAGACACAGGCCCAATGCCAGGGCTTTGGCCTGGAGGCTTGATCCCAAAGCCTGGACCTCATCCTAGGCTGGAACCCAGGCCCATGCTCAGGCCCGATGCTGCATCCAGGCCTGGAGGCCAGGTCCTGACTCTGAGGCTTTGACCCGGACCCAGGCCTAATGCCAAGACCTGATCCGGACCCCAGGCCTGATGCTGCTGCACATCCCAGAGATCTGGTCCCATCAGCAGGGTCTCAGCCTAGAGTCAGGCCCAAGCTCAGAGCCCAGGCCTCAGATCAGCTCTGACAACACCCTATTTTTCTTTTCTTCTTCAACTGATGCCATCTGTTTGGATTGCACTAGAGTTTATTAACTCTGGCAAAATTCACCCCAACAGGCTGCACCATTCGAATATACAGCATTGTACAGCAATGCCGTACATCAATATGGTGCCTTCCAGAGTTAATTAACTCTGGTATGAGCCCAGCAGACAGTGTGAGTTGAAAAAGAAAATAAGAAAAGTGGATGTCATCGGAGCTGTTCCAAGGCCTGGGCTTCAGGCCTGGGCCTAACTCTAGGCAGAGGCCCAGCTGTCATGATCTGGCCTCTAGGCCAGGCCCTAGTATTGGGCCCCTGCTATGGGACTCGGCCTCTGGGCAGCTGCCTGATTTCGGGACCCAGCTTCTGGGCCAGACTGCAGTTTCGGGTCTGGGACCAGTCTCTTGCCTAGTCCAAGACCCATGTTTTGGCCTTGCTTAGGCAGAGGCCAAGGTCACAGCAGCCTAATGCATCTTTGGCCTCCACAAGGCTGAAGCTTTGGCCTGGCCTAGGTCTCACCAGTGGATCTCCACTGGATCGGTTAAGTGGGGGCTGGGAAGGATCCTGGCCCTGGATTTTTTTCAGGGTGTGTGGTGCAAGGGACAGGAGGCCTTTGGATACCCCGTTTTTGTATTTTTGTTGTTTCTTTTTTAATATTTGATTCTTTTTTTTTCATAATGAATGAAATGAAACATTCCATGAACTGAAATGTGTGGGAAAAAATCCTCCCAAAAAAGAAACAAAAAGCAAAAATGAGGTTTTTTTTTCTCTGCACACCCCTAGGGTCAATTAGATGTCTGCTGTAGTTGCATAACTGGTCTGTGGCTGCTTCATCTAAGCATCATATGGGAAAATTGCCTTTTAGGGGGAAGCTCCTTGATTTGTAAAAATTGGTGAAACATTACAGTCATTCAAAATCACTTAATCTTTAAGAAGATAGACTCAAGTATCCTGATCAGGAATTGCCCACTAGGCCAAGATTTAGAGACACTGACTGAGAAAACTGTCTTTTTCATTTGCTGTTGCTTCTTTGCAGAAACAGTATGGCAGTAAGTCTCAGTCCTTTGATTCGAGCTAAAAGGATGCTTGCCTTCATGTCGTAGGAGGCTCGAGGGGCAGGAAAAATTGTGCAATGAATGTCAAGAGGTCCACACTTCAATTCCTATTTGGACTTTTCTAAAGTGTTATTATGTTTGTCATTTCATTAGCTGCTGTAGTTTTTCTTGCATTGTTATATTGTTTATTATTGTTTTGATGTAGCTTGTTAATAATATATTTATTTATTTATTTATTTTATTTAAAAACTCTTCTATACCGTCGTTAAGTTAATTCACCATCACAACGGTTTACATAAAGGCACAATAAGAAAAAAAATATATAGTTGGTATAGATATGATAATTTTATATTGAATATTTGTTGTTCACTGATTAGAAGTCTCGATACAGCAGTTTATAAATTTTACAAATAAATAAATACATAAATAGATTCTGATAATAGGGAAGTGATTGTCCCATATTTATTAGGGGTGTGCATTCGTTTTGAACTTAAATGTAAAACGCTACTTTTTTTTTTTTTTTAACTTAAAAAAGTGATGAGGCGAAAACGATCGGATTTCCAACTTATTCAACATAGCTATGTTGAATAAGTTGGAAATCGCGATTGTTGATCCAAAATAAAAATTTAAACCCCTCACCTTCCTTAATTCCCCCCCAAAGACTTACCACAACTCCCTGGTGGTCCAGCGAGGAGTCAGGATGCCATTTCTGAACTCCTTTGGGAGGAGCACGTGACGTCGGCGCCACGTCGGAGTGACGCGGCGTCACATGATTCCCCGCGGGTTCGCTCCGGGACCCTCGTTCGACCTAAAAGGAACTTTTGGCCAGCTTGGGGGTGTCAGGAGGCCCCCCCCAAGCTGGCCAAAAGTTCCTTTTGGGTCGAACGAGGGTCCCGGAGCGAACCCGCGGGGAATCACGTGATGCCGCGTCACTCCGACGTGACGCTGACGTCACGTGCTCCTTGCAAAGGAGTTCAGAAATGGCGTCCTGACCCCGCTGGACCACCAGGGAGTTTTGGTAAGTATTGGGGGGGGGGGGATTAAGGAGGGTGAGGGGTTTAAATTTTTATTTGCACATATGGACATAGACTCAACTTATGGAATTCTCCATATGTCCATATTGACCGCAAATGACCCCCCCTTTCGACTTATGGACTTATGAACATAAACTTTTGGTCTGCACATCCCTAATATTTATGACTTATTAGTGGGTTCTGTCAGTCATAAAAGAAGGCTATACTTTAGATTTTGCTCAGACAACAGCGGATATATTCATAGCTTCCCCCAGTCATTTGGTAAAAAGGAAAGAGGTGATGCGGGCTATCCTAAATCATCTCCACTGCACTTATCCCGGTGCCAAAGGAAGGATGGGATCAGGGTTGCTTATCTGGATATTTTGTGTTTCTGTAAGATTCGTGGACACTTGCTACTGTGGTGAGGTTGTCTCAACCTACAGGGAGCTATGCAGGAGAGAGACTAGACAGGAGCTTCACCTATACCAACCCCTTTCCTCTTGGGTTGACCTCTTTAGTTTCAGGGGCCAGCAGGTCTTAGGTGAGAGTCTCTATGGATGTGGCATATGCATAGGCCCAGGGCCAGGCTAGTCAGTGGCAGGTCAATGTCTAGACAAGGGTCTGTGGCATGGAGCAAGTGAGAATGTTCAATATCCAGGCAAGGGTCAGATTCAGATGTCAGTCCAAAGGCAGGCTTGGGAGATAAGGAAAAGAACTGGCATAGCAGGGCAGGCATGAATGTAAAAGGCTAGATAAGACGAGGCTGGACAAGCTGGAGAAGCAAGACATGCTAGAGTAACGAGGCAGGCTGGGCTGAAGAGATGAGGCAAGAAGCAGGAACAGGAATCAGGAACTAGTAACACACATTACACACTAGGATGCAGGAGACCCATTGCTGAGGCACTGAAGCATGGTCTGAGGAGCCCCAAATAGTGAAGGCAGTATGACATCATCAAGGGGCACCATGAAGGCTTTCCCACCATGGGCTCTTTAAGATGAGGAGTTGTGCACATGCACCTTAGGACATCCAGAGCAGGAGCAGGCTGGGGGAATGTGGAGTCAAGTTTTGGTACTAATTGATCTTACACAGCATTTGACACAGTTGACCATACCCTGCTATGCCACCAACTGAGAGAAATTGGAATAAATGGAAATGTTAACAAATGGTTCTCCTCCTTCCTAAAAGACAGGACATTTCAAGTCAAACTGGACAAACAAACCTTCCCAATTGATACAGGTGTCTCCCAAGGTTCAGCTCTCTTGGCCACTCTATTCAACATTTATTTGTTACCAATATGAGCATTACTGGCAAACCTAGGAATCAAATTCTTCCTTTACGCAAACAACATTCAATTCTATATTCCTTTAGACAAAACTTTTGAAAAAAAACTGCGTCACCTCTGTCAACATACATGAAGGAAATACAACAAAAACGATCTCAACTGAAACTAACTGTAAACCTAAAAAAACCTGAAATTGTGTGGTTAAGGAGAGATACAATGATAATCAAACTGCCAACGCTAGACCTAGGAATTAATAATGTTGCTCCCTTAGATCAAGTATGGGACCTAGGAATACAGATCGATGAGAACTTCACTATGAAAAATCACATAAGCAAATTAATAAAAGCAGGATACACCAAGCTGAGAATACTACACTGGCTGAAACCTCTACTAACAATACAGGACTTCCGCACTCTCTTACAAACACTAATATTTTCAAACTTAGACTACTGCAACTCCCTATTACTAGGCCTACCTTCAAGCTTACTAAAACCACTACAATTACTCCAAAATGACTCTGCTAGACCATTACTAGGGACAAGGAAATTTGATCACATCACCCCCTCACTGATGGCACTGCACTGGCTGTACAAGCCAGAATTCCTTATAAAGTATTAACCTTAATCTTCAGTATCGTCAATAATACTGACCAATGCTTATTAGGAGTGAAAGTTCAACACTACTCACCACAGAGAACCCTAAGATCACAAAACAAAGGACTTCTAACAGTACCTTCTACCCAGAACACACATCAAACATAAGGGACTGAATGTTTTCCATAGCAGGCCCCAAGTTATATAACTCCCTTCCAGAGTCATTACGCCAGTTAACCGATAGAAAGAATTTCAGATGTGAACTGAAAACATGGCTCTTTAGAAAAACTTACAAGTTAACATAAAACACCAATATACTGAAACCTCAATGTCAATACAAGAGACAATGACAGTGAAGCCAGAAATAAGTAATGAATGATGTAAAGTGTATAGGTAGTAGAATTAGAATCTGCATTTGCTGTAATGCTGATTTTTAAAATATTCAAATATCAAGTCTATAAATCTGCTGTCATGTTGACCAAGAATATGTACGAATATGAACAAGAACATACAACTACTGTGATGTAGACCCAAATTATGAATGCTGGCACAGAATGTGATTGTCATCCAAGAATATGAATGCTGATTTTGTAAACTGATGTGATCTTATTCTGGAACGATGGTATATAAAATGTCTAAATAAATAAATAAATAAATAAATAAATAAATAGAACGAGGGTGTCCATGCCACGGGATGGCACAGAAGGCATCCTGAGCCATGCTGGATGGCACCAGAGTAAGTGCTGTGGCTCATGGGGCTTTCCCAAGAAGTGCATTCCTAACAGTACCCCCCCCCCCCCCGAAGCCCCCTCCTCAAGGTCCTGGGTTTTGCCTTCTGGGGGAACAGCAATGGAGCTCTTTCACTAGTAGAGGAAGTTGGAGGTTGGCTGCTGGTTTCCAAGATGAGGTATTTCAGCTTGTTGTGTCATCTGTAGGAGTCCAAGATTTCCTGTACCTCATAATGGGAATCTTCTTTACAAGTTATCTCTGTAGGTTTGGGGGGCTGTCAAAAGGACTAGGAGAGGACCAAAAGTTTCAGTAAAGAAACAGGGAATACATTGTATTCTTAAGGTGGCTGGGAGCTTGAGCTGGTAAATCATAGATCCCATCTGTCACAAAGCTTCAAATGGTCCTATAAATATGGGTGCCAAACAAAGGGAAGGAACTTAGAGGTGTAGATGCTGGGTACCTAACCATACTAAGTCACCAGACTGACGTTGTGGAGCCAGTCTACATCTCTTGTCATCGGGTTTCTTTGCCTGAGCTGCTGCCTTGGAAATCAGGTGGTTGGTTTGTAACCAAAGGTCCTGGAGCTGCGCTAGCTAAAGAGCAGAAGGCGAGCCTGGGAGAGGAATGAAAGTATTCCATCTTAGAGAATCTACCTACCACGACCCATGTCATGGTGTAGCCATATGAGAGAGGGGGCCTGTGCACAAACAGGGCAAGATTCCACATAGCTTTTCACATATGTTTTTTACCTGTGGCCACCAGTAGTGATGCTGAAGGAATTCAAGAGTATGGGTTACACCAGGATGCCCTGCCAGGCGAGAGTCATGAACCCCTCTTAACACTTGGGTACTACCGACTTCCCTGGGGGGCACTGGTGTAGCAGCGGGAACAATGGCCGGGGCTACCACCACAACAATGATGTGTTGAGGTGGTAACACCAGTATGGTGGCTAGAGATGTGAATCCTGTGATCGATCGTCTTAACGATCGATTTCGGCTGGGAGGGGGAGGGAATCGGATCGTCGCAGTTTGGGTTTTTTAAATATCGTGAATATCATGTAAATCATGTAAATCGAAAACCGGCACACTAAAACATCCCTAAAACCCACCCCGACAAAATAAATCCCCCACCCTCCCGAACCCCCCCAAAATGCCTTAAATTACCTGGGGTCCAGAGGAAGGGTCCCGGTGTGATCTTTTACTCTCGGACCTCCAGTGCATTGTAGAAATGGCGCCGGCGCTACCTTTGCCCTGTGGGCAAAGGTAGCGCCGGCGCCATTTCGTTTTTTTGTCCCCCGATGGCAGGAGCATAGGAGATCGCTCCCGGACCCCGGGAGCGTATGGCCGGCGCAAAATGGCGCCGGCCATACGGCAACACGATTCGACTGCAGGAGGTCGTTCCGGACCCCCACTGGACTTTTGGCAAGTCTTGTGGGGGTCAGGAGGCCCCCCCAAGCTGGCCAAAAGTCCCTGGGGGTCCAGCGGGGGTCCGGGAGCGATCTCCTACGCTCCTGACGTCGGGGGACAAAAAACAAAATGGCGCCGGCGCTACCTTTGACCTGTCATATGACAAGGCAAAGGTAGCGCCGGCGCCATTTCTACAACGCACCGGAGGTCCGAGAGTAAAAGATCACACCGGGACCCTCCCTCTGGACCCCAGGTAATTTAAGGCATTTTGGGGGGGGTTCGGGAGGGTGGGGGATTTAAAGGGTCGGGGTGGGTTTTAGGGTTGTTTTAGTATGCCAGTTTTCCCGCAATCCCCCTTCCCCTCCCCCTTCCCCCGATTTACGATTTTTTGACGATAAATCGGGGGAATTGTTATTGTATCGCGGCTCTAACGATTTTTGACGATTTAAAATATATCGGACGATATTTTAAATCGTCAAAAAACGATTCACATCCCTAATGGTGGCAGCCAGTATCAAATGGGGCAGAGGATGCAGGAGACACATTGCTGAGGCACGGGAGCACGGTCTGAGAAGCCGTAAAATAGTGAAGGCAGCAAGAAATCATAAAAGGGTGCTGCGGAGGCTTTCCCACCATGGGCCTTTTAAGAAGAGAAGTTGTGCCAGCACATGTGCACGCCTTAGGATGTCCAGTGCAGGAGCAGGCTGGAAGCATGATGAGCCATGTTCAGGAGCACAGAGGAGATAGCGGCATCCATGCCACATGATAGCACAGATGACAACCTGAGCCTTGCTGGGTGGCATTGGGATGAGTGCCGTGGTGATCCTAACAGTTTCTGAAAAAAAGAAAGAATGTTCAGATCCATCCTGGATCTAAAAATAGGTTGCAGTACTAAGAAAACATTTTAAATTTCAAGAACTGCCTTTTTGTCTCATGACTGCAGTCAGAGCCATTTCCAAGATGATGGTGGAGTTAGCAGTGGCACTTCAGAAGGAAGGTTTTGTATTCCATCCATATCTCCACACCAGGTTGATTTAGGCAAAGTCAGAAGATGAATGTCATTGGTTCATTGCCAGATTGCTTCTTCTGGATTGGGTAGTCTATTTCCAGAAGAGCAAGCTGCAGTCCTCTCAGAGCTTGGCATATTTAGCAACCTGTTTCAAAACTCTGCAAGGGAAGGTGTTCATAATGACAGAGAAGATGGACAAGCTTCAGTCAGTATCAAGTGAGGCAGTTTTGCCAGTTGTCAGCACCCAGAGCATGGGGTTATCTTCAGGTGCTGAAGGGGGTTAAGCAGTTTCAGCCTCTGGTTACGGGGTCTGTCCTCAGTTGAAATCTCAACCTGGTTTTCAGGACCTTGTCAACAACTCCTTTTGAGCCTCTTAAGAAAGTGACACTGAAAGATTTGACATTGAAAGTGGTGTCTTGAGGCAATTTGTACTGCAAGGCAGGTTTCGGAACTTCAGGCTTTGTCATGTAGGAATCACTTTTTCAGGATCTCTTTGGAAGTGAGTTTCCTTTAACCCAGTTTCTTCCTTTCTGCCAAATGTGGTCTCAGCTTTCCATATGTATCAGCTGGTGAATTGCTTATTTTTAGAGATCTGGTTGAGGCAGTGATCTGGCAGAACTGCATGTGCTCGATGTGGGTAGAATGCTATTATGATAACTGAAGGTAACCAATGATTTTAGGTTATTGGATCATATTTTTGTACAATTTACAGGGCACAAAAAGGGTCATAAGGCTTCTAAAGCCACAATTGCATGGGGGATTAGAGAAACAATTGCACTGGCATACATTTGTAGAGGTCTGGTGGTGCCAGAAGGCATTTGGGCTCAATCTAATAGAGCTCAGGCAACATTATGGGCAGAGTCCTACTTTTTGAAGCCACAAGAGATTTTTGAGGCCTCTACTTGGCCCTCATTTCATTCCTTTTCCAGACATTATTATCTGGATGTCAAATCTTGGGACGCAACCTTGTTTTGGACAAACATTTTGAAAGTAGGGCTTTTAGGTTCCCGCCCAGGTTTGGGGTGATTTGGAACATCGCGGGTCTGTGGACTGGCCTGGCAGGCAATGCAAAACTAGGTTTCTTACCTGCTAATTTTCTTTCCTGAAGTCCTATTAGACCAGTCCAATATCTCACTTGTTGTCCTGCTCCTCTCAGCATATTGTTTCATGAAGTGCTATCTGTCTTTTTGGAACTCCTTCATTGGGGGGGGGGGGGCGCTATGTTTTAAAAGGTTCATGAACTGTTTCATAGTTTTGGTAGTTTTGGTAGCTTACTCCTGCTCGCAGGGAGGAATTGCTTTGGGATAATGATACTGGCAGGCTGCTGCAGGTGGCACACTGCCTTAGGAAGCGGTTTCAGCTAAGCTTTCTTTCTCTATCTCCATCTGCTGCTAGTAGAGGGAGACATATTTTGGCATATGGACAGGTCTAGTAGGACTTCAGGAAAGAAAATTAGCAGGTAAGACATCTGATTTTATCTTTTTAAATGCCACTTAAGTGTCCACACAGCTTTTAGCCACATAACAGAATGGATGCCTGGTGTCTGAAGATCAAGTGAGTTTCTGCAGACTGAAAAGCATACGTGGACTTCTGCAGCTAGATGCCCTTTAAAAAATTTACCACATACACAGGTGAATTGTAAAAAGAGTTACGTGCATAAATGTAACATACTATTATAGCAATTTTCAAAAGACATGTATGTGCTTTCACAGGTAAATCCTTTGAAACATTCAATGGCATGTATTGTAGCAATTTTCAAAAGTCCACTTACACATATAAATGCTTTTGAATATAAGACCATTGTGTGTCATTGTCATGTAGTGAACTGTGTGGGTCAAGCATACTTATAATCACATATCTCAAACAAACATTGGCACTTACCTGCCAAGGCTCAAAGTGTTTGATGTTCCCACATGACCGATTGAAGAAAGGTCCTTGTCCAGGTTTACAGGAATGCATCATATGAAGGCCATGAGCCACCACATATACAGCATTATAAGCATTATACGCGAACCTTAGTTTTGTCATATCAAAGAAACGACTATCAAGTAGCCTTGGGTCTTCCTTCCCTGTGCAGAGATTCCCTGCTCTGCTTAGTTCTTGAAGAGTGGCCTGGTCCACTTTGGGGTCAGCCCATCTGCAGCCAAAAACTTCTTGCCAAAACTCCCTAACAAAGATGTCATCTGTAGTTCTGAAAGGATGAAGATCATAGAGGTAGTCTTTGAACCTTGGAATGTTGCCTATAGGAACAGAGAATGCAATGGTTCCTTTAAGAGTCTTTGAGAACTCCTTTATGTTAAATATTGGAAAGGCAGCCCAGGCATCTGTAGCAATCCAGACTTTCCCAGATATGTCACTCTTTGCAATTGCCAGCATCACTGGATAAAGGTTGATGGCAGTGGAAAAGACCACAATGACTCTGGCTGTCATTTTCTTTACCACCTCCAAAATGCACCTTATCTTCTCTTGAGAGTAAAATAAGGGAATGGTTTCATAGAAGGCAACACAGGTCCCAGCCTTGATCAGCTCTTCTTTTAGCATCTGACTCCCTATTTGTCCATAGTCACTGTCCTCAGCAAGGATTCCCACCCAGGTCCAACCAAAGAAGGTGATCAACCGGGCAATGCCCAGAGATTGGTACTCATCACTTTGAGTAGTGCGGAGGAAAGAAGGAAATCGACTTTTATCACTAAGAGTGGCTACAGAAGCAGCATAGCTGATCTAGAAGAATTTCATCAACAATATTAATTAGTTTTTCTTATCCTTGATCATCAGTTATGAGAATGATAACGTATTATTTTTTCATAAAGGTTATCTCAAGACATGCTAAACATTTTCCTGTCCTAAAGTGTCCCTTATTTCAAAGGTAATCAAGCTATTCACCTCCACTATACATTATCTTTCTTGACAATTATTAATAGAAACCAAAATGACTTCCATACAGCTACATCTTCAATCTGGATTTTGAAGAATGCCACAGAACACATTGAAATTACCTTTACAAATAACTAAAGCAGCAGAATATTCCAGACATTTTTATAGCTAGTTCATACCTGTGCATATTTGTAGACCCCCAGTAGCTGAGCCATAGTTATGGACATTCGAGACTTAGCATCTCCAAGCACTGCAGTTAATGGTGATGTTCCCCTGCAGGTGTAATTTGGGATGGGATCTTTGTGCCCAGTGAGTTGCCACATTGTGCCTTGCAGAGACCGGGATGGAGTATCACAGGAGTCATATATCCAGAACCCCAGGGTGATGTTGGGCAGCAGGGTATTATTTATGTTAATTTCTTCCAAGGCAAATGCCATGGCCTGCATAAGCTGGTAAATAATTAATTGTAGTCTTTAAAAGCAACAGAAAAGTGTGATTAAATGAAAAATAGGGAAATGTATACACATAATCGTAAATTTCCAATAGAGCACCCAACTGGCAATGCAAAAACTCATCTGATTTTCAAAAAGAAGGTACCTGTGTACATTCAGTTTGAATATCAGGTTATTTTGCAGAAAAAATTATGCATATGTGGCTAAAAAAATAAATAAATACACATAGGGGTAGATTTTAAAAAGCATTTACTCGAGCAAAACTGGTTTTTGCTCGAGTAAATACACTTTACTCAAGTAAGTGGGCTTTTCAAAATTGCTACAATATATGCCATTGAATTGTCCATAGGATTTACTCAAGTAAGTGCACTTTACTGGAGTAAATAGCTTTTGAAAATTGCTACGATAGTATGTCACATTTACAAAAGGAGTTACATGCGTAAATGTAGCTACTATTGTAGCAATTTTCAAAAGCCATTTACTCAAGTAAAGTGCACTTATGTGAGTAAATCCTATAGACAAGTCAATTGCATATATTGTAGCAATTTTCAAAAACCCACTTACTCAAGTAAAGTGAATTTACTCCAGTAAACCTGGTTTTTACTCGAGTAAATGCTTTTTAAAATCAGGCCCATAGCATCCAAAACACATCCTAAATATCTCTTTTCTATGTGGCTGAATGTACATGCAGGTTAAAATACCTGGTTATGGTTGATTTAGGTGGGTTATCTCCATTTTTACCCATGCAAAAGGTGCCAAGGTTTTTGACAATTGACCCCATGTTATATATAGGGACATAGAATATGATGGCAGATAAAGACCAGAATATCCATCCAGTCTTACGTTTTGGTGCAATGCCATGGACCCCAGTTGTTCTCTGACTTTCCCTGTACTTCTTTACAGCAAGAGATGCTCTTGGCTTATCGCAGGCATGCATAACATCTGTTTTTGACTCCATTTTCATTAAATATTTTTACCTTCACCAGCCCCACTGGGAGACAATTCCATGCATCTATTTATGTATTTATTTGTTTTAATTAGCATCATTCCATGTGAGAATCACTAGTTCACAATGGTTTATAGGACACTACCATATTTCCATCAAAAGAGAGCGAGAGAAAGAGAAGACTGATAGATAAATTAACAGATAGATGGATAGATATATATTGTATGTACCTATAGTTAAGAACATTGTGATTCTGGACTCTCTTGGAAGCTCAGATTTAATGTATTTTACACATTAAAAAGTCAAAAGAAGACCAGATGATTGTCAGTGTAGTTAAATGATGAGATGAGAAATTGCATCTTTTAAAAAATAAAAGGTAGACCCAAATGAAGAAAAAGCAATAGTGTCAATTTTAGAAGCATTGCTCGTGTTAAAATGCCCATGTATGTAAGTATGTGGGCCATGCACAAGCAAAGCAGATTTTAAAAGTTGCAATTAATGTGCATATATAAGTGTGCGAGAGCAAGAAATAAGGAGTCAGAAAAGGTGCAGGGAATGAATGGGGCATGGCATTCTGTGGCGGGGCCAACTGTTATGCACATAGCTCTTTATTTTAAAACCAGAGGCAGCAGTGTGTGGCAAATTTGCAGATCTCGCATTTTAGGGCTTACATGGCAAAGTGAGGGGTCTTGGTCATCTGGGAGGCGTGCAGGATGAAGAACCAGAGGGGTCTGGATGATCTCAAGATTGACTGGACAAACTGGTGAACTAATTGGAAAAACTGGGAATGTACCTCACTTGAGCAAGTTTTAAAATTCAATTACATACGCATATTAAAGTCGACAAAATTCTATGGAAGACACGTGAAGTAGGTGTGTTTGAGTATCCTCTTAAAATTAGGAGATACTTAAATGTGGAGGGCATATTTTAAATCATACATACATGATTTAAAATTCCAGAGTATCTCCGCTCGTGTGCTGATATATGAGTGTATGGGCGCAATCGTGATGATTTTAAAATTAGTCTGAAAGAGCATAAGAATATAAGAAGTTGACATACTGGGGAAGGCCGAGCATCCATCAAGCCCAGTAATAAGTATCCTGTTTCCAATAGTGCCCAATGCAGGATACAAAGTACCTGGCAAGTACCCAAATATTAAATAGATTCCATGCTATTAATGACTTTAATAAGCAATGGCTATTCCCTAAGTCAACTTGATTAATAGCGGTTTATGGACCTCTCTTACAGGATCTTGTCCAAAAATTGCTTAAACCTAAGCTAACTGCCTTAACCACATCATCTGGTAATGAATTACAGAGCTTAATTGTACATTGGATGAAACTGAATTTTTTCCAATTTGTTTTGAATGTACTACTTGCTAACTTCAAGGAGTGCCCCCTAGTCCTTCTGTTATCTGAAAGAGTAAATAATCAATTCATATCTACCCATTCTATTCCTCTCATGATTTTGTACACCTCCATCATATTCCTCCTCAGCCGTTTCTTCTCCAAGCTGAACAGCCTTAACCTCTTCAGCCTTTCCTCATAGGGGAGCTGCTCCATCCCCTTTATCATTTTGGTTGCCCTTCTCTGTACCTTCTCCAGTGCATCTATATCTTTTTTGAGATGTGATGACCAGAATTTTACACAGTCCTTAAGGTATGGTCTCAGCAAGCAGCCATATAGAGCATTATGACATTCTCTGTTTTATTCACCATTCCTTGCCTAATAATTCCCAACATTCTGCTTGCTTTTTTGACTGCCTCAGCACGCTGATATGATGATTTCAGTGTATTATTCACTATGATGCCTAGATCTTTTTCCTGGGTAGTAACTCCTAATATGGAACCTAACATCGTGTAATACAGCATGGGTAATGTTTCCCTATATGCATCACGTTTAACTTGTCCACATTAAATTTAATCTGCCATTTGGATGCCCAATCTTCCAGTCTCACAAGGTCCACTACAATTTATCACTATCCACTTGTAATTTTACTACTCTGAATAATTTTCTGTCATCTGCAAATTTGATTATCTCACTCAATGTTCCCCTTTCCAAATAATTTATAAATATATTAAAAAGCACTGGTCCAAGTATAGATCCCTGAGGCAATCCACTCTTTACCTATCTCCACTGAGAAAACTGACTATTTAATCCTACTTTCTGTATTCCTGTATTTTATCCAGTTTGTAATCCACAAAAGTATATTGCCTCCTATCCCATGACTTTTTAATTTTCTTAGAAGCCTCTCATGGGGAAATTTGTCAAAGTCTTCTGAAAATCTAAATATACTACATCTACCGGATCACCTTTATCCGCATGATTATTAACCACCTTCAAAAAAATGTAGCAGGATTTTGATGCAAGACCTCCCTTGGGTAAATTATTGATGATGGTGTCTCATTAAAAAATGTCTATCTATATGTTCTGTGATTTTATTCTTTAGGATAATTTCCACAATTTTTCCTGGCACTGAAGTCAGGCTCACCGGTCTATAGATTCCCGGATCATCCATCTTACAGTCTTCAGGTACAATCGATGATTTTAATGATAGGTTACAAATTATTAGGGATGGGTGTATGGTAGAAATGAAATAGGATATTACACAAAATTTCCTATTTCATTTCATTTCATTATCAAAGCAAAATGATTGAAAATCTGATGAAATTTCATTGGTTTCATAATTCGTTTTCAAAAAAATGTTGATCCATTGGTCCTAGGTCTAGGACCAAAGCATCAACACATCATAACAGTGCCATCCACTGGGATGAATGCACCAGAGTTAATTAACTCCAGCACAACCCCAGAAGACACTGTCAGTTGGCTTTAATAGCCAAAGAAAAGAAAACAGAAGAGGAGCGGTCTAAGACCTGGGCTCTAAGGATTGATCCTGACCATGGGCCGAGGTGTTGGGATCCAGCCTCTGGTTGGAGTTCCGGCATTGGGCCTGGCTCCGGGTCGAGGCCCTGGCATCAGGACCCAGTCTCTGAACCAGGTTGTGGCATTGGGCCCAGGCCTCAACCCCAGCCTAGGCCGAGGGCCAGGTATCAGGACCCAGCCTCCGGGTCACCTTGGGACCCATTCTCCGGACCAAGTCACTGTGTTGGACCTGTACTCAGGCCACGGCCTTGGCCGAAGCCCAGGCTTTGCATCCAGGCTTTAAATCCTGGACCTTGCATAGGACATAGGCCAAGATTGTGGTGATCTACAGTGTCCTAGACCTATGCAAGGCTGAGGCTTCAGCCTGGGAGTAGGCATCAGGGCCATCCTGACACCTAGGCCCAGAATGAAGCCTCAGCCTTATATAGACCTAGGCTGTGGTAGGTCTCTGTGATCTCAGACTGGGCCTAGGCCCCCGGACCATGTAAGTGGGGGCTGGGGAGAATCCTGGCCCTGGCAATTTTCAGGTGGGAGGAATGGGTGGGGGCTTGGGAGGCCTTGTTTCTTTTTTTGTTTGTTTGTTTTAATGTTTCTTTGCAATTTTTAACTAAATAAACATTTTACAAAATGAAATTCATGGAAAACCAAACCCTCAAACACAAAATGAAAAACGAAACAACCATTTTTATTCTTCCCACTCCTACAAATTATTAGTAATAGATCTGACATTTCATTTTTATGTTCTTTCTGAAAACTAGGGTGTATACTATGTTGTCCAGGTGATTTCCTACACTTCAGTTTGTCAATCTGACCTTCTACATCTTCCCTGTGATTTGGCTCAGTTCATCCAAATCATCACCCTTGAAAACTATCTCCGGATCCGATATCTCCCAAACATCCACATTAACAGACACGGAAGCAAAGAATTCTCAGGGGCGATAATGTTTATGCCGGCACGCAGGAGCACATGTGAGAGCATTCGTCAGCCCGGGCCCAGGGAAGCGATCATTTTTATAACATAAGCGCTTATATGTGTGCATGTTATAGAGCAGCCTGACTGCTCGCACATGTGCATTCAATTTTAAGAGGACGTGTGCCTATGTGTGCAAATGCTGACTCTACCGCATAAGAAGGGGATTTTAAAAGAAAGTGGCGCCACCATTCCTAGTTTTCCCAGTTCGTTTTCAGTTCACTCAGGTAAGGGATAGGACTTCTTAACCCCCTTACTTTCAAAGCCTCCCTTCTCCCCTGTTAGCTCTGACCTTTAAAACCCTGCTGATCTGCCTAGAAGTTTTGGTTTTACAACTTACACGTCATCGGTAGCAGAAGTAAAGTTACACGGCAGGGGACCCTTGTATGCATAAATATTTGGGTGCTAATTGTGTTAAAATCCAGGAACGCCCATCCTCTCCCAGACCATGCCCCGCCCCTCCCTTTTTTGGAACTTTTCATTTGAGCGGACAGCGGGAGGTATCTGCATACTCAGGTGGCTTTTAAGTTTCGCTCAGCACGCACTGCCCCAACTTGGCATGCCGGGCTTTTTAAAATTCACCTTTTAGTCTTTCTGCAATGACCTTATATTCCCTAAGTGACCCATTATCCCCTTGATCATTTCATTTTCTAACCGAGTCCCTCGTAGGTTTCCTGCTTTGGATATATTTTAAAAAGTTTTTATTATGCACTTTTGCCTCTATGGACAACTTCATTTGAAATTCTCTCTTAGCCTGACTTATGAAAGTTTTACATTTAACTTGACAATGCATATGCTTTTTCCTTTTTCTTCAGATGGATCATTCTTCCAATTTTTATAGCTAAAATAGCCTCTTTCGTGTCAGCTTTTAACTAAACTGGCAGTTGTTTGGCCATCCTTCCATCTTTCTTAATACAAGGTATACATCTGGACTGTGCTTCTAAGATGGTATTTTAAAAAATGTCCATGTCTGTTGTACACCCTTAACCTTTGTAGCTGTATCTTTCAGGTTTTTCTACCTCATTTTATCAGTTCCCCTTCTGAAAGTTCAGTGCTAGAACTATGGATTTACTTATTTTCCCCCTTCCAGTCATTAATTCAAATTTGATCATGTTATGATTACTATTGCCAAGTGGCTCCACTACAGTTACTTCTCTCATCAAATGCTGCGTTCCACTAAAAATTTGATCTAAAATATCTGCCTCTCTCATCGGTTCCTGAACCAATTGCTCCATAAAGCTGTCATTTATTCCATTCAGGAACTTTATTTCTCTAGCATGTCCTGATGTTGCACTTACCCAGTTTGTTATGCTGGTGGTCCCTTGGACCGAGGGGGAGTTGGTGTCCATCATCGGTAGGCGAGGCTGATGAGGAATAGAGACCCTGCTGGAGCTTCACCACTACCAGCCTACGTTCCCCTTAGGTTGAGCCCTCGGGTGCTGGGGCCAACTGGACTTATGTGGGGTCTCTGCAGCGATGGAAGTCCTGGAGAACAAGAGGTGCTGGAGAGTAGGCCAAGTTCAGAAACACGCAGCCGATTATCCCAAATGAGGGTCGAGGCAGGCAGCACATTTCGTGGTCAGGTTCTAGGCAAGGGTCGAGGCAGGCGGCATATCTCGTGGTCAGTACCCGGTCCGAAGTCAAAGCCAAGGAGATCCAAGAAACAAAGGGGAAAGCAAGGAACTCAGGAAGCAACACACAGGACGCAAGAAGCGAGGAGACATGTTGCCAAGGAAAAGGCTGGAAGCAGGGTCCAGCCTTATAAGGCCCCCAGGTGATGATGTCATTGGGAAGGGCCAATGGCTCTTTACCGCTGCGGTCCCTTTAAGTGGCAGAGAGAAACGTGCGTGAGCACCTAGGATGTCCAGCGCAGGAGGAAGTCCGCAGCGTCCCAGCACTAGAGAAGGAGAAGTTAGCAGCTTCGGCCCGATGGCTTGGCCCCGCCAAGCAGGGTCCAGCCTTATAAGGCCCCCAGGTGATGATGTCATTGGGAAGGGCCAATGGCTCTTTACCGCTGCGGTCCCTTTAAGCGGCAGAGAGAAGTGTGCGTGAGCACCTAGGATGTCCAGCGCAGGAGGAAGTCCGCAGCATCCCAGCACCAGAGAAGGAGAAGTTAGCAGCTTCGGCCCGATGGCTTGGCCCTGCCAAGCCCACTGCATCAGGCCAAAGATGGAACGCCGAGTCATCAGCAGCTCCCGGCTGCTGCCAGGGAACCTGGGCCCGCCTCCACTATGGCATGGTGGCGGGTGAGAGAGGCTGGCCATGAGAACCCACGGCCGGTGAGTGTAACACAGTCAATATTGGGGTAATTGAAGTCTCTCATTATTACTGCACTACCAAATTGGTTAGCTTCCCTGATTTCTCTGAGCATTTCATCATCCATCTCATCATTTTGGCCAGGTGGACAGTAGAATACGCCTATCACTATACTCTTATTCAACACGCATGGGATTTCTACCCATAGTCTTTATCCTGTTGGACTCTATGCCATCCCGGACATAAAGCGACACACCCCACCACCAAGTTGCTCCTCTCTATCATTGCAATGTCATTTGTACCCTGGTATAGCACTGTCCCATTGGTTATCCTCCTTCTACCATGACTCTGAGATGCCAATTAATTGTATCTCATTATTCACTGCTACACAGTGTAACTCTTCCATATTACTTCTTAGATTTCTGGCATTGGCATACACATATTTCAAAGTTTTTTTTTTGCTTTGTTTGTATTAACAGCCTGCTTTTCATTTTAGAGGGATAATTTGGAATATTTTAGCTCAGGTGATTCTTTACTTATAGACACATGGACTACTTTTACTTTTATTGGAACCTCTCTGTTGGGATGCCTTAACTCTCCTGTTTTGTTAGTATCTTTCGAAGATACCTTCCCCCAAATCATACACAGCTGAATGACTGTTGGCTTTCCCTTTTGTTCAAGTTTAAATGCTGCTCTTTCACCTTTTTACAGGTTAGCACCAGCAGCCTGGATACTTTGGAGCCTGTTGCGGAGGTAGACCCTTGGCCCGAGGTGGTGTTGGTGCCACCCATGGGGAAAATCCCATAGGTCCCCAACATCGGGAGGCAGGGCCAAACGGGAAGCTGAGGCTGACTGGAGCTTCACCGATACCAGCCCTCATTTCCAGCAGGTTGAGCCCTTGGGTACCGGGGTCGGCTGGTCTTAGGCGGGCCTCCACATGGTTGATCTCAGAGATAGTGTCCAAGGCAGGGTGCCAGGAAGCAGCAGAGATGCAGGGTCAAAAGGAGCAAAGTCATAGACATGGTCAGGTTCCAGAAGCCTGGACAGACTGAAGCAGGCAAGCAATAAGGAACAAAGTTAAGTCCGGACTTGTGAGTAGGCAAGAGCCTAAAAGAAGGCCAGGTCATAAGGCACGACAATCAGCTGGAGACGAGATCAGGTTCAAGTTGGAGCCAGGGCAGGCAGCCGAAGACAAGGTCAGGTTCAAGCTAAAGTCAGGGCAGGCGGCTGAAGACAAGATCAGGTTCAAGCTGAAGTCAGGGCAGGTGACTGAAGACAAGGTCAAGTACAAGTGAGGGTCAAAACCAAGGAATCCTTCCAGAGAGTAGTCAGGTACAAGTGAGGGTCAAAGCCAAGGAATCTGCCCAAGGGTAGTGAGAAAAGAAAGCTGGAACTGGAACACTGGAAAAGGAACAGGAACACGAACGCTGAAACAGGAACAGGTACTGAAACAGGAACACGAACAAGCAGCAACTAAGCACACGACAGGAAGCGTGGAGACCTGTTGCCTAGGCGAGGACTGAATGGTGGAGCCCGCCTTATATAGTAAGGCTGAGAGACGTCATCATCTGGGGCTGCGGGAGGCTTTCCCACCACAGGTCCCATTAAAGTCAGCAAAGGTGCACGCGTGTGAGCACCTAAGGCAGGCAGGCCTGAACTAGGAGATGGCGGCGTCTCCCCTCGGTGCACGTGGGGAGACCCGACCGGGACCGGAGGAGGCTGCGGAGCTGCCAGAGGTGCCTGGGAGTGCAGCAAGAGCACGAACATGTAGGCGACTGCCTACTAGAGATGTGATTCATGGTAGTAAAAATGGCACTGGCCATCCATTGCTCCTACCAATTGATAGGGGCTGACCAATGGAACCGGTAGCCCCTGTCACATGGTAAGGGCAAAGAGCCACCAGTGCCATTTTGATTAGTGGCAGCCGATGGCCCGAGAGGGGGAGATCGCTCCCAGGACCCCGCTGGACTACCAGGGACTTTTGGTAGGTCTTGGGGGGGGGGTGTCAGGCAAGTCTTGGGAGGTCGGGAGGGTGGGGGGTTGTAATTAATTAAATTTGAAGGGTTGGGGTGGGTTTGGATTTTTTCTTTTAATGTGCCCTTTCTCCCCCCCCCCCAAAAAAACCCGATAAGAAAACCACACAAAATTTTGTGGGTTTTCCTATTGTTTCGTCGGCCCCCCGAACCGCAACGAAATAGGAAATATCATCTTTATTTCCTATTTCATTGCAAACAAATGCACATCCCTACTGCCTACCGCTGTCAAGGAGGAAGGGCCAGGTCTTGAACCTGGGCATCGGGGGTGAGTGCAGCCGGCCATGGGCCTGCCTCAGTCAGGGAATGCAACAGTACTCCCCCCCCCCCTTTACACCTCCCTCTTCGAGGTCTGGGTTTGCCCGGATGGGCTTGGTGGAACTGCTGAATGAGCCCTTTATCCAGGATGTTACAAGCTGGTTCCCAGGAATTTTCATCGGGACCATACCCCTCTCAAGAGAGGAGGTAATCCCAACATCGGCCACTCCTCCGGACATCCAGTACTTCTGATACTCGGTAGATAGTATCTGTCTCCGAGAAGACTTAGGAGGGCACGGGAGCCTTATGAGATGACCAAGAAAGCATTAGAGGCTTGAGTAGCGAGATGTGGAAAGAGTTGTGCACTCCCAACGTAGCTGGCAGACGGAGCTGATAGGTCACTGAGCCAATGTGTCGAGCAACCGAGAAAGGCCCGATATACCTGGGAGCGAAACGCTGGGAGTGTATCTTCAAATGGATATGGCGGGTGCTCAGCCATACCTTGTCACCAGGTTGGAATTCAGGAGCAGGTCTGCGAAGGGCATCTGAAGATTTCTTGGTACATGCAGTGGCTTGGAACAATCTTTGGTTAGTGCATGCCCATAAGGCCTGAAGGGCGTCCGCAGTTGCCTGGGCTGCTGGAGAATGCAATGTAAGGGGAATCGGCAAAGGAGGCCGTGGCTGTCTATCGTACACCAGAGAAAAAGGGGAGGCTCCCGTGGCTGCAGCAATGTGAGAATTGTGAGAAAATTCGGCCCACGGGAGCAGTTGAGCCCAGTTGACTTGCTGGGACGTTGAGGGAGCGATTCATCCGCTCGGCTTGGCCATTAGCCTGGGGATGGTAAGCAGTGGAAAGGCTGATAGAGATTCCAAATTTTTTACATAGCGAGCGCCAGTAGCGGGTGACAAACTGAGGCCTCCTGTCTGAGGTGATGTCTTCGGGCAATCCATGGAGACAGAAAACGTAGAGAAAGAACAGACGTGCAAGTTTGGGCGCAGAGGGCAAGGTGGGAAGCGGAACAAATGAACCATCTTGGAGAACCTGTCAATGACCACCCAGATGACAGTGTCCTCCTTCGACATTGGAAGGTCCACCATGAAATTGATGGGCAGTGAGTCCAGGTTTCTTCGGGGGCAGGCAGAGGCTTCAGCAGGCTCCAAGGTCAGCCCACAGGAGGTTTCTGTTGAGCGCACGTAGGACAGAAGTCTACGTAGACACGCGTGTCGGAGGACATGGTGGGCCATCAGTAGTAGCGCTGTAGGAGGGACATAGCCCGGGCATGTCCATGATGGCCAGCTACTCTAGAATCGTGTGCCCATTGTAGCACTTTTTCACAAAGCCTGTGGGGTACCACTGTTTTCCCTGCAGGCACAGTCACGGTGGCAGACAGAGAGATGCAGGATGAGTCAATAATATGCCGAGGCTCGTCTTGAGAATTCTCGGGTTCAAACGAACGGGACAAGGTGTCAGCCTGGAAAAGTTTCTTGCCTGGATGATAACGGAAATCAATGTCAATTCGAGTAAAGAATAGCACCCAGCAGGCCTGGCGAGCATTCAGACACTGGACATGCTGGAGATGCTCCAGGTTCTTGTGGTCTGTGAATATCGTGAACCGATGTTGGGCGCCCTCCAGCCAGAGGCACCATTCCTCAAGAGCAACTTTGATTGCAAGTAGTTCTCTATCCCCGATGCTATAGTTTTGCTCTACAGAGGAGAACTTATGGGAGTAGAAAGAACAGGGGTGCAGAACCTCTTTTGACAAATGCTGACTCAACACCGCCCTGGCTGCAATAGCAGAGGCATCAACTTCAACGATGAAGGGGCTGTTTGGGTCTGGGTGGCACATGCAGGGTCCTAGCAAGAAGGTGTCTTTCAGAGCTTGAAAGGCAGCAATAGCCTCTGGGTTCCAGTTCTTAGTATCACTTCCCTTAAAGGTAAGGGCCGTGAGGGGTGCAGCAACCAGAGAGTAATTGGCTATGAATTGGCGGTAGTAGTTGGTAAAACCCAGGAACTGCTGAAGTGCTTGGAGGCCCGTAGGTCAGGGCCACTCTTGTATGCTTTGTAGCTTACCAGGATCCATGGAGAAGCTATGCCCGGAAATGATATATCCCAGAAGGGCAAGCTCTGTGTCTCAAATATGCACTTATCTAGCTTGGCAAAGAAGTGATTCTCCCACAGGCGCTACAGCACTGTGTGGACATCCAAACGATGGGTAGCAAGATCCTTAGACAAAATAAGGATGCCGTCTAGGTAGGTGACAAACTTCACGTAGAGCAGGTCGTGAAAGATTTCGTTGATCATGCATTGGAACACCACAGGGGTGTTGCAAACGCCGAATGGCATCACGAGGTTTTTGTAATGCCCAGTCCTGGTATTAAAGGCTGTCTTCCAGACATCTTCAGGATGGATACGAACCAGGTTGTAGGCTCCTCATAGGTCCAGCTTGGTGAAAATGGTCGCCCTTGGAGGCAATCGAATAGCTCATTGATCAAAGGCAGAGGGTATTTATTTTTGCGAGTGATGGCATTCAAGCCACGATAGTCTATGCATGGTCATAGTGGCCCATCCTTCTTGGTGACAAAGAAGAAGCCTGTACTAGCAGGCGACATGGAGGGACGAATAAAGCCTTTGGCCAAGTTTTCACGGATATAGTCTGACATAGCTCGGGCCTCAGGTACGGACAAGGGGTAAGTCCTGCCCCTAGGGGGTGTGGTACCCGGTAACAGATCAATGGGGCAGTCGAACATATGGTGTGGCGGGAGGATGTCAGCCTTCTGCTTTGAGAACACATCCCCAAAGTCAGCGTATGGTGCAGGAAGGCCTGAGACAGTAACCTCCAGCAGGATCACAAAGATGGTTCCACTTTCATGAGGCAGGTGTGATGACAAGCAGAACTCATTCAGCGAGTTGTAGGGTGTCCCAATCAAAGTGGAGCGAGTGGCGCTGAAGTCATCATAACCTTAACACCACTGGATGGATGGACTTATCCAGGATGAAGAATTCTACCTCCTTCTCCTTATGCAGAGTTTCAGTGAGAGGTGGACAGGAACGGTGACTTGAGATATCCTTCCAGGTAGAGGGTCGCCATGGATGGAGGCGATGAGTAGTGGTTTCTCGATGGGACAAGTAGGAATGCCCAGGAGTTGGGCCAAATCCTTCACGAGGAAGTTCCCACCAGCTTCTGAATCGACCAAAGCCAAGGTGGGGAAGGAACAGGAGTTCCATTTCAAGGTAGCCAGTAGCATTAGCTGGGGGCCGGAGAGGTAGCGTCCAAGTTCAGGACCCATACTGAACTCAGGCCAGTGAGTTTCCCGGACAGATGGGGCATGAAGACAGGCGGTGTCCTGCAGCTCCGCAGTACAAGCACAGACCCAAATGCGTACTTGGGGGTGAGGCCTCCACGTCCCAGCTACATGGGTTCCTCGAGCTTAGTACATGGCAAGACTCTGCTAGTTGTGGGGCTCACCACAGATGGAGAGCTAGAACGTTCTGCAGTGGGGCACCGGGGTACCAGAGGTTCCCGGTGGCACTCCTGGAGGCGATGGTCTATGCGACACGCAAATTCGATGAGATCCTCGAGAGAGGAGGGTAGTTTGCGGGCTGCAAGCTCATCTTTGAGTTGGGGTGACAGGCCATCTAGGTAATCCTCCTGCCAGCCCAACTCCATTGCGAGGGTCCGGAATTCTATAGTATATTCATTGAGTGCTCAGTGACCTTGCTGCAGATGCAGAAGATCCGAACTAGCCATAGCCTGCCTCCCTGGATCATCAAAGGTCCGACGGAATGTAGTCACAAAGCATGATAGTTCCTGGAGAAGAGAGTCCGCATGTTCCCATAAGAGAGAAGCCCATGCTAAAGCCCTGCCCTCTAGATGTGACAGGATGAAGGTCATATTCGTGAAGTCATCCTGGAAGATGGAGGATTGCAGAGCAATCTGCATATAGCATTGGTTGATGAAGCCTCTGCAGAGATTCGGTTCCTCATTGAAGCGGGGTGAAGCGGGCAGGGCAAGCAGAACTCTGGTTGAGGTAGCCGGTGCCTGAGAACTGAGTTGTACGGTTGTGGAAGCCGCAGATCCAGCATGAGAGTCCAGACGGGCATTGAGGCATTAGATGGAGGTAGCCAACACCTCCAAGAACCGCTGCTGTTCCTGGATCTTCAAGGCCAGGCCCGGAATGGCCTGGAGAGTGGAGTGCTCAGCCGGGTCCATGGCCTTGACAATCTGTTGCAGAGGTGGACCCTTGGCCCAAGGTGTTGTTGGCGCCACCCAAGGGTCCCCACCGTCGGAAGGTGGGGCTGAACGGGAAGCAGAGGCTGACTGGAGCTTCGCCAATACCAGCCCTCATTCCCTGCAGGTTGAGCCCTTGGGTACCAGGTCTTGTTGGTCTTAGGCGGGCCTCCGTGTGGTTGATCCTGGAGACAGTGTCCAAGACAGGGTGCCAGGAAGCAGCGGAGATGCAGGGTCTGAAGGAGCAAAGTCAAAGACAAGGCCAAGTTTCCAAAGCCCAGACAGACTGAAGCAGGTAAGCAATAAGGAACAAAGTTAAGTCCGGTCTTGTGAGTAGGCAAGAGCCTAAAATATGGCCAGGTCCTAAGGCAAGGCAATCGACTAGAGACGAGATCAGGTTCAAACTGGAGTTAGGGCAGGCGGCTGAAGACAAGGTCAGGTACAAGCGAGGGTCAATACCAAGGAATCTGTCCAGAGAGTAGTCAGGTACAAGCGAGGGTCAAAGCCAAAGAATCCATCCAAGGGTAGTGGGAACAGGAAGCTGGAACTGGAACAGGTACTGGTACAGGAACACGATCGCTGGAACAGGTACTGGAACAGTAACATGAACAAGCAGTAGCTAAGCACACAACAGAAAGCATGGAGACCTGTTGCCAAGGCAAAGACTGGATGGTGAAGCCTGCCTTATATAGTAAGGCTGAGAGACGACATCATCCAGGGCCACAGGAGGCTTTCCCGCCGCAGTCCCTTTAAAGTCAGCGAAGGTGCGCGCACATGCGCTTAAGGCGGGCAGGCCGGAACTAGGAGATGGCGGCGTCTCCCCTTGATGCACGTGGGGAGACCGAAGGAGGCTGAGGAGCTGCGGGATGGGCCTGGGAGCGCAGCAGGAATGCAAGCGCGTAGGCGACTGCCTACCACTGCCAAGGAGGAAGGGCCAGGTCTGGAACCCAGGCGTCGGGGGTGAATGGAGCTGGCTGTGGGCCTGCCGCGGCCAGGGAACATAACAGAGCCTGTCTTTTTGAAAAAGACTACCCCTTCTCCTAAAATTTGGCCAGTTCCTTACAAATCTGAATGCCTCTTTTTTGCACCATCTCTCATCCAGACATTGAGACTCTGGAGTTCTGTCTGCCTCTGGGTTATGCGCGTGGAACAGGGATAATTTCAGAGAATGCTACCTTGGAGGTTATGGATTTCAGCTATCTACCTAAAAACCTAAATTTGGCTTTTGGAACTTCCCTCCCACACCTTCCTTTGTCATCGGTGCCCACATGTATGAAGATAGGCGATTTCTTCCCAGCTTTGTCTAAAATGGTATCTAACAGGGTCATTCAGCAAAATGTGTTAAGGCTTTATCGCAGATGTTAGGGCCCTAACAACCATAATAACACCATAGCACATGCGTTCTCATGATGCAAATGCAAATTTTGAAAATTTAGGAAAAGGGGAGGGGTTTGGGCAGGGTTTATGAAAATGTGGGGTGTTTAACATTGCATGCGATAGCGTAATGCATGTTATCGCACATTTTAATGCCGGAAATAACTACATCTTTTTTCCTGGCGTTAAGCTGTACAATATGCCTGAAATGGGATTTGCTATAAATATGGCAAATCCCTTTTCAGGGAGTGGAGAGAGAGAGAGAGAGAGAGAGAGAGAGTGCCTCTGGGGTGGTGCACATATTAGTCAACTATTTATACCACTCTAGGAGGGTCAACTAGTAACTCAAGGTGAGGAATGAGGAAAGGAACACAAAGATGAGAATTCTACAGTGTACTCTCATCCTAGCTTGATAGCACCTAGGTAGAGAGTGCATCAAGCTAGGGCGAGAGTACAATGTAGAAATCTCATCTTTGTGTTCCTTTCCTCATTCCAAATCACATTAAATATTCACAGATGTGTACTGTGCTGTTCGTACATCTGACTGTGCATATAAAACTGGCCCCCAAACCCCAGAGCATCACTAAAACCTCACCTCGTTACTAGTTGACCCTCCTAGTTGACTAATATGAGAGCTTTATAAAGAGTCTCTCTCTCTCCCCCCTCCCTCTCTCTCTCTCTCTCTCTCTCTCTCTCTCTCTCTATCGTACTATTTATGTGAAAATTATAGCAAATGATGAATCTAGGCCTAAGCAAGTAATAAAGCAGGTCAAGAAGAAACTTCCATAGAAACTAAAAATTAGCAATTGTATGAAGCAGTTGATTAACCCACTATATGACCAGAAGGTGAAAAGAGCACTCAAGAAAGAAAATCCCATAGCAGAAAAACTAAACAAATGTTTTACTGAGGATTATATTGGGGAGATATCCACACTAGCAGCATTCTTTGATGGTGACAATTCAAAGGAACTATAGCAAATAATTTTGAAATTTGAAGAGGTAATGGAAGAACTGAACAAACTAAAGAGTAACAAATCACCAGGACCTAATGGTATTCACCACAGAGATCTCAAAGAACTCAAATATGATATCACAGTTTTGTTACTTGTAATCTATAACATATCATTAAAATTAATCACTGAGGCTAAAATCAGGAGGGTGGCCATTATAACATCAGTTTTAAAAAAGGGCTCCAGAGGTGATCCAGAAAACTATAAACCAATGAGTCTGATGTTGATGTTGATGTTGGGGAAAATGGAAGAAGTTATAATAATTACAGCCCTGAGTATATGATATTTATATATTTGAAATAATCCAGTCCCTAAGTACATGTTTTATTATAATCCTGAATTACAACTACATACTATTTATCTCTGAGTTAGCCATGTCTCAGGCTCTTCCTCCTCCCAGTTCATGTACCCCTGTTTTATTGTAACTTTCGTTCACTTGTTCTCTCTTCGCCTATTGTTCATGTTGATGTTAATGTTTTTTTCACCATTGTTTCTTGTAAACCGATATGATATGATTGGTATCATGAATGTTGGTATAAAAAAGCCCTAAATAAATAAATAATAAATAAGTTATTCAACACAATAACATTACTGGGTACATGGCTAGACATAGTTTAATGGGAAGAGCCAACATGAATTTAGTAAAGGGAAGTCTTGTCTTACCAATCTATTAGAATTTTTTGAAGGTATAAATAAACATGTGGATAAAATCAAGCCAGTCAATATAGGGTATCTGGATTTTCAGAAGGCATTTGGTAAAGTCTCTCATGAAATACTCCATACGACATTTAAATAGTCATGGAATAGGTGCCCGTGTCTTTTTGAGAATGATAACTAATTAAAAGATAAGAAACAGAGTTGGACTAAAAGCTCAATTTTCCCAAATAGGGAGAGGTGAAGTGTGGAATGCCCCAGGGATGAGTACTAGAACCATTCGTATTTAGCCCACTTTTTAAATGATCTGGAAAAGGGAGCTATGTGTGAGATGAAAGTTGCAGATGACACAAACTTATTCAAAGTATTTAAAACACAAATGGATTGTGAGGAATTGTAGGAGGACCTTGTGAGACTGGGGAACTGGGTGTTGCGGTTCTGGCGCAAGCACCGAGGCCAGGCCCTTACCTCTGGGCTCCCGGACCTGCTCCCACTTCCAGAGGCCTGGTTTGCGGCCTGTTTGGTGGCGTCCCCGTTGGGGCTGCGCCGCTGCGAGGCCTCTCATGGATGCCCGGCTCCTAGGCGCGCGTGTGCGCCACTTGGGCGCTCTTCTAGGCCGTTTCCCGCCAGTGCTGACTCCACCCAATTCCTGACGTCAGACGCCGCAGCCTTGATAAGCTGGCCGCGGCCATCCAGTCTTTGCCTTGCAATGGGTTAGCCTTCTGGTTTCCTGTTGCGCTGTGCCCCAGAGTGACTCGCTTTGCTTCGTCGCTCCGTTCCTGCTACAGTACCTGCTTGGTTCCTGCTAGAGATGTGAATCGTGTGATCGATCGTCTTAACGATCGATTTCGGCTGGGAGGGGGAGGGAATCGGATCGTCGCCGTTTGGGTTTTTTAAATATCGTGAAAATCGTGAAAATCGTGTAAATCGAAAACCGGCACACTAAAACATCCCTAAAACCCACCCCGACCCTTTAAAATAAATCCCCCACCCTCCCGAACCCCCCCCCCAAATGCCTTAAATTACCTGGGGTCCAGTGGGGGGGAGGGCGGGAAAACCGGCACACTAAAACAACCATAAAACCCACCCCGACCCTTTAAAATAAATCCCCCACCCTCCCGAACCCCCCCAAATGCCTTAAATTACCTGGGGTCCAGAGGAAGGGTCCCGGTGTGATCTTTTACTCTCAGACCTCCGGTGCTTGTAGAAATGGCACCGGCGCTACCTTTGCCTTGTCATATGACAGGTCAAAGGTAGCGCCGGCGCCATTTTGTTTTTTGTCCCCCGAGGTCAGGAGCGTAGGAGATCGCTCCCGGACCCCCGCTGGACCCCCAGGAACTTTTGGCCAGCATGGGGGGGGCCTCCTGACCCCCACAAGACTTGCCAAAAGTCCAGCGGGGGTCCGGGAACGACTTCCTGCATGCGAATCGTTTTTCCGTACGGAAAAACGATTCGCGGCAGGAGATCGCTCCCGGACCCCCGCTGGACCCCCAGGGACTTTTGGCCAGCTTGGGGGGGCCTCCTGACCCCCACAAGACTTGCCAAAATTCCAGCGGGGGTCCGGAACGACCTCCTGCAGTTGATTCGTGTTGTCTACGGCCGGCGCCATTTTGCGCCGCCATTTTGCGCAAAATGGCGCCGGCTGTAGACAACACGATTTGACTGCAGGAGGTCGTTCCGGACCCCCGCTGGACTTTTGGAAAGTCTTGTGGGGGTCAGGAATAAAACTGAAAATATCATAATGCCTCTATCGCTCCATGGTGAGACCGCACCTTGAATACTGTGTACAATTCTGGTCGCCGCATCTCAAAAAAGATATAATTGCGATGGAGAAGGTACAGAGAAGGGCTACCAAAATGATAAGGGGAACAGCTCCCCTATGAGGAAAGACTAAGGACCCTTCAGCTTGGAGAAGATACGGCTGAGGGGGGATATGATAGAGGTGTTTAAAATCATGAGAGGTCTAGAACGGGTAGATGTGAATTGCTTATTTACTCTTTCGGATAATAGAAAGACTAGGGGGCACTCCATGAAGTTAGCATGTGGCACATTTAAAACTAATCGGAGAAAGTTCTTTTTTACTCAATGCACAATTAAACTCTGGAATTTGTTGCCAGAGGATGTGGTTAGTACAGTTAGTATAACTGTGTTTAAAAAAGGATTGGATAAGTTCTTGGAGGAGAAGTCCATTACCTGCTATTAATTAAGTTGACTTAGAAAATAGCCACTGCTATTACTAGCAGTGGTAACATGGAATAGACTTTGTTTTTGGGTACTTGCCAGGTTCTTATGGCCTGGATTGGCCACTGTTGGAAACAAGATGCTGGGCTTGATGGACCCTTGGTCTGACCCAGTATGGCATGTTCTTATGTTCTTATAGGGAGTCGCCACAGAGGTAAGGTGGGCGGGGTGATGACGTCGGGCAGCGACAGTCAAAACAAGGGGTACCAGGAGTGGCAAGAAGAGTGCTTTAATAGAGGCACAAAGCAGCAGTGAGAGTGTCAAAAACACACCACAGCTTCAAAAGAGAGCACCGATAACAGATGCATGAACCCTCGAAGGCAGCATGACCTGCAAAGCAGCAAGACAAATGGCATCGACATCCTACAGCACAATGAAGGAGGAACATAGCAAACAGAAATACTAGCACCAACACACTGAGCAACCATGATAGTGGCCAGAACACCTCAAGGAGTTGAGTGAGTCATATGGTGTATGGCAACAAGGCACAGAGGGAGAGGGTAGATACAGGCTGGCTACACCCAGGGAGAGTTCCCTTTCCTTTGTGTTGTGTTTCCGTTGGCATCTAGTGAGCTCTCGCTAGTTTTTTAAAATCTGGTAGAGTTATCAGATATACAAAAGAGAATTTTCAAGGCAGAGGCTGAGGAGGTTACCATGTAAACAGCGGTTCAACATGGGTCAGAGGGTAGATACAGGCTCGCTACACCCGGGGAGAGTTCCCTTTCCTTTGAGCTGGGAAGGGCTCCCCGGAATGGGTTGGCCCCTAGAGTGGAGCACGAGCCTTCAAAGCATGGCGACCTGGAGCAGGGTCTCACTGTGAGCATTGTCTCACCGTGTTGTGTTTGCCACAGTCTAAGTATCTTGATCTTTTCTTGTTCTAAACATGGGTCAACAGGTGGTAAGAGATAGGCTGCAACAACGGGGAGAGTTCCCGTTCCTTTGAGCAGGAAGGGGCTCCCTGGAATGGGTTGGCCCATAGAGTGTATAATGGTACAAATTGTTAGGATTTAAGCATTTGCAAACAGATCATGACTTCATAAGCAAGACAGAGGAAGTTCTATTCTCTGCCCTGAAACTAAAGAAAACTGTTTTATTTAAGGATTCATGCTGTGAAGGATTACTAGTTTGAATTGCCAGAGACTGATGTTTCCCTTTGCAATGAGGGTTCAGCCGTTAGGACTGGACATAAGGCCTTGACGAACAGGCACAGCAATCGAGGTCAACTCTTATAGAGACATAAGGCCTGGATGGACAGTCACAGCAATCGAGGACAGTCAATCCCACCTAGGGACATAAGGCCTGGACGGAAAGGCACAGCAATACAGGACAGAGTCAATCCCACCTAGGGACATAAGGCCTGGACAGACAGGCACAGCAGTCGAGGACAGAGGTCAAGCCCACCTAGGGACATAAGGCCTGGACAGACAGGCACAGCAATCGAGGTCAAACCCTTGTAGGGACATAAGGCCTAGATGGATAGGCAAAGCAATCGAGGTCAAACCCTTGTAGGTTCATAAGGCCTGGACAGAAAGGCACAGCAATCGAGGACAGAGTCAATCCCACCTAGGGACATAAGGCTTGGACGAACAGGCACAGCAGTTGAGGACAGAGGTGAATCCCACCTAGGGACATAAGGCCTGGACGGACAGGCACAGCAATACAGGACAGAGTCAATCCCACCTAGGGACATAAGGCCTTGATGGACAGGCACAGCAATACAGGACAGAGTC
The DNA here is from genome assembly GCF_901001135.1 of Rhinatrema bivittatum. Lineage (NCBI taxonomy): Eukaryota > Metazoa > Chordata > Amphibia > Gymnophiona > Rhinatrematidae > Rhinatrema > Rhinatrema bivittatum. The sequence goes on from NC_042633.1 coordinate 10,065,013, forward strand.
AATCCCTCCTAGGGACATAAGGCCTGGATGGACAGGCACAGCAATACATGAGAGAGTCAATCCCACCTAGGGACATAAGGTCTGGACAGATAGGCACAGCAATCGAGGACAGAGGTCAAGCCCACATAGGGAAATAAGGCCTGGACAAACAGGCACAGCAGTTGAGGACAGAGGTGAATCCCACCTAGGGACATAAGGCCTGGATGGATAGGCACAGCAATCGAGGTCAAACCCTTGTAGGGACATAAGGCCTAGATTGATAGGCACAGCAATCGAGGTCAAACCCTTGTAGGGACATAAGGCCTAGATGGATAGGCAAAGCAATCGAGGTCAAACCCTTGTAGGTTCATAAGGCCTGGACAGGAAGGCACAGCAGTTGAGGACAGAGGTGAATCCCACCTAGGGACATAAGGCCTGGACAGACAGGCACAGCAAAGAGGACAGAGTCAATCCCACCTAGGGCCATAAGGTCTGGATGGACAGGCACAGCAATACAGGACAGAGTCAATCCCACCTAGGGGCATAAGGTCTGGACAAACAGGCACAGCAGTTGAGGACAGAGGTGAATCCCACCTAGGGACATAAGGCCTGGATGAACAGGCACAGCAGTCGAAGACAGAGGTCAAACCCTTGTAGGGACATAAGGCCTGGACGAACAGGCAAAGCAGTCGAGGTCAAACTCTTATAGAGACATAAGGCCTGGATGGACAGGCACAGCAGTTGAGGACATAGGTGAATCCCACCTAGGGACATAAGGCCTGGACGAACAGGCACAGCAGTCGAGGACAGAGGTCAAACCCTTGTAGGAACATAAGGCCTGGACGAACAGGCAAAGCAATCGAGGTCAAACCTTTGTAGGGACATAAAGCCTGGATGGACAGGCACAGCAATCGAGGACAGCGTCAATCCCACCTAGGGGCATAAGGCCTGGATGGACAGGCACAGCAATACAGGACATAGTCAATCCCACCTATGGACATACCACCTGGACGGAGAGGCACAGCAGTCGAGGACAGAGGTGAATCCCACCTAGGGACATAAGGCCTGGACGAATAGGCACAGCAGTCAAAGACAGAGATGAATCCCACCTAGTGACGTAAGGCCTGGATGGACAGGCACAGCAATACAGGACAGAGTCAATCCCACCTAGGGACATAAGGCCTGGACAGACAGGCACAGCAATACAGGACAGTGTTATTCCCACCTAGAGCCATAAGGCCTGGATGGACAGGCACAGCAATCGAGGACAGAGTCAATCCCACCTAGGGACATAAGGCCTGGACAGACAGGCACAGCAATACAGGACAGAGTCAATCCCACCTAGGGACATAAGGCCTGGATGGACAGGCACAGCAATCGAGGATAGAGGTCAAGCCCACATAGGGAAATAAGGCCTGGACAAACAGGCACAGCAGTTGAGGACAGAGGTGAATCCCACCTAGGGACATAAGGCCTGGATGGACAGACACAGCAATCGAGGTCAAACCCTTGTAGGGACATAAGGCCTAGATGGATAGGCAAAGCAATCGAGGTCAAACCCTTGTAGGTTCATAAGGCCTGGACAGGAAGGCACAGCAGTCGAGGACAGAGGTGAATCCCACCTAGGGACATAAGGCCTGGACGAATAGCACAGCAGTCGAAGACAGAGATGAATCCCACCTAAGAACGTAAGGCCTGGATGGACAGGCACAGCAATACAGGACAGAGTCAATCCCACCTTGGGACATAAGGCCTGGACAGACAGGCACAGCAATACAGGACAGAGTTAATCCCACTTAGGGTCATAAATCCTAGACGGACAGGCACAGCAGTCAAGGACAGAGGTCAAACCCTTGTAGGGACATAAGGCCTGGACAGTAACGGACAGGCACAGCGATTGAGGTCAGGCCCTTGTAGGGACGTATGGCCTGGACAGTGGACGGTCAGGCACAGCGTTTCAGGTCAGGCCCTTGTAGGGACATACGGCCTGGACAGTGGACGGTCAGGCACAGCGTTTCAGGTCAGGCCCTTGTAGGGACATACGGCCTGGACAGTGGACGGTCAGGCACAGCGTTTCAGGTCAGGTACATGTGCTGCAGTGCTTATATTATCTGGCGCATAGGAGGCAGTTGGTGCTGCTGCAAGGCTTTCAATTGCTTTTATTCTTCTTGCTATTCACAGGGAAAATTTGGAAACCCAAGCAAAGGCAGGTTTACTTTCAAAAACTCTAGCATTTCCATCAACTCTGGTGCCAGCCTTGAGAGGTGAGGGCTCATGATATCCCCTTTCATTGAAAAGACACGTTCACTGGGCACATTGGTTGGTGGATATGACAGATATCACTGAGCCACTTTGGCTAGGTGTGGCTAGACAGTGGACTTGTGTGCTCAATATGCCAGCGGATCTGTCTGCATGTTTTCTGTCGGCTCTGAGAGATACCGAGTCACTGACAGCTGTGCTGGTGTCTCCTTTGCTTGGGTAGCCTGAGAGTCACTCATGCCAGCTGCTTTCTCTATCGCCCATCGCACAACAGATGAATCTTTATGGGCAACTTGCCTTTCGCGTTCTGAAGTGGAGGAGGAGAAGGAGGTACTATCTGTCGCTGACACAGTGCTGCTCCTGCTTGGGCTAGCAGCACAACTCTCTGAAGTGCCCGCTGTTTCCACCTCTGCTTCATGCCTAATCTGTCTCTGCCTATGGCGCTCCTGTTCACGGACTTTTGCTAACAGCAGGTCCTTCACCAATAAGAGACAATTGTACTGTAAGGTGAGTTTCCCTTTCACAAGAGCATCACAGACTGTGGCGAGCATGTATGTGTTCTGTTCTGTTAAAGGCCTTAATCTCTCTTCCACCTGCTGCTGCAGAATGTCCAGACAATGCAGCACCTCAACTGTCATTCCCTCTTCCTGTTTAAAGGCCTCCAAATGTTCATCCAGGAAATTAATTATAGTGATGATGTCAGCCAAGGTGGCACTTCTGGAACTCATCTCCTCCGTGACATCCTTGAAGGGCTGCAGGATTTTTACCAGCTGACTCATGACTAACTAATCATGATGCCCTAGGGGCTTCTGCACACCTATGTCCATTGTACCAGAAAGTTCATGAAGGGGTGTCTGCAGCTCCACTAACCTCTCCAGCATCCTAAAGGTGGAATTCCACCGGGTGGCAATGTCTTGAATGAGATGCTTGTGAGGCATCTCCAAATCAGTCTGCTTTTGTCGGAGAACCTGCCCCGCCTTCACACTTCTGTGGAAGTGTGCTGCTATGTTCCTGCACTTCTGTATTAACCTATGCAGGTATTCATTCTCTTTGTCATTGGAATCCAACCCCAGAGCTGACTTCACTACCAGGTGCAGAGTGTGTGCAAAACATCAGATGTTCTTGAAGTGCCCGTTGTTTATTGCTTTAACCATGTTTGCACCATTGTATGTGACAAAGAACCCTGCCTGAGGATTCCTGTCTTGCTGGTGTAGTTGTCAGCCCTCCAGCATCTGTCTGATGCATGCTAGAATATTGGCTGTGGTATGGGCCTGGTCCATCAGGTGGGTGTGCAGTAAAGCCCAACTCCGCCCTGATACTTCTTCAGTAATAGAGTTGCTGCCTGCCCCTGCCTCAGCCAGGTCCTACCAGTGTGCTGTCAGGGAGAGGTAAGAGTGTGCTGCATTCATGGCAGTCCAGATATCGCAGGTGAAATGCACTCTCCCCTCTGCCTTAGCTAGCAGCGCTTGCATGTGACTGCGACACTGCTTGTACAGGCTGGGGATGACCTTTCTGCTGAATGTGGTTCTGGAGGGGACTTTGTAATTTGGAACTACGACCTTCAGAAAGCACTTGAAACCCACATTCTCCACTAACTGCAAGGGCTGGTCATCAAGGGCAATCATTTCCCCAATGCTCCTGGTTACACATTTTGAGGCTGCCTACCTCCTACCCCAGGATAGTGTTACCGCATTCCACCCCATTCCACCCCATTTCGCTTCCGCCACATGTCAGGGGGTTGCTGGCCTGCCACCTGACTGCTAGAAGGGGATGAGGGCGTGGGCTGACTCTGCTGCTTTTGAACCACTTTACGCTGCTTGGAAGGGGTCCCCTGACTGGTACTGCCACCATCCCCAGCTGGCAGTACTCTTTTTGGGTGTTGCCTCTTCATATGATGCGTCATGCCAAAATTAGATAGATGTCCCATTTGCTTGCCTCTGCTAATATCCCTGCCACAGTAATTACACCAAGCAAAACGCGGGTCATCCGTCACTTTAAAGTGGCTCTAGATCGCAGATGTTTTCCGTGATTCTCCCTTCTCTAAAGCCTTGGGAGTGGATGCTGGCACTGGAGCTAAAGTAGTGGGTGCACCCTGAGAAGCAATGCCAGGGGTCTCAGTCACCCTCTGTGCATGCACTCACTGCTCTTCCTCCTCGTTCTCATCAGTTTCATCTCTCCCCTGCTGCAGTGAAGTGGAGGCTAAGACAGGACTAACTGATCCTCCTAAAGCTTCATCTGCTATTACTTCTTCCGTTTCTGATTAGAATCCCACACAAGATGATTCTTCATCTGAATCAGAAGCAAACAGTGACTGCGCTACATTGTCAACACTAAGTGTTAGTCAAGACTTCTGTCCCCCTGCTGCTTTTGGGTGTCGACATTTTGTCTGGCATGACTCAGCCTCCCCTTCCCTCACCTCCAAAATTACAGGGTCAAAAACAGGTGGTGGTGGTGGCGATGGCAATGCATCATGGTCAGATTTCATTTTTTTCTGGATGGAACTGCTTGCCCCTCTAAAGAGATTAGATTGTGACAGGTCCCTTTTTAACTTTAATGGGGGAGTGGCACTAGTGCCTTTTGAAATGCCTCCTCTGCCAGTCCCAATCACTCGACTACATCTAGCATTCCCTAACATTATGGATTTAATGTCACTGCCTAGGGCCTACTGGCTGCCCACTGTCACAGTGCCTTGCTATGCACTAATGTAACGAGTGTGGTGTGCACACACACACAGCTTGCATGTAAGCATGAAAGAGGCAGACTGGGGATTTCACTGCACAGACTGTCCCAATAATAAAATTCAGTCTGTTAAACTGCCCACTAGGGATGTGAATCGTGTCCTCGATCGTCTTAACGATCGATTTCGGCTGGGAGGGGGAGGGAATCGTATTGTTGCCGTTTGGGGGGGTAAAATATCGTGAAAAATCGTGAAAAATCGTGAAAAATCGAAAAAACGTAAAATCGCAAAACCGGCACATTAAAACCCCCTAAAACCCACCCCCAACCCTTTAAATTAAATCTCCCACCCTCCCGAACCCCCCCCCCAAATGACTTAAATGACCTGCGGGTCCAGCGGCGGTCCGGAACGGCAGCGGTCCGGAACGGGCTCCTGCTACTGAATCTTGTTGTCTTCAGCCGGCGCCATTTTCCAAAATGGCGCCGAAAAATGGCGGCGGCCATAGACGAACACGATTGGACGGCAGGAGGTCCTTCCGGACCCCCGCTGGACTTTTGGCAAGTCTTGTGGGGGTCAGAAGGCCCCCCCCAAGCTGGCCAAAAGTTCCTGGAGGTCCAGCGGGGGTCAGGGAGCGATTTCCCGCCGCGAATCGTTTTCGTACGGAAAATGGCGCCGGCAGGAGATCGACTGCAGGAGGTCGTTCAGCGAGGCGCCGGAACCCTCGCTGAACGACCTCCTGCAGTCGATCTCCTGCCGGCGCCATTTTCCGTACGAAAACGATTCGCGGCGGGAAATCGCTCCCTGACCCCCGCTGGACCTCCAGGAACTTTTGGCCAGCTTGGGGGGGGCCTCCTGACCCCCACAAGACTTGCCAAAAGTCCAGCGGGGGTCCGGAAGGACCTCCTGCCGTCCAATCGTGTTCGTCTATGGCCGCCGCCATTTTTCGGCGCCATTTTGGAAAATGGCGCCGGCTGAAGACAACAAGATTCAGTAGCAGGAGCCCGTTCCGGACCGCTGCTGTTCCGGACCGCCGCTGGACCCGCAGGTTATTTAAGTCATGGGGGGGGGGGGTTCGGGGGGGGGGGGGATTTAATTTAAAGCGTCGGGGGTGGGTTTTAGGGGGTTTTAGTGTGCCGGCTCACGATTCTAACGATTTATAACGATAAATCGTTAGAATCTCTATTGTATTGTGTTCCATAACGGTTTAAGACGATATTAAAATTATCGGACGATAATTTTAATCGTCCTAAAACGATTCACATCCCTACTGCCCACTGCCCACTTTCACAGTGCCTTGCTATGCACTAATGTAAAGTGTGTGGTGTGCACACACACGCAGCTTGCGTGTGAGCACAAAAGAGGCAGACTGGGGATTTCACTACACAGACTGTCCCAATAATAAAGTTCAGTCTGTTAAACTGCCCACTGCCCACTTTCACAGTGCCTTGCTATGCACTAATGTAACGTGTGTGGTGTGCACACACACGCAGCTTGTATGTGAGCACAAAAGAGGCAGACTGGGGATTTCACTGCACAGACTGTCCCAATAATAATGTTCAGTCTGCTAAACTGCCAGCCCACTGAAGCCCAGTGCACAGAGAGACTGAGTTGAATTAAACAAACTCGGTTTAAAAAAGCTGGAATTGTTGGCACAGCAGGAAAATCGATGAAATATATTTTCCAATGGAAATTCTAGCAAACTAGCTAAAAATGGAATATATCTCTCCCAGCCACAACACCCATGCTTGCAGCCTAGCCCAGAGGGTGAATTAAACAAAATGGCACTGCTAGCAGCTTCTCTCCCTGGCACAGAGAGATCAACTCAGATCACCTAAATAAACTGCTGAAAAAACAAATAGGGCTATTTTGCACTGCAGCAAAATAAAAAAATATCTTTTCGTCTTAAGTAACTAGCCTAGCTAGCAATTGAACAGAGATTTCTGAACTCAGATTGGCTCAGAGTGCAGCCACCTTCCACAGAGACCACCTCCCCAGACCTCCCCTGCAAAGAAAGTGCATGGCGCACCGCGTGCTTAAGTATATATAGTGCTGGGTCATCAGGAAAATCGTCACCGAGCACTGAATGACAGCGCGATTGGCTGCATTCAGTGCATTTCACAAAATGTTATCGCTGATATGCTGCATTCTGGTATCCGTGCCAACCTGTCCGACCCACTCTGACAGGGCTGTGAGGTCACTGATGACTCAAAAGAAAGGGCTGGTGTTTAGTTCTGGATACCCCCAAATGGCGTCCTCCGATTGCAAATGATGGCGAAGAAAAGTGTGCGCGCCGTGTGCTGTGCAATGGATGAAATGGATGATACATTATATTCGTGGGGAGTCGCGATATGTTTCGCTTCCCCACAAATATAATGAATAGGGACATATATGTTGTTGATTACCAATACGTCGAAAACGAATGCACACCCCTGTTTGGTCTGATGCAGCATGGCACTTCTTATGATCTAGAGGACATTCCTTGAAACTAAGAAGTAGCAGGTTTAAATCGAAGTTTAAAAAGTATTTATTTTAGTCAATGAACATTTAAGGTATGGAATTTGTTACCAGAGAATGTGATCAAGGCTAATAGTATTGCTAAATTTAAAAATGGTCTGCACACATTTCTAGTGGACAGGTCCATAGACTTGGGTGTCTCTACTTCATGCCTCTAGGATTGAGGTAAGGGAATGGCGTTTTCTATTAGGAATTGTTGGGTTTTTCCAGGTGACCTGGACTGGCCACTGTTGAAGGCAGGATGCTGTGTTTGATGGCTCATTGGTCTGCCTCTTCATGGCATGTCTTATATTCTTATGAATAAGGGAGTAGAAATATAGAGAGGTAACCTTAAGAACCGCACATTGATGCTGTCATGTAATTATATAGAAAAGCATGGAAATAAATAATCTGTCACTTACGTGTTGCAAGGCTGGATGCTGGGAGCCTCAGTGAAGGGAATCGGGGGATAGGTTTTAGAGCTGTGAACAGGGAAGACCCCCCCTATAATGATGTCCCCCTGCTTTATGTATCCTGTCACATTCACACTGCTTGGCTGAGAGTTGACTTTGGTAGTATTATAAACAGGGATGGACAGTATCAGGAAATAAGTCAGTGTTGTTAGCATAATTTCCTGATTGAGCTGTGCCGGTCTCATCGTATCTTTCCTTAAGCTTTTGCCTAGGTGGAGCAGGAAAAAAACCCTTGTTATCATATATAAACGTGTACAGGTTATGACTAGAGTTAGGGTGAGAGTGAAGTTTAGGGCCATACTCAGGATTAGGGTTGAGGGTGGATATTGGGATACAGTTTGGGAGAGGGTTATGGATATAGTTAGGATTAGAGTGAAGGTTAGGGACACCGGGTTAGGTTTAACTTTAGATTTTCAGATAAAGTTAGAGAGAGGATTATGGATATGTTTAGGGTTAGAGTAAAGGTTAGGTTCAAGGTTAAGCGTTAGGGTTAGGTTTTGTGATAGGGCTAGGATTAATGATAAGGTTGGTCATAGTTACTCTAAAGAGTTCCATCACTAACCTTTTTATAAAGGTTTTCTGCCAAAGATTAAAACAAAGAAGTGACATTTCTTAAAAATCACATACAAAGTCTAATAAATGAACTAACTCTATTCCCAAAACTGCTTTTTAGAAAACAATCATCAGTATTGGAAAGACAAAGATCAATGCCATTTACACGGGTAAAGGTAAATAACCCAGGTAAACCAACCTTCTGAAATTGCCTCCTCTCATCCCAGCTACAGGTACATGTGTTCTTCAACAAGCAACATTTAGGGAGGAGTTCCCTGAGGTTTGTTTTGGGCAGGATCAGGAAATAATTCACAAAAAAGCAGTGCAGATGTCCCCAGGTCCTTTATTTCAGGTGAAAGCACACGCATGTCCTTCCTCATTGAGAGTCAATGTAAAGTCTGCAGGTAAAAAATGTCCATGGACTTTGTTCTAAGGTGGACAATTTTAAAATTGCCTTCTACCCTAACCCCCTTCCCACAAGAGGGGGATCTTGAAAGGGATTGGCCCCTGGGTGAATCCTGCAGATGAAGCCTGCCCTCCCTTCACAGCACACAAACGTTTACCAATGGGTGAAGGTTGAGCTTGGGAGCAGGGTTAAGGCAGGAGTTAAGGAGTTCAAAATTCAGTGAACACTTTGTACCTGTGGGAAAGAGAACTTGCAGGTCCATGGGTGCAATTTACCGATGTTCTTGCAAGCTACCTGGGCAGATTAAAAACTGCCCACGTTTTAAAAAAAAATACTGTGTTCTATATGACATTCAGATCATTTTCCACCTCCCCCCTTTTTCTGTTGGGTGCTGACTCTGTTTTGATGGGAGCATTGTGCCGGTCCTGGAGGAAGCTGGATTCCTTGCAGGCTCAACATACAAATCATTCAAAGGGGCTGTTGAAGGTGAGTCTTGGAGAGCATGGTAATCCCTTCTTTGATGTCTATCTGAAGAGGTCCAGATGTACAATGAGGTTTGGGGGAATTTGATTAAAGAGAATCACACAAAGTGCAGCAGAAAGGGGGGAGCAGGCAGGGGGAGAAGGCAGAGGCAATAACCAGAGATAGAGGAACTGGTGGGGAAGAGGTGGGGAAAGGGCAAAGCAAGGGCAAGAAATAGAAATACAGGAACTGCTTGTGAGCGAGAGAGGGGCAGGGAGGGTGGAAAGCATTAGCAGTGCCTGCCAAAAGCTGATTCAATGAGAAAATGTCAGACTGATATGAAACCTCTGGAGAAGAAACATTTTCTCCCCATCCCCTGCAAGAATAAGGCCCTGATTTAAGTGTTTGGCAAAAGAGATACATAAAAAAAAACAAAAAACTAGGCTACCACACAGTTGGCTTCACACAAGTTTGAAGTAACACGAGATTTGCCCCCAGAGTTAATTGTCTGCTCCATTTAGAAAGGGATAAATAAAATCCACAGAGAAATAGTGCCAGGAAAAAAGGGCGAGATTCCGAGAAACATTTGCTGTATTTTTACATCCCAGCCATCCGAGGAGCAATAGCCCTCACTTGTTAGTGTGCACACATGTTCGCTGGCTTGGGTGGATTTTGTTTTCTCTTCCAAATCTTCAAACTTGTGCAAACCCAAATGAATCGTGGCCTTTTTCCTGCAACATTTTTGCCAAAATCTGGCCCCGTGGTTTTCTGCTCTGTGGTGCCCTTCAGATTTGTGACAGCGTCTCAAATGTCTCTCTTCAAAAAAATAAGATTTGAAAAGCATACGTACTTCTGGTTTGGGTCCTTCGAAGCGAAGCTGGAGCTTTTACACACAGGGTCTGATGCTGGTGCTGCTGATTCCTGTCTTATATTTTTTCAAATATTCCCTCATTGCATGGACCAATTTCCTGATGGAATAATTGCTAATTGTTTTGTGATTTTCACAAGCCACAGAGGAGGATGCGATTGATAAACAAAGGAATGAACTTTGAAATGAGCAGATTTGGGGGAAATTATTTTTATTACTGTACCACACAGGATAGATGCTACATAAGAATTGCTATTTCCCCAGGCTGTAATTATGCATGTAACATTAAAAGAGACCTGCCTTTTCCTCAGGCTGGGATCAACGTGTAAAGTAGACCTGGCTGTTTCCTCAGTCTGGAATGAAATGGGAAGCGTATATCAGGAGCAACAGATGAGTGTGATAAATGTCTTTATTTCCTGCCATTATTCAGTACTTCATGTTAGGGGCAGGGCCTAAGGTGATACCATAGAATAGGGTAGGGTGCAAGAGGGTGGGCTAAGAAGGCCCTTATCTGCTGAAAACTATTGTGTCATGTAATGTTATCAACACCATTACTGTGATATCATTAATAAGATTCATTCTACCTCATTCCTATAGAGGGTGGACTGTGTTTTCCCTACATGCACTGCAAAAGGAAGCTGACGGGGCCCTGCCCTAATGGTTGCTGAGGAGACAGGCCATGAGTGTTGCCATCATAAGGCCCATCACTTGGGTCTGTTTTTTGAAATAAGGAGTGGAGGCAGAGGTGGATAGGGAGGGAGCCATCCTAAACCACCCTAATCTGACAGGGCATCATTTTTGAAACATTGAATCCAGGGGAAGATTGTAGGGTGTAATAGAAGCTGGGTGTGTGAGCCCTTAGTGCTGCAGAGTAGTTGATGCAGCTTCAAGGGTAAACGCCTGAAGCCTACTTCAGTAGCTGGTGAACAGACTCAAAGACAGCCAGGATGGAGCTTCACCTATACCAGCTGTCTCTCCCTTAGGTTGAGTTCTTGAGTTCTGGTGACTGGCAGGACTTAGGTAGGGTGCTAGGACAGTGTACAAGCAAGAGTCTAAGATACACCAGAGTCATAGTATACAGCAGGCTTATGAGAGTCAGAGGAAAGCCAAGGTTGGGACAGGCAGTGGGCAAAAATAGGTCCAGGCAAGAGGTTAAGATTCAGGTGGCAGACAATCGTGGTCGGGTCCAGGCAGGAGGTTAAGATTCAGGCAGCAGATAAATGTCGTCAGGTCAAGATCCGGAGTGGCAAGCTGAGGGTGGATGTGGACACACAGAGGACACTGGATGAGACAAGAAGGAGAACAAGTTGGACGGATTGGGCTGGAAGGCAAAGCTGGATGAGGCTGGATTGAAAGGTGAAGGTGGATGAGGCTGGACTGGAAGACAAGGCAAGATAAAGTTGAGAACACAGGAACACTCTAGCAATATACTCTGCTAAGCAGGAGACCATTTGCTGAGGCAAGGAAGGGATGTCACGCAAACCTTAATATAGGGCAGGGACTGTTATGTCATCAATGGGCGCTGCAACCATTTCCCGTCTTGGGCCATTTAAATAGAGTGATGTCAGGTGTGCATGTGCCTATAGAGGGAGCCAGGATGTGAACTCATGGCAGCGTGAAGGGCTGCACGCGGCGGCAAGTCCAGCATCCTGTCTCCAACAGTGGCCAATCCAGGCCATAAGAACCTGGCAAGTTCCCAAAAACTAAGTCTATTCCATGTTACTGTTGCTAGTAATAGCAGTGATTATTTTCTAAGTCAACTTAATTAATAGCAGGTAATGGACTTCTCCTCCAAGAACTTATCCAATCCTTTTTTAAACACAGCTACACTAACTGCACTAACCACATCCCCTGGCAACAAATTCCAGAGTTTAATTGTGCGTTGAGTGAAAAAGAACTTTCTCCGATTAGTTTTAAATGTGCCCCATGCTAACTTCATGGAGTGCCCCCTAGTCCTTCTATTATCCGAAAGAGTAAGTAACCGATTCACATCTACTCGTTCTAGACCTCTCATGATCTTAAAGACCTCTATCATATCCCCCCTCTGCCGTCTCTTCTCCAAGCTGAAAAGTCCTAACCTCTTCAGCCTTTCCTCATAGGGGAGCTGTTCCATCCCCTTTATCATTTTGGTTGCCCTTTTCTGTACCTTCTCCATCACAACTATATCTTTTTTGAGATGTGGCGACCAGAATTGTACATAGTATTCCAGGTGCAGTCTCACCATGGAGCGATACAGAGCCATTATAACATTTTCTGTTTTATTCACCATTCCCTTTCAAATAATTCCCAACATTCTGTTTGCTTTTTTGACTGCCGCAGCACACTGCACCGACGATTTCAATGTGTTATCTACTATGACACCTAGTTCTCTTTCTTACGTGGTAGCTCCTAATATGGAACCTAACATTGTGTATCTATAGCATGGGTTATTTTTCCCTATATGCATTACCTGGCACGTATCCACATTAAATTTCATCTACCATTTGGATGCCCAATTTTCCAGTCTCACAAGTTCTTCCTGCAATTTATCACAATCCGCTTGTGATTTAACTACTCTGAATAATTTTGTATCATCTGCAAATCTGATTACCTCACTCATCGTATTTCTTTCCAGATCATTTATAAATATATTGAAAAGTAAGGGTCCCAATACAGATCCCTGAGGCACTCCACTGTCTACTCCCTTCCACTGAGAAAATTGTCCATTTAATCCTACTCTCTGTTTCCTGTCTTTTAGCCAGTTTGTAATACACGAAAGGACATCGCCTCCTATCCCATGACTTTTTAGTTTTCGTAGAAGCCTCTCATAAGGGACTTTGTCAAACGCCTTCTGAAAATCCAAATACACTACATCTACCGGTTCACCTTTATCCACATGTTTATTAACCCCTTCAAAAAAGTGAAGCAGATTTGTGAGACAAGACTTGCCCTGGGTAAAGCCATGTTGACTTTGTTCCATTAAACCATGTCTTTCTATATGTTCTATGATTTTGATTGGGCATTCAAATGGCAAATGAAATATAATGTGGTCAAGTGCAATGTGATGCATATAGCTAAAAATAACCCATGCTGTAGTTACACAATGTTAGGTTCCATTTTAGGAGTAACTACCCAGGAAAAATATCTGGGCATCATAGTTGATATTACATTGAAATTATTGGCTCAGGGTGCTGTGGCGATCAAAAAAGCAAACAGAATGTTAGGAATTATTAGGAAGGGAATGTCATAATGCCTCTGTGTCACTCAATGGTTAGACCACACCTTCAATACTGTGTGCAATTCTGGTCGCTGCCTCTCAAAAAAATATAGTTGCAATGGAAAAAGTATCGAGAAGGGCTATCAAAATGATAAAGTACATGGAATGTCTCACCTATGAGGTAAGGGCTGTTCAGCTTGGAGAAGAGATGGCTGAGAGGGAAATATGGTAGAGGTCTACAAAATCATGAAAGGACTTAAATGGGTAAATGTGAAAAGGTTATTTACTCTTTCGGGTAATTCAAGGACTAGGGGGCACTTCATGAAGTTAAAAAAGTAGCACATTTAAAACAAATTAGAGAAAATTCTTTTTCACTCAATGCACAATTAAATTTGGAATTTGTTGCCAGAGGATGTGGTTAAGGTAGCTAGTATAGCTGGGTTTAAGAAAGGTTTGGATAAGTTCCTGGAGGAGAAGTCCAAAAACTATTAATCAATAGGGATTAGCCACTGCTTGTTGCCGGCATTAGTAGCATGGGATCTGTTCAATGTTTGGGTATTTGCCAGGTACTTGTGACTTGGATTGGCCGCTGTTGGAAACAGGATACCTGGCTTGTTGGATCCTTGGTCTGACCTAGTATGGCATCTCTTATGTTCTTATGACCAAATTACTCCTAGTTCCTTTTAACTGCCTAGATTCATTTAGAGAAATTCTAAAATTGGCAAAACATATCCTTTCATCAATTACACCTGAAGCAGGGAGAAAAAGAACTAGTAAGAAATTCATGAATGAGTTGTATTAGTTTCCTAGCCAATTGATTACAATTTCCTTTCCTTATATCAGTAGAGCAATGACCTGAAAAATCTGAAAAGCAGTGTGACAGTTTAGAACTAGGGAAAGAAACCTTGAGATTTCTTCAAAGCAAGAGTGCTGTTTCCCAGCTCAGCTCTGAGGCCTTAAAAAAACCTATAAAAACAGTAAAAAAAAAAAAAATAGGAAGGACAATTGACATATATGAGAGAGTGTGTGTATGATGTAAATGAGAAATTTGTTACATTTCCAATCAAGGTACGAGAGATAGCAATATAGATTACATTTAAAAACTAGCTCTGTGTGGGTTCTTTTTCACAGCTTTAATAGAATGTAAAATTAAATGAGATAATACATTTTACACACATTAGCCCATGTGCCATCTAATAGTCTCCTTTAAACAAAAGGAGATTTACACCTTTGTCACCAGAGAGGTAAATAACTCTTTTAGAGAAAATTCTACCACTCTGTTGACTTCCATTGAATAGGTTTGCCTATTGCTCAGGAAATTCAGAAGTGCTAAAAAGTAGTAACATAGAACTTTTCACTCCAACCTCAGTGTGTTTCAGATTACAGATTTAACAAGAGAGTCTATAGAGAAAACTGAGAGACAAAAAGATACAAAGTGCTAAAAGAAAATGCTGCAATCCCTTTACTGATTCTAATATGAGTAGTGATGTGAAAGGAAACGCTTTAAAACAGTTTACAGCAGAACTTCAGAATAAAAGTACCAAGACATAAAGAGGAAAGGAAAAAATGTGTTATTAGCAGTTTCACCTGTCCTCCAATCTAGAATAGGGATTCTTTAATTGAGAAAGAGAGAGAGACCATTTATAAGGATCTCCTATAAGTAAACTATTTATACCACTGTAAGAGGGGCCATTCTGAAAGGGTAAGGTTTTGGTGGTGGCCTAGGTTTTGAAGGACAGTTTTACAGGCAAAGTCAGAGGTACGGACAGCACAGTAGACATCAGTGAAGATTTTATGTGATTTGGAGTGATGAAAGGTACGCAAAGATGAGATCTGTATATTGTACAAATCTCATATTTCTGCATCAAGCTAGGTCATTGACCCCTGAAGCAACTTCTGGAAGAGCTGAATGACCTGAAATTCCATGATCGATCCTCAGGCAACTTATGCACCTTATTCTGCCCGAGGGACTTAATGATCTGCTCCAGGTCTTCTCCAAAGAGCAACTTCCCTTTAAAAGGTAGAGATCCTAGCTGCTGCTTGGATGAAGAATCCGCTGACCAATTGTGAAGCCAAAGGAGGCATTGAGCAGATACCACAGAGACCATTGATCTGGCCAAAACTCGGAGGAGGTCGTTTAGAGCATCTGCCCCATAAGCTATGACAGACTCCAAACGCTCCACCTGCTGCGCCTCCTCCGGAGGCAGCTCTTGCACACTGAATAGTTGTTGAAACCAGCGTAGTCCTGCACGCTGCATGAGAGAACTGCAGACAGCAGCCCTGACCCCCAGGGCAGACACCTCAAAAATCCACTTGAGGTAGACCTCGAGCTTCCGGTCTTGGAGATCCCGGAGAGCAGCTCCACCTGTGACCGGGATAGCCGTCCATTTAGTGACCGCCGTCACTGACGAGTCTATTTTGGGTACCTTGAGGAGCTCGAGGTACTCATCAGGGTGGAGATAGAGATTGTCCATAGCTCTGCCCACTCTGAGAGTGGAATCAGGGGTGTCCCATTCCCTGGACAACAACTGGAGAAGCATCTCGTGGAAAGCAAAAGTCCTTGCTGGTGGGCATAGCCCTGCCAGTACGGGATCCCCCTTCTTAGTGCAGTACTGGTTCCAGGGGTATCCTCCGGAGCATCGATATCTAATTCCCTAATGACATGGGGAATTAGAGAATCCAATACTTCCCTTTGGAAAAGGTGCAGGACCCTAGGGTCATCTCCCTTGACCTGTATGGGCGCCCCCTGATCATCCAAATTAGGATCAGGTAAGGTAGGCAGCAGAGGGTCCTGAAACACAGGAGCCGGAACACTAGGCTGTGGGGCCAGACGGACCCTGGAGGACCCCGGGGCAGTCCCAGACCCTGTGTTATTGCCAGGCAGCTCTAATCTAATCTGCTTGGGAGGTGATGGTCTGGGAACTGGCTCTTGCTACTGCCCCAGACGGGCTAGATAAGAGCTGTGGAGGAGAAGAACAAAATCCGTTGAAAATGGCCCGGGAGGAGGGGGGAGGGGACTCATGGGGAGGGGGTCAGGAGGAGCCCCCGATGAGGCCCCCAAGGCTGCAGAGAGATCCAGAGGGTCAATGGGAGTGAGAAGAGGCAGAGACGGTGAAAATCCGGGCTCTGAATCCCCAGCGGGCTGAGCTGGAGCAGCCGGTTCAGAAAACAAAATGGCCGCCGTTCCCGCACTAGATGGGAACGGGGCTGCCCCCCATCTCCCCCGGAGGCCAGCACGACTGCGAACGCGCTGCCGATCGAGTAGCTGGGCTCGAGGGACCCTCCCCATCAGGGAGGCACCTGGAGCAAAGGCCTTCTCTGGAGAGCCTCGACCCGGGCTCTCCGCAGGCACCACATCGCGAGAATCGCGGCTTGGGTGGAGGGAGGCAGGCTGTCTGGTAAAAACAGAAACACCCCCGAAGGCAGTCGAGAGCGGGAATAAACCTCCGCTCAAATACCAACGACTTGAAAAAACTCCCTCTGAAATCTCCTCCTGTTTGACTTCTTTTTTTTTTTTTAATGAGCAGAGGAATGTCGCCTCTCTGCTAGCGCTGCCCCGAGGCAAACAGCTTCTCAGGGCAGCGTGTCGATGGAAGAAGGGGAAGAGGTTGGACCACCAACTATCACCCCAGAAAGTGACCAAAAAACATTCAGACCTGAGAATAAAAACATACAGAACTTACCCTGAATAGCTAAAAACAAGACCAAAATAGGGAAACAGTTCTGCCTGCACGTCTGCTAGTGTCCCAGCACCGCAGGCACTGACTAACTTCTAGTGTTCTAAAACCAGAAATAAGAAAGGAGAGGACCGCAGGTTCTAAACCTGGCATCTGCTGGAGTCAGAGGAATACTGACGGGACGCAGAGGGTGCACCTGCTTATACAGGGGCTCCTTTCAAATTTCTCTCTGACTCCATCTGCTGGAAGGGGAACACTACCCACTGTCTGGACTGATCCGGGTACGTTCAGGGAATTTCAAAGATTTGATAAGAAAGATATTGAGGTTGATTTTAAAAGCCTTGCATGCGCAAAAATGACCACATAACAGCTTAAGTGGGGCACGCAGGAGCTATGCAAATTTTAAATAGCCAGGATGTACAGGTGGAAAAGAGGCAGGGCAAGGTTGCCGGGAACTCATTTCCTTAGTGGGCACATATGTACCACTTTCCTACTGCTACTCAGCAGGGAGAGAGAGAGAGAGCACCTCTTTATAAGGCTGAATCCGATACCCTATATATGGATCATTGTAAGGAGGCACTTTGATTTGGGGTGAGTTTTCGGGAGGTGGGTTAGGATTAGGGGTGGTGTTGTTACAGACACATTCAGAGGTATCCATTGTAAAATTGACATCATTAAAGAATTTTAGGCCTTATAAGTGATGAAAAGGATTTGATTTGTACAATGCAGCTAGCAGAGACTGCAGTGGGTAAATCAACTCCTCTGGTTAGAATTTTCATGGCTTATAAGGGATGTTTTCTTATATTTTGTGTGAGTCTGATGAATTTATTTTATTTTTTTAAAGTCCTGAATGAGGTGATCTGAGCCAGATGTGTTGCGCTTCCCGGCAGCGTACGCTCCACGGCCTGCTCACCTGTCTCAGCCGTCCACGAGCTCAGGCCTCACTGCTGCTGCCTGTCCCGGTCGTCCCCGTCGCCCTCCTCAGCACGCTCCGACTCCGGCGTCTTCGCAGGCCTCACAGCAGCGCTCCCGCCGGGGCTCCGCATCCTGCGTCTCCTCAGCTCCGTTCCTAGGCATATGCGCGGCCGACCTCCTGCCATTTAAAGGGCTGAGCATGGGAAACCCAGCCGAGTCGCTCCCTGATGACATCAAAACTCTGTAGTATATAAGGCAAGGGGAAAAGCCGACAGTCACTCAGCAGTGCATGGTTCGTAGAAATGTATCCTTGAAGGATACTAATGAAACAGGAGAGTTAGGGCATCCCAACAGAGAGGTTCCATTAAATGCAAACATAGTTCATATACCTATATGTAAAAAATCACCAAAGCTAATGATTTCTGAATTATTCCAAACAACTGAAAAGCAGGTTGTTAAAACAAGCAATAAACCACACTTTGAAATGTCTGTAAGCCAATGCCAGAAATCTAAGAAGTAAGATGGGAGAGTTGGAGTGTATAGCAGCAAATGATGAGATTGACATAATTGGCATCACAGAGACTTGGTGGAAGGAGGATAACCAATGGGACAGTGCTATATCAGGGTACAAATTATATTGCAATGATAGGGAGGATCAACTTGGTGGGGGTGTGGCACTTTATGTCTGGGAGGGTATAGAGTCCAACAGGATAAAGATCATACAAGAGACTAAATGCTCAGTAGAATCTATATGGGTAGAAATCCCATGTGTGTTGGGTAAGAGTATAGTGATAGGAGTATACTACCGTCCACCTGGACAAAATGGTCAGACAGATGATGAAATGCTAAGAGAAATCAGGGAAGCAAACCAATTTGGCAGTGCAATAATAATGGGATATTTAAATTACCAAACACCACACGGGCTGGAACTGCACTCTTAATCAGCAATCCAAAACACAATTACAGAAGAACTCGTGGGATCCAGAATTTATTAATAAATAAACAATATTAATAAATTCTGGATCCGACGAGTTCTTCTGCACTTGTTGTGTTTTGGAGATTTAAATTACCCCAATATTGACTGGGTAAATGTAACATCAGGACTTGCTAGAGACATAAAGTTCCTGGATGTAATAAATGATTGCTTCATGGAGCAATTGGTTCAGGAACCAACAAGAGAGGGAGGTATTTTAGATTTAATTCTTAGTGGTGTGGGAAATATGCGCTTGCCAGCAAGCCATTTCATCAGGGTTTAAACACTAACTTCCCTTCTCCCTGACCTTTGCCTGAATAAAAGCATCACTTGTGCTTAAGCCTCTCTGCCTAGGAAAGGATACCTGACTATCATGTATTTCTCTGGCTTGTGCTTGGCCCTGAATTCCTGGGGGAGGGGCAGGGTGTTCCCTAGTCAGAGGCAGGACAAAGTCAGGAGGTATAGATTTCAGCAGCCAATGAAATGATCCATACACCCCCCCTGAGCCAAGCCAATAGTGTGGTGATACGTCTGTTGCTATGTTTAAAGTAGCCAATCATGTAATGACACATCATCTGCCTTTGTATGAATGTACAATAAAGGAGGACTCTGAGGTGTGCTCAGGTCACTTTTTCCCTGCCTGCCATGAAAGCTGCCTGATGCGTATTCATTGCCTCCATATTCTACATCTGGTGATCCCGCGACGTGATGATAAACTCCATGCTCATTTTGGCTGGACATAGCTTAGGTACGTACCGTTCAACAGATTTGCAATCGTAAGTATTTTTAAAGTACTTTTTAGTATTTTTTAAGTATTTTTCAGCAAGTTTGTTCCCCACATTCGTGAGCATGAGAAGTGATTTATCTGTACAGCAAAGGCTACATGCCAGAGAGCTGCAGAAAATCATCAAGAATCATTATTTCATCACCAGAAGGAAAAAAGCACAAATCAGCCTGGGGGACTTAGAAAAATTAATAAGTGAAATAGCTTGCTGTTGTCCTTGGTATTCGGAGGCGGGAACTCTGAATATCCAGGACTGGATTTTAATAGGCAATAGTCTTCATATGGTCCCCAGAGCTCCCATAAAGCTATTATTAATTTGGCAAAAATGTACAGAGGTCATAGAACACATAGGAAAAAAAAGTTTCAAGACAGCATTTCCAAACCATGTGCTTTTAGAAGCAGGTAGGCTCAATCAGAATACCCTTCCCCCATCTTATGCTCAGTCTCCCTCAGAGACAGTAAATTCTTTGTATCAGCTCTCCATACCCACACCCAAGCCCATTCACACCTTCCCCACTTCTTTAGAAAAGCAGTCCTTGAGCACAATTGAACCACAACCTGGCCTGGGTGGGGCGATTAGCATTGAATTTCAGCAGAAACAGCAGAGAGAAAACCTTACAGAAAAAGAATTATTAGGACTTCAACCTGTGGCTTCCTCTGCGTCCACCTCAGAGAAAAGGCCCCAGGAAACTGAAAACACTGAGGTCAGAAAAACTAGCCTCCCTCCATCTTGCCTGCAAGCCCTTCCCCCACCAACCACCGACTCCCTGTACCCTCATTTGCCATTGCCTGAGACAGTCATTGACTCTGCATCACCAATTTGTCCAGGTAAATTACCATCTCAAACCGCTGCTCCCGGTAACAATTTATGAGCCGCGGTCAGCATGGGATTTCACCTAGAACATGGAAATCTCACAAGGGATGAATTATTGAAAGGGATTCAAGCCTCTCCTATTACAAAAGGGATTAAAGAACCAGGTGTGGCAGCAATAGAGTTGAGTGCCGCCCGGAGTGCCATGAGCAGTGGCTATGCCCCCAGGTATTCAAAGAAATCAGCGTATAAGACCTTGGGCCAGGCAGCTGCACTCCTGCGTTACAAGCAAAGAAAATATCAATATGAAAAAAATGATTTAATTATACACTTCAATGACCTATTGAAGACCAGATTAAACAGAGTAATTGAACAGACAGTACAGATTTAGAAAAAATGGTTTCTCTTGGTCTTCGATGTTCAGTTGCAGAGGGACTGCATGCTTAAGGAGTAGTTTCTCTTTGAATTCAATTACAGAAAATCTGCATGCTTTGAGAGTATTTTCCCCCACAAAGTGTATGCAGAGCCTTATGTTAAAACTGTACTGAAATTTGAACAATATACTGTGTAGACAGGCCTACCCCAACTCCTCTCAATCCTAATTTTGTCCTACGAACCACCTTAGCTCACGCTCAGCCTTTACACCACCTCCCTGTCCTCCCCCTCCCCTTCCCATCACCCCTCCTGCTTTCTTCCCTTGCACTCCTAGCCCCCTAATACCCCTCCCTCTCACCCCCTAGCAACCCCTCCCTCAAAGTACCCGTGCCTTACTGTACCCCTTTCACTCTACCCCTGCTTCCTTCCCTTGCACTCCTAGCCCCCCAATTCCCCTCCCTCTCACCCCCTAGTAACCCCTCCCTCAAAGTACCCATGCCTTACTGTACCCCTTTTTCATATGGTCCCCAGAGCTCCCATAAAGCTATTATTAATTTGGCAAAAATGTACAGAGGCCATAGAACACATAGGAAAAAAAAGTTTCAAGACAGCATTTCCAAACCATGTGCTTTTAGAAGCAGGTAGGCTCAATCAGAATACCCTTCCCCCATCTTATGCTCAGTCTCCCTCAGAGACAGCAAATTCTTTGTATCAGCTCTCCATACCCACACCCAAGCCCATTCACACCTTCCCCACTTCTTTAGAAAAGCAGTCCTTGAGCACAATTGAACCACAACCTGGCCTGGGTGGGGCGATTAGCATTGAATTTCAGCAGAAACAGCAGAGAGAAAACCTTACAGAAAAAGAATTATTAGGACTTCAACCTGTGGCTTCCTCTGCGTCCACCTCAGAGAAAAGGCCCCAGGAAACTGAAAACACTGAGGTCATAAAAACTAGCCTCCCTCCATCTTGCCTGCAAGCCCTTCCCCCACCAACCACCGACTCCCTGTACCCTCATTTGCCATTGCCTGAGACAGTCATTGACTCTGCATCACCAATTTGTCCAGGTAAATTACCATCTCAAACCGCTGCTCCCGGTAACAATTTATGTGCCGCGGTCAGCATGGGATTTCACCTAGAACATGGAAATCTCACAAGGGATGAATTATTGAAAGGGATTCAAGCCTCTCCTATTACAAAAGGGATTAAAGAACCAGGTGTGGCAGCAATAGAGTTGAGTGCCGCCTGGAGTGCCATGAGCAGTGGCTATGCCCCCAGGTATTCAAAGAAATCAGCGTATAAGACCTTGGGCCAGGCAGCTGCACTCCTGCGTTACAAGCAAAGAAAATATCAATATGAAAAAAATGATTTAATTAGACTCCTGCGTTACAAGCAAAGAAAAAATCACTATGAAAAAAATGATTTAATTATACACTTCAATGACCTATTGAAGACCAGATTAAACAGAGTAATTGAACAGACAGTACAGATTTGGAAAAAATGGTTTCTCTTGGTCTTCGATGTTCAGTTGCAGAGGGACTGCATGCTTAAGGAGTAGTTTCTCTTTGAATTCAATTACAGAAAATCTGCATACTTTGAGAGTATTTTCCCCCACAAAGTGTATGCAGAGCCTTATGTTAAAACTGTACTGAAATTTGAACAATATACTGTGTAGACAGGCCTACCCCAACTCCTCTCAATCCTAATTTTGTCCTACGAACCACCTTAGCTCACGCTCAGCCTTTACACCACCTCCCTGTCCTCCCCTCCCTTTCCCATCACCCCTCCTGCTTTCTTCCCTTGCACTCCTAGCCCCCCAATACCCCTCCCTCTCACCCCCTAGCAACCCCTCCCTCAAAGTACCCGTGCCTTACTGTACCCCTTTCACTCTACCCCTGCTTCCTTCCCTTGCACTCCTAGCCCCCCAATTCCCCTCCCTCTCACCCCCTAGTAACCCCTCCCTCAAAGTACCCATGCCTTACTGTACCCCTTTTTCACTTTACCCCACCCGCCCCTCTCCCCCTGCTCCCTCCCTACTCTCTCCCCCCCTCTAGCTTTTAACTATACATATGTGCACTTGCCTCCCCATACTGTAAATAAGCCCACACATGCCAACTTCTCAAGTGTACATGCCTCGTTTAATTTGTATATAAGTTCCTTTGCATACTTAACCCTAACTTGAATGCAAAAAGTTGTAATTCTGCTGTTGACTCTCTCTTCCTTTGTATTTTGTATATTACCCAGTTAGCCCCTCCCTTGTTCATTGTAATTTCCTTTCTCAGTTGACTGTAAACCGACATGATGTGTCCTACGAATGCCGGTATAAAAAAGTGTTAAAATAAAAATAAATAAAAATAAATGTGAAATGTTCACTTTTTGCAAAGTTAAATTGGCTCACATTTAAAATGACTCCATTTCTCTGAGATTTAAGTTTATAGCAATTGCTTGAATTGCCAGTGCACAGAACTTGTATTCTTATTGTAAGTTTCCCTATAGGAGAAAAATAGTATCTGTCTGCAAGAAATCAGCAAGTCCTTGCCAGCCATTGTCTCTGGATGATGCAATCTAAATTGTTAAACAATGCTATCTTTCAGTTCCTATTGACTGAAGGATTAATTCGTTGGGTGCAGTTCTTTTCTTTTGAGAAACACTGCTCCTCCCCCCCTTTACTGTCTTTCTGTTAACTCTTGCTTGCCACTCATGGGGGAGGGAGGGAGAACTTTTGAAAAAAAAAAAAAACTGGACTTATTCCTGCAGTTTCTCTCTCTAGTTTCTATATGTTATAACTCAGCATTCCTATACTAGCCCTTCCTCGTCTCACTCTCTTTCTGTTAATCTTTTAATACTTTCAAACTTTAGCGTGCAGCAGACAGAGCTGAGCGAACAGCGTGTTTAATTTCCTATTCTAATAATTATAAGAAGAAATTCTATTCTGATATTCCACATTGAAAGTAAGCTCAGAGTATTATTGATTGCAACCTGGAACAATTGTTGCAATCTATAAAGTAATGATGGGGTCTCCACTAGGAGGCGCTATGCTATTCTACCAGTTATATTATATTATTGTTTTAATAATTCTGTTGTATAATAGTTTTTATTTTTCAGATCTGCGGTCCTCCTGTATTAAGGAAACTTCAGTTTTATTTTCTTTTTCACAAATTTTTACAGAATTCTGAACCTTAAAATTTTTACTGACAGAGGTTGCTACATATAAAGCAATTCCTCCCAAGCCTTTTCTTGCAAATCCAAATTGATTTTATTAAATTGAATGATGGAATTGATTTATCCAAGGTTAAAAAAGTAAGAATCTCACTTTAATCATTACCTTAATAAATTTTTGCTGTATGCCAGTTTTTAATATTTTCCAGATTGACACTGCCATGAGGAGATGTGAAGATGAACAATTTGCAGCTTATTTTAACATTTTCAAACATTTTTCTAAACACCTTTTGACTTTTGATTTTTGATCCTTGATCTAATTTTGTTTTTGATACCTTTTTGATAATAATTTTAGCTTAAATTATGTGTTATCTGTTGTCTGTCGATGCCAAGAAGACTATGAATGAACATTTGCAGGATGAATGAATGTGTCAGTTTTGTGTAAATTAATATTTGCAGGATGAATGAATATGA
This sequence comes from Rhinatrema bivittatum, assembly GCF_901001135.1. Lineage (NCBI taxonomy): Eukaryota > Metazoa > Chordata > Amphibia > Gymnophiona > Rhinatrematidae > Rhinatrema > Rhinatrema bivittatum. Next base: position 10,089,546 of record NC_042633.1, read on the forward strand.
ATATGTGTCAGTCTTGTGTAACATATGTTTAATGTAATGTCCAATATACTTGTCATTTGTGATTCAGCTTACTACAAATTACTTTTCCTTTAAATGATTAATTTACATGTATACTATTATACTGAATGAAAATTGATCACTGCATAAAAACTTTCTTGATAATGGGGTTACTCTCTGTTCTGAAAACTAATAATGGCTCTGTTTACGGCAGCCATTCCTTTGCATGAATTTTGTCAATAATTGAACATTAAATACTTATTTGGCATCCCCTACAACACCACAGGGCAAGCCATTGTGGAGAGAGCCAATCTTACCCTTAAGACAGCTTCTTGACCAAACAAAAACAAAAAGGAGGGATTGCCCCTGGATTTTCCCCTAAACAGGACTGGCTGAACTGAACAAAGTATTGTTTACTTTAAATCATCTAAACATATCAAATTTAAGACCACAGCCATGAGTAATCATTATGGGACTAGGGTTAGTCACCCACAGCCATCAGTTTTGTATAGAATATTTAATGTCTGGTACGGTCCCGTTCCCTTAAAATGGGGAACGAGGATATGTTTCTCTGCTTGCTTCCACAGGTATCAAGCCGTGGAAAGATGGAAAGGGGTCTAGGTCTACAGGACCCGATCCCAAACTTCTCCCTGAGCCTCCACAGCCCTCAGAAGGACAGAGACCGGACTCCTTGCAAAAAGCAGCACCATATGACCTGGGGACAGATCAAGGCCCTATCCAACCAATCTGCACAACTCTTAGAACAGCAAGGCCATGAGAAAACTCCAGAGAACTTATTAGCCGCCTTTGCTTGCCTGAATGCCAACTCATTAACAATTGTGTTCTGCATCCTCCTCCTTTGCCTTATTTCTCCAGCTATGGCGATTTCAGAACAAGGACTCTGACAGGACAACATGTACATCCTCGATGCACAGAACTTTTCACACCTGTTGTATCGTACAGACTGTTGGATCTGTACACACATGCCAACCCAAGCCTGCGGAGAACTACTGATGCATGCTGTACCATTTAACTTTACAGTATGGACTAATTATCCTTTACAGTGATCAATTTTCATTCAGTATAATAGTATACATATAAATTAATTGGATAAGTTCTTGGAGGAGAAGTCCATTACCTGCTATTAAGTTCACTTAGAGAATAGCCACTGCCATTAGCAATGGTTACATGGAATAGACTTAGTTTTTGGGTACTTGCCAGGTTCTTATGGCCTGGATTGGCCACTGTTGGAAACAGGATGCTGGGCTTGATGGACCCTTGGTCTGACCCAGTATGGCATTTTCTTATGTTCTTATGTTCTTATGTACAGAGAGGTGTTTTCATTAACTCTCCAGTTAATAATACCATACTACACATTGGTAGCCTTATTCAAGAGACTGCCGCTCTTTGTTGGGACTATTGATACAGGGGATGGGAAGGGGATTCAGGTGGGAAATATCCATGTTGTAGCCGAACCATTGTATTAGAAGAAGTCATGATCAGGTCGTACTCTAATGTAACAGCATACCCTGAATTCCAAGAAAAAATCACAGAATACTTGCATAGCTATACCACATATGTATGCAATTGGCAGATTTCAGGATGTGCAGTGGGAGACCCAAGCAGGTGCAGAGAGTATAGAGGGGATGAAGGATTTACCCTTTGAAGTTATATTTATTTATTTATTTATTTATTTAAGGGTTTTTTATATACCGAGGCACGTTTGCAAAACATCACCTCGGTTCACAATGTAACATAACCTAGCAACAAGCTTTACAATAATATAAATTTTTAAAATAATATAAATAAATAAATATATAATAAATATATAAATTATATATATATATATATATATAATATATATATAATATATATATATTATAATAATATATTATTATAATATATTATTATAATATATATATATATATATATATAAAATATATATATATATATATATAGGGGTAGATTTTAAAAGAAGCGCGATCAGCCTACTTTTGCTTGCGCATCAGACTCAAGCAAAAGTACGCTGGATTTTAGTAGATACGCGCGGAGCCTCGCGTATCCACTAAAATCCTGGATTGGCGCGCGCAAGGCTATCGATTTTGTATAGCCTGCGCGCGCCGAGCCGCGCTGCCTCCCCCCGTTCCCTCCAAGGCCGCTCCGAAATCGGAGCGGCCTTGGAGGGAACTTTCCTTTGCCCTCCCCTCACCTTCCCCTCCCTTCCCCTACCTAACCCACCCGCCCGGCCCTGTCTACACCCCCCCCTTACCTTTGTCGGGGGATTTACGCCTCCCGGAGGGAGACGTAAATCCCCGCGCGCCAGCGGGCCTGCTGCGCGCCGGGCCGCGACCTGGGGGCGGGTACGGAGGGCGCGGCCACGCCCCCGGGCCGTAGCCACGCCCCGTACCCGCCCCCAAAACGCTGCCGACACGCCCCCGGAACGCCGCGACGACCGGGCCCGCCCCCCGACACGCCCCCCTCCGAGAACCCCGGGACGTACGCGAGTCCCGGGGCTCTGCGCGCGCCGGGAGGCCTATGTAAAATAGGCTTCCCAGCGCGCAGGGCCCTGCTCGCGTAAATCCGCCCGGTTTTGGGCGGATTTACGCGAGCAGGGCTCTGAAAATCCGCCCCACATTATATATTATATATATATATATATATAATATATATATATATATATATATATATATAATATATATATAATATATATATAATTATATATATATATATATATATATATATATATATATATATATAATAAAATAATATAAATTTTTTATATAACCCAAATGATATGAATTACAGAGACTTACACATCCTAGCTAACTGGACGACTGCCACATTTAATCAGACAGTCCATGCATTAAAACTACTCACAACAGAAGTCTCTCAGATTAGAGAAGTAGCATTACAGAACAGCTATACCTTAGACACTATTTTAGCCTTCAAGGGTGGTGTTTGTGCATTAATTGGATCTCATTGCTGTGTGTACATATCAGTTTATAAAGCAAACCTCACACATACCATAGAGCAGATAGAAACCATGGTTGCTGATGCACCACTTTCAGACAGAATACCAACTTCTCCATGGGACTGGCTATGGTCCTGGCTCCCTGATATTTCTGGTCTCAAAAGGGTGATTTATATTATAATTACTGTAATTGTCTTAATTATCTGCCTGTGATGCTGTATTCAGTGCATACCCAACCTCATATCCATATTGAAACATTGCTCTCAGCCCGGATACAAAGATGTCTTGTAAGATGCCTAATAGGGAATCCTGAGCCCTGCAGCCGTTGGCACACCATGCTGCACCAGCTCTGGGTGATATGGAGATTCAGGAGCTCATCGGCAGCTGGCACACCACGCCGAATCAGCTTTTTTCCCTCCATATCCCCCTTTTCCTATTTCCAGCCCATACCAAGACATAACAGAATTCCGTAAGGGTCTAAAGCTTTATTGAGCTGCCTAAACAAAAACAGAAAGGGTGAGATGTGGGAAATATGCGCTTGCCAGCGAGCCATTTCATCAGGGTTTAAACACTAACTTCCCTTCTCCCTGACCTTTGCCTGAATAAAAGCATCACTTGTGCTTAAGCCTCTCTGCCTAGGAAAGGATACCTGACTATCATGTATTTCTCTGGCTTGTGCTTGGCCCTGAATTCCTGGGGGAGGGGCTGGGTGTTCCCTAGTCAGAGGCAGGACAAAGTCAGGAGGTATAGATTTCAGCAGCCAATGAAATGATCCATACACCCCCCCTGAGCCAAGCCAATAGTGTGGTGATACGTCTGTTGCTATGTTTAAAGTAGCCAATCATGTAATGACACATCATCTGCCTTTGTATGAATGTACAATAAAGGAGGACTCTGAGGTGTGCTCAGGTCCCTTTTTCCCTGCCTGCCATGAAAGCTGCCTGATGCGTATTCATTGCCTCCATATTCTACATAGTGGAATGCAAGATTTGGTGAGAGAAGTAATGGTGGTGGGGCCACTTAGCAACAGTGATCATAACATGATCAAATTTAAACTAATAACTGGAAGGGGGACAATAAGTAACTCTGCAGCTCTAACACTAAATTTTAAAAAGGGAAACTTTGATAAAATGAGAAAAATAATTAGAAAAAAACTGAAAGGTGCAGCTGCAAAGGTTAAAAGTGTTCAACAGGCATGGACATTGTTTAAAAATACAATCCTAGAGGCGCAGTCCATATGTATTCCGCGCATTAAGAAAGGTGGAAGGAAGGAAAAACTATTACCGTCATGGTTAAAAGGTGAGGTGAAAGAGGCTATTTTAGCCAAAAAAACATCCTTCAAAAACTGTAAGAAGGATCCATCTGAAGAAAATAGGATAAAACATAAGCATTGTCAAGCTAAGTGTAAAACATTGATAAGACAGGCGAAGAGAGAATTTGAAATGAAATTGGCCATAGAGGCAAAAACTCATAATAAAAACTTTTTAAAATATATCCAAAGCAAGAAACCTGTGAGGGAGTCGGTTGGACCATTAGATTTTATTTATTTATTTATTTATTTATTTATTTTACAGCTTTTTTTATACCGACATTAAAATACACATCATTTCGGTTTACATCATAACGAAAGGTAGAAATTACATTAAACAGGGTGGGGTGTAACATGAGAACAATAAACAACAGAGAAGAGGCTATGAGGAGGAGCCAGATAACAAGCTAGGAAAGAAAGAGACAGAGGGGTTAAAGGGGCTCTTAGGGAAGATAAGGCCATTGCAGAAAGACTAAATTAATTCTTTGCCTCCATGTTTACAAATGAGGATGTTGGGGAGATACCAGTTCTGGAGATGGTTTTCAAGGGTGATGACTCAGATGAACTAAACAAAATCACTGTGAACCTGGAAGATGTAGTAGGCCAGATTGACAAACTAAAGAGTAGCAAATCACCTGGACCGGATGGTATGCATCCTAGGGTCCTGAAGGAACTCAAAAATGAAATTTCTGATCTATTAGTTAAAATTTGTAACCTATCATTAAAATCATCCATTGTACCTGAAGACTTGAGGGTGGCCAATGTAACCCCAATATTTAAAAAAGGCTCCAGGAGTGATCCAGGTAACTATAGACCAGTGAGCCTGACTTCAGTGCCGGGAAAAATAGTGAAAACTATTCTCAAGAACAAAATTGTAAAGCATATAGAAAAACATGATTTAATGGAACATAGTCAACATGGATTTACCCAAGGGAAGTCTTGCCTAACAAATCTGCTTCATTTTTTTGAAGGGGTTAATAAACATGTGGATAAAGGTGAACCGGTAGATGTAGTGTATTTGGATTTTCAGAAGGCGCTTGACAAAGTCCCTCATGAGAGGCTTCTACGAAAACTAAAAAGTCATGGGATAGGAGGCTATGTCCTTTCGTGGATTACAAGCTGGTTAAAAGACAGGAAACAGAGAGTAGGATTAAATGGTCAATTTTCTCAGTGGAAAAGGGTAAACAGTGGAGTGCCTCAGGGATCTGTACTTGGACCGGTGCTTTTCAATATATATATAAATGATCTGGAAAGGAATACGACGAGTGAGGTTATCAAATTTGCAGATGATACAAAATTATTCAGAATAGTTAAATCACAAGCAGACTGTGATATATTGCAGGAGGACCTTGCAAGACTTGAAGATTGGGCATCCAAATGGCAGATGAAATTTAATGTGGACAAGTGCAAGGTGTTGCATATAGGGAAAAATAACCGTTGCTGTAGTTACACGATGTTAGGTTCCATATTAGGAGCTACCACCCAGGAAAAAGATCTAGGCATCATAGTGGATAATACTTTAAAATTGTCAGCTCAGTGTGCTGCAGCATTCAAAAAAGCAAATAGAATGTTAGGAATTATTAGGAAGGGAATGGTTAATAGAACGGAAAATGTCATAATGCCTCTATATCGCTCCATGGTGAGACCACACCTTGAATACTGTGTACAATTCTGGTCGCCGCATCTCAAAAAAGATATAGTTGCGATGGAGAAGGTATAGAGAAGGGCAACCAAAATGATAAAGGGGATGGAACAGCTTCCCTATGAGGAAAGGCTGAAGAGATTAGGGCTGTTCAGCTTGGAGAAGAGATGGCTGAGGGGGGATATGATAGAGGTCTTTAAGATCATGAGAGGTCTTGAACGAGTAGATGTGACTCAGTTCTTTTCACTTTCGAATAATAGAAGGACTAGGGGGCATTCCATGAAGTTAGCAAGTAACACATTTAAGACTAATCGGAGAAAATTCTTTTTCACTCAACACACAATAAAGTTCTGGAATTTGTTGCCAGAGGATGTGGTTTGTGCAGTTAGTGTAGCTGGGTTCAAAAAAGGTTTGGATAAGTTCTTGGAGGAGAAGTCCATTAATGGCTATTAATCAATTTTACTTAGGGAATAGCCACTGCTATTAATTGCATCAGTAGCATGGGATCTTCTTAGTGTTTGGGTAATTGCCAGGTTCTTGTGGCCTGGTTTTGGCCTCTGTTGGAAACAGGATGCTGGGCTTGATGGACCCTTGGTCTGACCCAGCATGGGAAATTTCTTATGTTCTTATGTTCTTAAGGCTCGTTCCCCAGAACGATGCCTTGGCAATCGGGTCGATCACATTGTGATAGCAAGTTTGCCTTCCTGTTCCTGTGCCTTTTTCCAGTTTCCTGTTCCAGTGTCTTGTTCCAGTCTTCTGTTCCAGTTTCCTGTTCCAACGTCCTTCTGTTCCAGCGTCCTCCTGTTCATTCGTCTCCCCAGGTAGTACCATTCGGACTGTCTTCTCGGTACTGACCTCTGCCTGTTTCATTGACTATGTTTGACCGCCACCTGGATTTGACCTTTGCCTGCTTCCTCGACCACGTCTGAACGCTGCCCGGAACTGACCTCTGCCTGAACACTGACCACATTTGACCGCCACCTGGAACTTGACCTTTGCCTGATTGACTATCCACGGACTGACCACTGGTATTGACCCCTGCTTTGGCTGACTATGCTATCCTTGACTCTGGCCTTGATCCTTGCTCTCCATTCACGGACTCTGTTCTGGCCTTCTCTGGCTCCTGAGCTCCTTGACCTAAACATTGACCATGCACCCTTGTTTGTGGTGGGCACACCCCTGAGCTTTATCCCTTGGAGATCCTGCGAGGCCCACCTAAGACCAGGCGGCCCGGGTAACCTGAGGGAACCCCGGGTTGCTATTGGTGAAGCTCCAGCTAGCCTCTGTCTCCTCCTGTGCTCAGTTTCCTGGTGGCAGGTGCTCTCTGGGTCTGACCAGGGAGCCTACCAATCCTGCACCAGGCCAAGGGTCCACCTCCCGGTGCAACAAGATGACTTAATACCATCATTAGTTCCATAAATGTGGAAACCTATAATTGTTGTATGGATTTAGATTGTGTATCCCAGACTGACTTCAATTTACCAGAAGACCTGGACATCCCATAATGTATAAGTTCTCAATTGAAACAAACTTAAATGTTTTGATATTTTCAGAGGTGTCCATGCATATGGTATTGTGTGGTGTTGCACTCGGGAGTGGACCCTTGTCCTGGGGCAGTGGAGGGTCACCTCCTGATAGGAACAGAAGGCAACTGCCCCCAGGGGGTGGAACACTGGAGGAGAATGAGGCTTGGGAAGAGCTTCACCACTGGAAGCCCGAGATCCCCCCGGGAGGACCCCATAGGGACCCAGGCCGCTTGGACTTAGGTAGGCCTTGCATGGTCACACCCAAGGTAGTGATGTCATCAGAAGAGGCCCGGCATCCCTAGCGCATCGCAGCCCCTTTAAGTCCTGGAGAAGGCCGCACATGCGCGCCAGGGGAATCCTCGGCCGGAACAGGGATCGGCGGCGGGGAAGCCGCGTGAGGGCCAGAGGTTGATGGCAACAGCGTTCTGCTGTTCCACGCTGTGGGAGGGAGTCCTTTGCGCCACGAAGGAGAAGTGAGAAGAGCATGGCCGGCCTTCGTAACAGTACCCCCTCCTCAAGGCCCCCCGTTAGAGGGGTTCGTGGCGTAGGATGCCACTTCTTCTTGAGATCGTGGGGGCCCGTCGCTTGAGATCCCCCAGAATATGGGAGAGAAGAGTTTCTCAAATTCTTCGGTTTCATCTGGAGATAGGCAATGCTTCTCTTTCTCTTGTCGTAGAGGAATATGAGGATCTTGGACCTTCTCATTCTTGAAAGATAAGAGAGGTAGAGACCCCTCTATGGCTTGGTTATGTTTCCTGATATTGCTTCCACATTCGGTCGTCTCCAGGGTCTTCTGGTAAAAACAAGAGTTGGTAAGGACGGTAGCTGCTGTTAGAGAGCAAGAGACTTCAATCAGATCTAGGCAGGACTCAGGACATTGAGGTCACCACTGGATGA